>NW_021939063.1:15888247-16289090 GCF_001715985.3 Manacus vitellinus | reverse complement strand
GCCTGTGCCCGTGCAGCCCCTCCGGGTACTGCTCTGCTCTTTGCGGTGCCCGTGGGCACGGCCCGGCCCCCCGTGGCACAGCCGCTTTCCTGCCCGCACCCTTCGGCTGCTGTGCCTGTCCCCACGTGCCTATCCCGGCCGTGCCCTCCTGTGCCGGCGGTCCCCATGCGTGAGTGTCCCCAGGACGTGCCCTCCCGTGGCTGCTGTCCTGTGTTGTGAGCGTCCCCGGGCCGTGCCCTCCTGCGCCACTCCGGGCTGTGTCCTGCCGGGTCCTGCTCGATGCCGTGAGCTTCTTCTCAGCAGTGCCCTCCTCCTGCCAGCTCGTGGCCGTCGCTCTCCGCTTCCCCAAAGGCGCCCGCCCGGCTCAGCCTACGTCCATCACCGTGATCTCCCTTCCTTCCCCCCCCGCCTCCGCGTCCGTGTCTGTTTGTCTTTCCAGCCCCACTCCTCGCCGGCTAGTCATGGGGTGTTGACTCTGCGCATTCCTTCCCAGCCGAGCCCGCCGCCGCCGGTCATTAGGCGGGGCTGACACGCTGCTGTCCCCACTCCGGGGCCGCTGTGCTGGGCTCCAGCTGCTGATAACTTCGGGGACTTTGAGGAGGGGGGAAAGGTGACCTTGGGTGACTGGCACCACTCGGGAACGGAGGTGCGGATTAACACCGGTCCCAGCTTGGGGATAAAAGCATCGACGTCTGCCCAGGTCCTGGCTCTCCCCAGGCAGCTCGAGGACTCACTCTGATCCCTCCTGCACCATGGCATTGGTGTGGTCCTGCTGGCTCCTCCTGCTGCTCCTGCCTGCCCTGGCCCACACTGGGGGGCCTGGCCCTGTCCTTGTCAACCGCCCCTTCGTCACCGTCTGGAACATCCCCACGGAGCGCTGTGCCGAGAAGTACAATGTCACCCTCAACCTGGAGGTCTTTGATGTGTTGGCCAACGACCAGCAGAACTTCACCGGGCAGGACATCACCCTCTTCTACAGCGACAAGTTGGGTCTCCTCCCCTACTACACGTCTGAGGGGGTGCCAGTGAATGGGGGGCTCCCCCAAAATGCCAGCCTGGAGGCTCACCTCCAGCAGGCCACCCAGGACATCAAGGTGACCCTGCCCAGCCCTGACTACAGTGGGCTGGCTGTCATTGACTGGGAGAAGTGGCACCCGCTGTGGATCCGCAACTGGGATTCCATGAAGATCTACCAGGAGAAGTCGGAGGAGCTGGTGCAGCAGCAGCACCCGCAGTGGCCCCCCAAGGAGGTGGAAGAGGTGGCCAAACAGCAGTTTGAGGAGAGCGCCCGCAATTTCATGAGTGAGACCCTGTGGCTGGGCGAGAGCCTCCGTTCCAATGCCTACTGGGGTTTCTATGGTTTCCCCAACTGCTACAACAACCACTTTGACAGCCTGCCCTACAATGGGACATGCCCAGAGGTGGAGCAGCAGAGGAACAGGAATCTGTCCTGGCTCTGGAAGAGCAGCCGGGCACTCTACCCCAATATCTACCTGCCCCTCTCCCTCAATGGCACTGACAAGGTGCTCCCCTACGTCCGGCACCGCGTGGCTGAAGCTTTCGCTGTCCAGCGTGGTGTTCTTGACAGCGGCATCCCCGTCCTGCCCTACTCTCAGATTGCCTTCGAGCTCACTGTTGACTTCCTTTCCCAGGTAATGGGGATGTGGGGATACCGAACAGGGGTTAGCACTGGGAGTCTTTAGCTCTGCTGGGGCTGTGTGGGGGCTTTGGACACCACTGACTTCTCCTCTCCTCATGGGTGCAGGAGGACCTGATGAACACCATCGGGGAGAGCGCAGCTCAGGGTGCTGCTGGCATCATCCTCTGGGGCAGCCTCAACTACAGCGCCTCCAAGGTGAGTGCAGAGGGTGGCACCACATCCCTGCCAGCAGGGACCCCCAGTTCCTCAACTGTGCAGGGCTGTGACACCACATGCCATTGCAGGAGATGTGCCTGAGACTGAAGGACTACGTGGAGGGACCTCTGGGCCACTACATCATCAATGTGACGGCCAGTGCCAACCTGTGCAGCCAGAGCCTGTGCTCCGGCCACGGGCGCTGTGTGCGCCAGGAGAACAAGCAGGCCTTCCTCCACCTCGACCCCTTCCACTTCACCATCGATCTGCACGCTGCCAAGCCCTGGCTGGTGGCTCAGAGCCTGGAGTCTGGTAATGATGTCTCCCAGCTGGAAAAGGAGTTCAGCTGCCAGTGCTACAATGAGTGGCAGGGACCGCGCTGTGACACCCAGGGCTTCTCCAAGTGACCCGCCCCAAGGACAGCAGGTTTGATAGGGTGACCCTACCTTGTGCCCCAGCACTCTCACCATGGGGTTGGGAGCCTGGCTGTGGGGCTGTTAATAAAACCAGAAAGCACCCACAAGTGTGTCTCCTTGTCTTCTGCTGCAGCACATTTTGGGGTGGGAGGGTCCCCCAGCAACACCAGTGGTGCCTAGTGATGCTGCCAAGGGCTGCACTTTGGGATGGGGATTTGAGGGTATAATGCCTCAGAGAAACCACCAAAAAAAACAGAAGAAAATTTATGGCAAAAGACATAAGAAAGGAGATGACAGGGCAAGAGGATGAGAAATGGGGAGTGGCCAGAGAGTAGAGGTGATGGGAGTGAAAAGATGTGCCTGTGTGGCTGTAGCTGGAGAAGTGTGTTCTCCAACTCCTCATCAGGCAGAGAGGAGTGGAGTGAAACCTGTGCCCCCACTTTGATTTTCCCCTGGATTACCATATGCAAACCAGTTCAGCCCTCAAATGATATGCAAAACCACCCATTTCTGTAACCCAGGACACTGACTCAGCCATACCTATTTTAAAGCAGTTGGGAAAAGGCATGAAACACTGAATTCCCAGTCCAGCTGAGATAAAGATGTTGGCATCTTCATCTGAATGTTCAGCTTGGGGTGGGGGAATCATACTCAGTTCTCTGTTCTTAGGCCCTAATTCAGGTAAACTCTATCCATGTTGGGACTGTGTGTTTACTGTTCCCAAACATCTGTTCTCAAGATGCTCTGTCCAGGGCACAAATTTCTTTCAAAAAGCAGTTACTAACCAATGTCCTGTCAAGAACAACTTGGGTTGTGAAGGCCCCCATCACTCGTATGGACCCTGTCAATGATAACCAATATTTGATTTCTGCAGACTTACTACAGCCAGCCTGTTCATTTCTTATTATTACCTTGAGGAGTATCTGAGAATATGCCACTGGAGACATAATTAGACCTTTGGATTCCCCAGTCAGAGCTTTCAGAAACATGCACTGGGTTATTGCCAAGCTCTTTGCCAAGCTGGGGGCCCTTGAAAAAAAATTAGTCATAATTGGATTTTGGCCCAGAATTAATTGTTTTATCTAATTCTTATAGAGATAGCTTGGTAAATGTTGGGTGTAAATGTTGGAAACAATATTATCTTAGTATTTTTTATGTGGAATGTGATTTAACTTAGTGAACACTCAAACATGCTCCTCCCAAGTTTCAGGGAATCTGATATTTGCCCTCTATTAACTGCTGAAACTGAAAGCAAAGTTCACCTTGCTATTCACACAAAGAAAATTACCATGAATTTCAAGTCCTCTTTATGCCTGGAAGGGATTGGAGCTGTGTGCTTGTAACTTCAAGTAATTTAATATGCTTTAAGTCTTCAGGTACTGAATATTTAGTGCATACTTTGGGGCTGGTTTGGGGTTCTCCTGGGCACAGTATTATCTCAATTCATTAACTGAGCTAAGCATTGGGGTGGGCATGAGGAAAGAGATGTTTCAGAAGCCACAGGAGCCCTGCAGAAACCCTGTCTCTAGGTGTGGGTTTGCATCTTGCCTTAAAGAAAAGTGAGGCTGGAAACTCGGGCCAGCTCTTTCTCTTGCTGTTTAAATAATGCAAGCCTGGGCATGAATACAGTTTGTTGTTTTCAAATAATAGTTTGAAATGTGTAAGAGGATTTGTTTTATTCATCCTGCTTATTGTAGCTATTCCTCTGTCCTTGCCTCTTACAGCATATCTAAAGACACCCAAGACACTGGATTTCATGTAATCTAGCTTGTCTTGCTCCAGACTCTGAGGAATAGAGACTAGAAAGATACTGCACATGGTGCCAGCAGGCAACTTGGAAGCACTGAACATCTGCTGGCTTGTTTTTTTCCAGGTCTGAGAACCACACTACGCCTTGTACACGGGTAGTGCTCTGCAAATCCACGGCAGTGCCGGAGCGAGCCCACGCTGGATGGGAGTGTGCTGGAGGGGGGCCAGCAGCAATCCACAGGCCTTTGTGTGCTTCACATTTCTGGCTGCTCCACATCTCTTGGGTGGGATATGGTGCTGTCATGGCAGCTCCTGTTTTCTGTGCTCAGGATGAGTGAGAAACCTGCTGTGTGCAGAGCTCGCTCGTCCACTGTGTTATGGGGTTCACACTAAATGGATTTCTAGGCTTTTTCCATGTGCTGCTTCAAAAACTAAGGGAAGTGTGTCACTTAAAAACTATCCTTACATTGCCTAGTGTTTCATTTCAACAATTGGCTATTTTGTGTCTAGGTTGCTTAAGCCATGTATCTCCAGAAATAATTTATCCAAATTACTTATCATGGTTTACTATCCCAAACAGAGAGAATTGAAGGCTTCACTGCTTTCCTGTTAATTCTTTAACTAAAGCTTGCCACTTTTTTTCCCATATGCAATGTCAAAGCTCTCTTCTGATTACTGTTTCAAAAGTGAAATATCCACCTCTTACAGAAATAATTTCCAGATCTTGAATGTATCCCAAACCCCCCTCAGTGTCAGCTTTGCTCACTCAGAGCAGCGCTGACTTGAACACAAGACCTTTGAGCTACCAGTTACCTAAAATGAAAGTGGATCTTACAGTCTCTTTGTGTTTTGTGTTGGAAAGTTACCCACTCCTTATCTTTTCCCTTGCACAGGTATTTCTAGAAAAGACCTGAAAAGATCTGAAAAACCCCCAGATTTCAGAAAGATCTAAAATGTTCTTCAGAGGCTGTTGCCCTGGATTTGACATTCCTAATTGCCGAGCACTAGGAGGGATATCAGCCTTCATTCCTCTGATTCAACAGATTGCAATTTCAGAAGATCCTTGGAAAAAAATGTAAGCCCTGAAGCACGGGTTGTGGGCCCTCAGCAAGTGTTTAAACATTCAGCACAAACAGCAGACCTTGCTTTAGGTTATAAAAACAAAAAATGTGTTGGGAACTTGTCCTACTTTGTTCCATAATTTTTTTAATCTGCCAGTGCTGGGGCTGGGCACCAGAACAGGACTTCCACCACAAAAATGTGGGCGCAGCAGCAGCTCCTTTGTTGCGAGTGCTTCAGGCCTGCCAGAGGCAGGGCTGGTATGTGGGATGCAAGGGCTTCCATGTTTTCTGTCCAGGAAATGTGTAGTTTGTGTTTTTCACTGCCGTGGGGGCAGCCAGGGGCAGAACACTCGTGCTATTTGCAGCGTCTCTGCTGCTCTGATTTGGCACTAACTCCTCTCCTAGTTATTTTCCACCCTGGGATTTTAAAAACAGGCTAATCAGTGTCCAGTGCTGGCATTAGTAAGTCAGCAGGAGTGTTATCAACAGCCCAAGGAGGGTCAGAGTAAGGCCTTGTGAGCGATTTCAGTGGAGCCATTCACTCGTGCTCCATGAAACACCTTGCAAACTCATTTTCTTCCAGTGACACGCTAAGCACAAAACCATACAGTGCTCCAAACCCTGCTCTAATCTGCTGGTGCAGACTTAAAGCAAACACCAAAACATGTTATGTGAACTGTCCTGCATTTGATTATAACTTCTCAGGAGGAAAAATTTGCTTTGATGGGTTACTGGTGCTATTTCCCAATTAAGATACAAATAGTTGTAATCCTCTGGGCAGAGTTTGAGGTTAGTTTCAGCAAAACCAGACCAAGCTGGAATTGAAGCAGGGGGGAAAAAACCCCAAAACTTGGAGACCGAACCTGCCCTCAGTGCAAAGCATGTATTCTTAATTATCTTGTTTGTTTTAATACACACCAGCTGATACCTGCATGCAGCAGATACCAGCTGAGATAACAGGGAGCTCAATATTTAAGGCCTGGCTTTCCTCACCATAGCAACAAATGTGTAAAGAGAGTAAGAGGACACAGATAACTTGCAGCATCCAGCACAGCAAGGGCAGTGTTGGTGGAAGACTGACTTCTACCAGGATATATTATACACTGTCACGGTGCATGATGCAGAACCACAGTGGATGTCTGAGCAGAGGAATCCGGCGTACCCTGGGGAGTGTGAGTTGTGCAAAGCTTCAGCAGAATGCACGCAGAGGTAGGTGTTTGCTTCCTTGTCTTCAAGGCATCTGGGAAAAGGGGTGGTCTGTGTTTAATCTTATTCTCCTTTTATAAAATAGTGGAGGTGGTGACTCTTGAACGTGGGTCTGCTCCCCCTGCCTGCATGAACCAGCTCTTGGGGCACAAGTGACTCTTCATAGTCACTGGCCTAAAACAGAAGAGCCTCCCAAAGGTACCCCTTTAACTCTGCATCTCTGCCACCCTATCAAAATTAGTTAGATGGAACAGATTTTCTGTCAGAAATCCATGCTGCACACTTAAAAATACCCAGGCTGCTTTTTATTTCACGGGTTGTTCAGTTTGCTCTGACGATCTGCTTAGTAGATTTTGTTGAATCAGTGATTACATTCAAATTAAATGAAGTAATTTGGAAAGCTGTCATCAATGCCCCATCAGTGTATGAAAGCAGGTGAGCCCTGGAACTGCCACCAAAATCTACTCAGAGCTAATCTTCAGGATGTTGGTCAGAAGGGTCGTGAAACCTTTTCTGCTTCAGTTGTGGCTAGAAGGCATTGTATGAGTGCTAATTTTCTGGTAGCTACCAAAAAAACCCCCTTACTTTTGTTTTCTAAGCAAGAAAAAAGTATTTCTACCTAAGCAGCTTTATCTAGAAATACCTACCAATAACCCAGGGTAAGGACATTCATCTTTAGAATGCCCTGCTCTGGGTTCTTGGTAGATAAATTGATGTCAGATGTAAAATAACAAGGCAGTTAATTGATAAGGAATCCCCAAGTGAGATAGAAGAAATACACATCAGAGTATTCATTTCTATTATGGGCCAAGCATGCCATTTATTTCTTCTACTACACGGACATTAGTGGAAAGAAATGCAACACCAGTGCAAGCAATTTGCCAAAAAATGTGCTTAATATAATATTTATATAATCTTCTTACATGCTGCCTGTTGTGAAGGGGAGCTGTGATTAAAGATACGTTTTTTCTTAGTCAAAGGTTATGGAAAATCTCAGTTGTCTGGGATCAGGAAGCAGCACTTGACTACAGCTGCACACACAAAAAACCGAGCAGCATAAAAATAGCCCAACAAACACTCCAGCAATGCACATAACAAGATCCCCCTCTCCCAAAGGGCCTGAGAAAGGCCAGGCAAGCTCTTAGGGTCCGACCAGACTGGAGATGAGAATCCCCACTCGCAAAGATAAGGCATCCCAAACATCCAAAGTCTCCAGTCTTGGGGTACCTTAACATGCTCCTATGCTTCAGGACAAGGATACACCTGACTTTTTAAGATCTTATAGTCTGGACAGAAAAAAAAAGCTCAGAGAAAAGAAAAACAAGGTACAGCGTGAATAGTGACCGCAAGGTGACTACATGAATAATTGTATTAACTTTTGCTTGACAGTTCACCAACTAGTTTCTGCTTTTTATCCTTCTCCTGCACACTTACAATTTGGGTCAAGATTGTAAAAATATCTTTAATAAAAACTCGTGTTATCTGGCTCAACTGATCACAATGCAGTCCTGCATTTGCCCAGTTTCCAAGAAGTCTAACAAAGGACCTAACAGCTTAAACCTTCCAATCAAGCTGAGGAACTTGACCACAACCTAGCTAAAAAAGCTACAAAAATCCAGTTGATTTACTCATCTTCAAGTTATTGCCATCCAGAGGTAAAAATTATTGGCTCACATTAATGCAGGATAAATTAACCTGTGAAAATAACAGTCAGTAGGATTGGTGTCCCCAGGCAGTCCAGGCCTGCCGCAGCCAAGCTCTTCTGATAAGCCTGATCAGATGCTTTCCCTTGCCAAGCAGCCAAAGGCAAGCTGTATTTTTGTGGCCTTTTCTTCAGTTCTTTGAAACCACAAAGCCACATTTAGAGCAAAAGATTTTTCCAAGGTCTGTAAGTGTGGAAATGTTTCCTATTTAATTATTTTTGAGAAGGGCACAGGACTAAGTTAAACATTTTCTGGAAGGGTGACCCAGCTTGCTCAGTCTATCCAAGCACAAGCTAGGATCAAACATCCCAGGCAGAAACTGTGAATATTTACCTTGAATGTTCTTCTGTCCTGCTGAGTTCTCCTAAATGCAAATAAATTGTCAGATTTTTTTTTCCCCTCGTGAATCGGTTCCTAGTTTCACTTGCCAAATTAACTAGACCTCCCCAGTTTGGACAAAATCTCAAACAACCTCATCAGTGGTTGGCTACAGAGAGCCTGAGCAAAACCCAAGACTTCTAGCAATTCTTGCTATTAATACCTGTACTGGTATTTGCTTCTAAGAACACTTGAGTCCTCGGCACAGTCAGGATCCTGCAGTACAGCCCTTCTGGGAGTGCAACTGCTGCACAATGCCAAGGAAAGGCTAAGGTGTGCCTTCCCACACAAAAAAGCTGTGGAGGAGGATAGACATGGTTATCCTCCAAGACAAAAACCACCAGAAGAAAACAGAAGCCTGTCTGATCCCCGGTGAGGCTCTGCCCACCAGCCCGTGCCGGGTTAGGAGCAGCCTTCGCAACTGATACTCGGGACCTTTTGTTCTGCCAAGAGGAGTGGAAGATTCTGGCTGATACTGAGCTACATCTCTCTGGCCAGGGGGAGAGGGGGGTCGCTGTGAAGCTTTTTGCCAACACCAAGCAGTAAGGAATCCTTGCAGCTGGGTGGTTTTCTTGCATTTTTAAGGCTAGGGACAGGAGGCTGAACTGCTGCAGTGCCCAGCCCTCTTGAGCTCCATTTCTGGCCTTGCCTCACTACCTGCTGCTTCATGCCAGCTGCAAAAAACCTTTTTTTTTTTTTTTAAGAGAACATGGGGATAAGATTTCACTAAGCCCAGAAACCATGACTAAAAGATGTTTTAAGGGGAGAGCAGACAAGACCAAGGGCCTCTCCCCTACCCCAGGGCTCAGAATCGCAGGTTATTTCTTTCAGAGAAACTCTCAAATGGCTCCAAGATGGAAGAAGTCAGACCAAAAACAGTCTTAACTAGATCAAGTTCTGAGCTATGCCACCTGTGCCAGTGACAAATGCTCTGCTCCAGAACAGCACCAGGGACATGGTGGCTGTGTGTACACACCACATCATCTCCCTCCTTCACACTGTGTTAACAGTGGACAGAAAAGGCCACAGTTACATAAAGTCACTTGAGCTTCTTAAGAAGATAAAGCAAAAGAAGCATTAATACTTCAGATGAAATCATAGGGAGTTAATAAGGATTAAGTATTGTCCAGAAAGTGGACACGGATGACTTCCACCTCTGTGGAGCGCTGTGGCAGCTTGAGAAGCTGTTGAGCTCTAGGGGTGGCACAAGGAGCTGCATCTTTGATGTTTCCCCAAACAGAAAGAAGGTTGTTCTGCAGCATTGCATCAACAGTGAAACATTTTTTTCCCCCCTGTATTCACCTTTAGTTCCTAATAAATCAGATTTCCAGGGGAGCAGTTACAACATAGGATTGGAGGAGTGGCAGGGGCTTGGTCTCTCAGCCCAAAGTAACTCAACCCTTGCTCTGAGTCACTGCACACACATTTGAAGGAAGTGATACTGAGCATCATACTGAACTCAGCTGCTGGGTTTCCTCATTGCAGGAGGCACATCACCTGAAGATAAACATGCAATACTCCGTGTTTAAAAAAAACCAAACACCAACAAACCACCCTTTCCTTCATGTGGCTTAATTTCTATAAAAAATTAAGAAGTTGTACTTTGTTGACTTAAGTTTTAAAGCATCAGATGATCTCCAGTCAGAGCTGGCATAGTTACAATGCTTATGCTACCAATGGGGGTCTGAAATCAGCTGCCCAGACAGCAAACTTAGACTTGATATCACTTGGAGACAGCTTGGGAAGCAGGGCCGAGATGTGTAGGTAGATGAAAAGACATCTTGCCAAGGTAAAGAAAATTTGCATGTGAATTTTAAGCAAAACCAAAATCAAATGAAATCTCACATTTTCATCTTAAAGGGGAATTATTCTGATTTTTCACTATTAAGTGGCTTTAGACTGATGGTTCCTTAATCTTCCTTCATTTTCTGTTTGACCTTCTTTCATCTGCAGTGGTGTTTCCCCCTCCCAAAACTTGTTTGCTTATCTCTGCAGGCCAAAGGCACAGAAAGACAGATAACAACTCTGATCTGAGCACAGTGCTGCCTCACCAGCTCTTTACCCCAGAGCAGGACGTACAGTGTGATAACAGCTCCAAAGGTTCTTACAGACACCTGTTTGTTCATGCCTACTTCAGATGGGCAGCCTAATGAAATTACAAAGCTGTTAGGAAAGGCAACCACAAAAATAACCTGTTCTAACCTGAACAAAATAACACACACATTCAGTATCACCCCAAGGCTGGTATAACAAACTGGAGTATTGTTGTCACCAAGCTCGAGCTGCCATCCCTGTCCTCAGGGATGCTGTACAGCAAGGGCAGGAGAAAGCTGTGTCCCCAAGCATGTCGGTGGCTTTGCCCTGACAATGACCTGAGCACAGGTACAATCTGTAATTGCCCCTATTGGCTTCACCTGGGACCGCTTGGGCTCACTGACACGTGGATCCCAACCCTGTCTTGTCTCCTTGCCGTGCCCCGGTGGGGTGTGTGCTCTGTGCTCTGCTTGGGCCCGCTGGGTCAGCTCTGGGGTCACCTGTGGCTCCGTGGAGCAGCTGCACAGCTTCTGGCGAGCCTGGCTGAGGTGCTTGTTGCTGACCGAACCCCAAACACACTGTTGATCCCAATCCTCCTCCGGCTGCACTCACAGCCAGGTCTGCAAAATGGCTACAGCCGCTCCACCTCCCCCGTCTACTTGGCTTTATTTATTTGTTTGTCTGATTGTTTGTTTGTTTGTTTACATTTGGCTCGATTTGACCGAACACCAAGCCCCGAGCAGAGAGCGGAGGCACGGTTCGGTCCCGGCGGAGGGGACGGGCCGCGCCCGGGAGCCGCCTCTCGGCGGACCGCCGGGTGCCGGTGCGGCGCTCCCCGCAGCCAGTCCCGCGCGGAGGTGCCGTGAGTCTCTCCCTCTCCGACTCCGTCCCGCATCCCCCCCGGTCTCCGCGGGCGGAGCGGCGGGCGGGATGCCCGGCGGGGCGGGGGCTGCCCCGGGCTGGTCCCTCCGCTCCGCCCCGCGCGGGGCGCGCACACCCGCGGGCAGCTCCCGCGGGCGCCGCGGGCACGCTCCGCCAGGACCCTCCGCCGGGCTCCCCCGCGGGCCGCGCTGGGCCGGTCCGTCCCAATCCCATCCCATTCCATCCCACATCCACCCTCCGCGGAGCCGAGGTTTGAGCCGCAGATGTGGGGCTGCCGCCGCCGCGGCCGCTTCCCGCAGGGCCGGCGCTGCCGAGGTAGGACCCCCGGGGACCCCCTGCACGGAGCGGGGCTGGGCGCTTCTGCCCTTCCCACCCCCTGCCATCCCAACCACCGGAGGCCGGCTTCCCACCCTGGCAGCCCCCAGACCCCGAGGGATCCACGCGCGTCGGGGCAAGGCTGGAGGGGGAAGGTCGTGTTTTCTTGGACCCCCTGGTCGGAATTTTTCCCTTTCAGCTCCACCGAGGAGTGAGGGTGCCCGGCATCTCAGAAGCTCGCGGGGTGGGAAACGGGATTTGCGGCTTCTTGCTGGAATAGCCCAAGGTGGAGGAAGGTTTGGGAGATGTAGCGTGGAAGGAGGGAATCGTAGTGTAGCAGTGGCTGTTTGCTTCCCGAGTTATTTTTGGAGATGGCTTGGCTGGGATGAATTTTTTTAACTGTCTGTGGGAAGGCGGGTTTACATCGCACTCCTCCAAGCCTTGTTGCCCTCCATTGGCTGAGGAAGGGTGTAAAACCAGTGCTTTGGCAAATAGTGATCTAACTGGTTACTTCTTCTTCCCTTATTCCTAAGGGCAACACCATAAACCCACATAATCTGCATCTTTTTTATCTTGCTTTGTGAGATTTGGCTTCTGGCTCATTGGGGCCTTCCTTGGAAAGGCCTGACTCTCCCTGGGGATTGAGGTCTGGCATGTTTGTAAGGCACTTTGTGTAATATGGGATGACAGCTGTGATGCAAGTGTACCAAAACTTTTGAACATGGGCTCCATCGTGGTTATGTTTGGGTGTTTTTTCCCCACTTTCTAAGATATTGTGTTACATAGCCTGGAAGATAAACCTGGCACCTTCCTGGGCACTCTGGCTGCCATGGGGCAGAACAGGAGGGCAGAGGTGGAGATGGCAGCAGGGGGGTGTTGTACTCAGGTCTGTTAACGGGACTGGGGAGTTTTGGCCTGGCACCCTGAGCTCCCTGGTACCGCAGAAAACTGGGTGTCAGTGGGTGTACAGTGGCTGTGGCTCCTGCCCCGGTGACTCAGAGGATTGCTCTTGTTTACAGCCATCACTTTGCTTCTGCTGGCCTTGTAGTAGGCACTGTGTACTTTGTCCATGCCTGACTCCAACCCAGGGCATGGAAATGGACTTCAGTGAGGTTGGTGGCTTCAACCTCAGGCTATGAGGGAGGACTCTGATTCAGCTGTGGAAATGCAGTGATGGGCCATTGCTTACTCATGACTGAACTATAAACCCTCCACTGTTCTTTGGGTCCTTTGCACGGTGCTTGCACTGGCATCTCCCATGAGCAGGGATTTGTTGACTGTGCCAGGGTAGCTGCTGAAATGGATCCTGCTCTCGCTCCTCCTTGTCAACACCTCATAGCCTGGCTCATGGGACCTCTGTAGCAGGTCCCACGGTGCTTGTGTGGCTCTTTGGAGTGTGAGGAGGTAAAAAATAAAAAGATGTTAATACTGAAGAAACTTGAAGACTCTTAAGGATTTTTAAATCTTTAAAGACATTAATTCTGAATTAAATGTTTTATATTGACACACATCAAGAAAAACTAGTTCATATGAGGCAAAAAGACACTAAACTAAGTAGAACTTGGTGTGATCAATGAGGATCAATTGATTTTGTAGTCCTCTGCAGAGAGTTGAAGATGGGACTGAATAAATACCCGTTGTGAGACTCCTGGTGCTCTTCCAAAGTGTTGCGGAGCAGTTTGCGAAGTTTCCAGTAAGTTTGCTTAATGTGGCCTTACTCAGTTGTGAGGCACTCCCATAATTATGGCTGCAATTAAAAGCAATAACATCCATTTACATAAGATGCCAGTCCTTTTAAATCGCTGCATCATCTAATGAGAGCATTCCTGTAGGGATAGCTATGCAGGATGAGGACCCAAAGCTGAGAGCGTTTTGGTGAGGATTTTGTTTCAGAACTTTTTTTGAGGTCATTTGAAGGAAGGATCTGCTATGAAACATGACATTTTGTTATGAAAATGTACTGATTCATAAATATAACCCTTACCAGTAGTAAGACTTTATTGAGTGATTGTAACACTTTATTTTTTTGTGTATCATCCGTCTAATTTTAAAAAAAAAATCAGCTTGGTTACACCAGTATTTTTCTCATTTTGATTGCGTCAATGTTCCTTCTGCTCTTGTGAGTAAGAGATTTGGTAAATCCAACTTGTGGATGGTATTTAATTGCTGATGAAGCACCACGGATGTGTTCTGAATTGCTCACTGAACTTGCATGGTTTCCTTGGGGTTTAACCTCTGCGTGTGATGTCCACAGATTTTTCTTTGAGATAAATGGAAATATTAGATTTGAAGTGCCGGCAAATATCATGTACTTGGGAAAAGCTTCAGCTTTCTTCTGAAAGAAATGACCTAGTGGAGTATTCCCATCTTCCCGCTCCATATGTTTTGGTTGGTTCTTTTTTTTTTATTTGTTTGCTTTAATTTACTGAATTACACAGCTTGTGTCCCCACACCCTGGGTGGGGCAGCTTCTTTGGAAGAGTCACAAGGCCAGTGTAGTAGAAAGGGTAAAAATTCTCAAAATACAACTGAGGAAGCACCAGGTATGAGCCTGAGAAGTGCAGGGTTCCTTGGGTCTGCTCTGGTTTTCCCCAGAAGCCATTTTTTCCCATTTTAAGTGAAATAATTAGTCTGTTAACCTTTTCTCACAGGTACAGCTCTTGGCTCACGGTCTCTGAGACCATAAGAGGTTAAGTAATTAAATTGTAGAAGGGAGTAAAAGACAATAATGAACTCTAAACTCCCTAGTCTGCCTAGTTGGGTTCTCCAACGGCTAAAATTAAGTAATTTAGGTCAATTCCTGATTTTACTTGAGTTTTATCAGGCTCTTAAAGTGAGGATGAGGGAGAGAGTCCCGTGCTGCTTCACACAGGTTGTTATTTCCAGAGGGGGTGGGTTGATTTCAGGCATGATTTGGTCGTGCAGAGGGGCAGAGTCGGGGGGAGCGCTGGCCTGGAGCGCTCCCACAAGGTACCACGTGGGGCCAGGGTGCTTAATAACCAGGCCTGTTCTTGGGTGCCTGCCAAAACCTGGCCCTAAATATTGTAATCACACACTAATTATGAATACTAATCTCCAGACGTATTTAATGCGTTACCGGGCGAAGTACTGACCTTGTAGCTGTCAGGTGGTTGCTGTGTGCACTGGGTTAAGTAAAATCATGGAATGGTTTGAGTTGGAAGGGATCTTAAAGATCATCTCATTCCAGCCCCCCCTGCCAGGGCAGGGACCCCTAGACCAGGTTACTCTGAGCCCCATCCAGCCTGGCCTTGGACACTTCCAGGGATGGGGCAGCCACAGCTTCTCTGGGCAACCTGTGCCAGGGCCTCACCACCCTCACAGGGAAGAATTTATTCCTTATATCCCATCAAACCCTGCCCTCTGTCAGTTTAAAGCCATTCCCCCTTGTCCTACCACTCCGTGACCTTGTCAAAAGTCACTCTCCAGCTTTCTTGTAGCCCCTTTAGGCTCTGGCAGGTGCCTAATATCTCCCAGAGCCTTCTCTTCTCCACAATCCCTGTAATGTTGTGGGTCTGTGAATTTGTGTCCATGTAAACAGAAGAAATAACTGGGGGTTTTGCATAAAATGTGTAAACTTACCTTTGCTGTGGTAACAGTGCAGTTGTAAGTGCCTTTAGGATTATGTTTTGACTATGTCAAAACTTATCCCTCATTTGAGAAGCTGGTGGCTGGGGGGGTTCTTCTGGATGTTGATGTCTGTGACATCTAAGGATCTGAAGTAATGCACTGGAATTAATCCTGAAGCCTTTAAGTATGTAGCTGCCAGGAGTACAAATGATGAGTCTCTTAATTAGAACTGACTTTTATCCGTGTGATGGATAAAAAGCATGTTTTGCAATGTTTTATTAATAAAATGGGATGGATTTGTCATGAGTGCCCTTGTGGAAATAATTTGCCTGTTACAGCCCTAAATTCTCTGTTTCAGTATAATTTCAGCACTTGGATATCTGAAATGCCTATATGGCATTAGTTTCCAGATGATTCAGTATGTTACTATCATGTTTACAGCCATGCATGAGTAGAAAAAGGTAGGAAAGGGCAAAAAAAGAGGGTAAATAAAGTGGTTTCAAGTTCTTCCTTCTGATTTTGACTCTGAAGTTGAGCTGAAGTTGACCTAACTCATACCTGAGTAGTTATTTTTTCAGATTTTCTTCTCTTTCTGCGTGCTGTCCTGTCTTTGTCTGTGTTGAGCTGGCTTCACACATGTTGTGCCTTGGCACCGGGAATTGCCAGGAGAGCTGTGTGATCCAGGCTCCCCAGCAGCTGTTCTGCCCTAAACAAGAGTTACAACACACCCCCGCCAGCCACAGATCTGTTGTGGGATTGGTACATGTCACTAGAGAGATACCTAAAAATGACTTAGACGTGCTATTTCTGCCTTGCTTGGAAGAGCCACTTGTGGTGCTGCGTGTTTGGAAGTGGATTCACACGTGAGTGATTCCTCCATGTGCAAACAGCAGCAGACCCTGTGAGCTGGCTCAGTCTGTGCTGGCACTGCAGAGGCACAGTTTGGTCCTGCATATGTTTTGGGTGCCTAAATAGGGAGGTTACCCTAAGCAGCAAGAAATCCTCGTGTCTGCATTGGGTACAGTTTGTCAGTGCATAGTTTAAGTCAAAGGATGCAAAGAACAAAATATTTTGGGTTATTTATTTATAGCTAAAAGCTTCTCTATGACTATACCTCTCTCCCCCATTTGACATAAGCTAATCAAGAAGCACAACAAACACGAGGTGGTTTAATGCATCTGAAACTGCTTCTGACCAGTGATCACTGCCACAACAATATTTGGGTTTAAGGCTGGCTGTTTCTTCCTCTTATGTTTTCTTTTATGGTGATATGTCCCTGGAAATCTAACTGATGTTGGTTAATAACAAGCAACGTTTGTTGTTCGTGGGAACCATGTGGATATTCCTGAGCACGAAGCTGTGCAGCATTTACCTTCTGCATTAAGGAGGGGAGGGGAAAAAAAATAAAGAAGCTTTGTTGTTTTTCCTACTGCCAACGTAAAACTGGTTTCCCCAAAACAATGAGGAGATTTCAGGGGTTCATGACCTCTTGCAATTAAAAAATGTCAGATGGCTTGTGAGAGGGGCGAAGGAGGAGGGGGAACACAGCCCTTGCTGTGGAGGAAGCAAGCAGCCCTGTTGGAGCTGAAGTAGTTTAGTCATTTTTGGTAGGAGATCAATCTAGCAGCTTCTTTTTTACCCTGAGAAATGCTCCACTTGGGGGTTAGAATAGGGGAGCTTAAAAATCCAAGCAGCTCTGGACGCGATGTCTCCCGCGGGTTTATGTCTTGGGGTTGTAATTGATTTTTCTTCCCTGGGCTGGGCCAGTTCCATGGATTTGTGCTCGTTCATGGATTTGCTGACACGTCTGGTGTCAGTCTTGTGTCTGATGGGACAGGTCAAAGCACTGTGGGTACTGGGACTGATGGCAGGGCATCTCTTCACTCTTGGTAGTCAGCTTTTACTACAATGTAGGAAACTAATGTTTTTGAGACCTCTGTCCTGTGTGAAATAAGGTTCAAGTTGGTCTGTGAGTTCAGATGTCCTTGGTGGTGAGGGGGAGCCCAGAGGAGGACACAGACCAACCCAGCGTGGGGTGGCTGGAGCCAGCAAGCCTGGACAGCTGGTGTTTGACTGGAGGTGGTGAGTGTGAGGCCCAGCATGCTTATTTGCTTCTGATTCTTTTGTTTGGCTTTCTATTTTTATATCCCTTATATGTTTTGCTTTCAATTTATATTTAAAATTTTGAATGTGTTTTTATACATTCTGGTGCCCTTACGCTGTATGTGATGGAGTGTGGCCTTCTGTGCACCTGAATAATTTTTTATAATGTATTTTCTCTAGGGATACTTGTGCTGAAAAAAAGTTATTTTTTTCAAAATATAAAGAGAATTCAGGTGGAGTGCTTGTTGGTTTTGGTTTGGTTTTGGTTTGTTTTTTTATAAATAGGAGGTTTCTTTACTAACTTTGTGCTGGCCACTCTCATTTGGTAAATGTTTCCCCTTGCAAGAGTTTCTTTTGTAGCATTTGTCCTGTTTAGCCTGTCTGCACTGCATAAATTTGATTATTTTGGCTGTTGTAATTTTGTTATCCTTATTAAGCTTCCTCATTTGCATATTGATCCTGTTAGTCTCAGGAAGCTGATAAGCCATCTAGCTGTACTTGCAAAATACACAGAAAATGAGATATCTGCCCTGGAGGCTCTGAAAGCTGAGATTCACTGTGATTTGGATCTCTGTATGTCTGGCCTATATTTTTTTTCCTCTTCAGTGCTATGTTTTAGCCTACCTGACATCATTGCAGTTTGCCAAATTAAGATTAATTTTGCTCTGTAAATCCTGTAATTGCTAACTTCTGAGAAGCCTTGCTCTAGTTTGCTTGTATTTTTATTTGGATGAATACACTCCTTTTTCATAAGCTTAAGAATATTTCCAGCGGCAGCTGGCATCACATGTGCCGTGAGTTTTTTTTCCTCCTCGTGTCAGTGTCAGTTTTCCATGCTGGCTTTCCAGAGGGATTTATTCTTTCAATCAAAAAACTCTCTTTTCTGTCTCCGTTGCCTACGGGGCACCATGAAACCGAGTCTAACCACAGAGGACTTTGGGCCCATTACCCTTTGCTCTTGCTTCCATTGCCATGGACTTTTCCCCTAATGGCCTACGTGTCCTGTATTGTAATGTAGGCTGGAGTACCATCATCTGTTGGACCTTTAAGTCCTGTCCCACTTTTTTTTCTTTATTCCGACTCTGAGCCACGTCTAGGCCGCTTTTCAACGTGAGGTTGTACCACCTCTCCCTCAGCCTCGCCTGTTCTGAGACCATTTTGGGTGCTTTGGTATATTTACATATTATTTATGTCGCTGAAACGCTTGCAGACCCCTGTTTTGCTCTTGTTCTGCTCTCTGCACAGTCACTGCTGCTTCTAACAAAGTGTTGTTCTTTCTTCCCCCTCCTGGTCCGGTGTTTCCTCCTCCTCCTGCAGTTTGACCTTGTCTTGCTCTTGTCTCCCTGTGCCCTTTTCCAGGCGTTCACATGGCTTCAGCTTCTATTATGTGCTGATGACTCACAGATGCACTCTGCACCTCCGAGGGTTTGTCACCCAGCCCGGCGGCTGTTTTCCTCCTTGCCTTTTTCTCTTTGATTTCTCCATCAATCATTCAATATTTCACGCCCCCAACCCCAGGTGGTGCTTCCGAAGCTCTCTTTTCTCCTGTCTCATCTCCTTATCTGCCATCTGATAAGTAGTGCTGTCCCAAAGCCTTCATGATTCTTTAAAAATTAATTTGGTTTACTCTGTGCATTTGAATCGCATGCAAATTTTGTGTACTCTTTATTGTCAATATATTTCTCCTTTTTCATCTCATCAGACAACTTCCCTAATGCATGTAATAAGTTTTTACAGATGTTTTTCTTCAAAGTGGCTGTCTTGAGGAATTGTACTTCTGAAGTCAGTTGATAGCATTTGGTTTTAAAGGTGGCGTGAAGTGTTTTAGTTCCACTCTGAGAATGCAGCTGCCCTTATTTTGTCATTATTTTTGTTTTAATTAAACAGCCTAGATCTAGCTGTTATGAGCAAGTGGGATTCATAGCAACCTAGCTGAATGACAGGAGAAAAGGATATGGATACATCATGAATGTTAAAATGTCTAATATTAAAGTAGCTGAGCATAATTCATAAGCCTGTCAGCCTGGATATGGGTTGTCTGTTTTACTTAAAATTGTCAGTCCTTTCCTTGTGCTCCTTTTAACTACACTCCCACTCATGACAACAAACCCCAACTTGGAATTGAGAAGGTTTTCTAATATGCTTATGTGATTGAAAAGGAGTAGAGAGCTTTGAGGTGATAGAGACACTTTCAGGCTGCTCAGCAGAGATTGCTTATAAGCAAGTTCAGGAGGCACAAAGACAGACATCCTAGTGGATGCAGGTATGCTTTTGCTTTTCCTTCTCTTTCAAGTAGCACAAATTTATCAAGGCTTGGTTTTCTGTGGTTATATCATGGATATCAGGTAACTGAAGTGGAGAAGTGGACTGGCTGCTGCATGCCACTTCCAAGGAGGAGGAGAGTGTATCTCAGGGTACACCCACCAGCCGTCCAGGGGTTGTGCAAGGCTGTACGTGCTGTTGCTGTAGTAACAACGTCAGATACTACCAGAACAATGTGTAGGAATGTCTGTCCTCAGTAGGCTTGCTATCTTGGAAACTGGGTATTTTCAGTTAACCTCTAGACCTGTGCATGTAAATAGGCAATCTCTGCAAATTCCGTGTATTTTGATGTCCTCTTTCTGCACTTCTTAGGAGCACATCCCCTCTCATGTAAATAGCTTGGAGTCCCTGGTATACAGTAAGAGGGTTTATCTACAAAGGGCTTTTTAACACTGGGTTGCACTCAGAAAACATGAATAATGGATGCTGTCTTTCCTTTATGTTGCATCATAACAGGAAGATTTAAAATGTTGCTCAACTTTGTGATGATGGAAATAGTTTTAAGCAATACCTGTAAGCACCACTTGAGGATCTTGCCTATTTTTCAGAGAAATAATTAAAATGTTCTCACAGAGGTAATGATGGGAGGTGACTGCTTGAACTGGAGGTGTAGATTTGGTGATTTGTCCTTCAGTTTTAATGAATACAGTTAATGCAGATCAAACTTAAACCTATGCCTTGTGCTACACTTAACACAGGAAACTTCCTTGCATGAGAACAACCTCATCTCATTGATGGGGTTTATCTCCAGACATTGGGTTTCTCCCAGATTTAAAACAGAGCAGTTATTTCTTCTGAAATGTGATAGCATCTAAACTAACACGTTTGTATACTTAGAAATAACAGAAGTACTCTGATTGGCCATGCTTTCAAGAATGGTTCACATAAAGGTAACAAAACAGAGTGACAGTGTAGCAAGGTGTATTTTTTTTCTTTAGTTGACACTCAGTGTTTGCCCTGGGATTCTCATGAAATCCATGTGTGTGTGAGATGATATTCTGCTGATAACCTGTATATCCCAAAGCAATCTGAGATTGTCTGATAGGTTTTATATGCCTACAGCGCAGCACGTGGGTTCTGTAGAAACCTGTCCAAGACTTTATTGGTTCAATTCTCAACAATAAAACCTTTGTATAGCTTGTGTTTGTTTCCTGATTGTTAGGTCGTCATGGTTTGGAAAACACAGAAGTGTGCTGGAATGGAGCCACACAGGAACACTTCTGTAAGGGATACATCACTGCTTTGCATGCAGGGTGAATAATTATCATGATGTTCCAGTAGATGATGAAGAAAATACAATAAATGCAAATTAGTGTGGGAATTAACTGTCTTTCCAGCCAAATCAGTGTGGTGTGATGCTTCTGAGTGCCTGGACCCTGACCGATCTTCCCTTGTATAAGATGTGTTGGTGATTGTTAGACTAGATGGGAGCTTGTTTTCTTGCTGATTTACCTTACACCAACATTTTCTGTTTGGATGAGTTATTTTCCTTATCCATGCTAAGGAATATTTTTTTTCAGCTTAAGGAATCTTTCTAGTATATATATTTATTACAACTTCATCTGTGTGGGACCTTGGGTGTTGTTTAAATCTATTCCTCAGTAAGCACTGAAGAGATCTCTTGTTCTTAGTAGTGTAGCTCATTCTCTTTTAGAGCATGATTACATATGGCTTTTTTATCAATCTCTTTGATAGATGGATCTGTAGCCAGGAAGTCTAGTAGTAAAATGAACTCTTATAAAGTAACTTCTGAAGGTCTGTATTGCTGAGGGCAGATTCTTTTTTTAGTTCTGAATTCTTAATGGCTTTGCTTCTCTTTGAGGTAGCAGTCTACTTCAAGACAGCTGGAACTTTTTCCCTTTAGGCAGTGATAGGAAATAAGATATGAGGTGGATGGTGCCAGTAATAGAACTTAGTTGTTGCTCAGAAGAAACGGAGTAAGTGCTAGGGCCATGTATCACAAGGCCTGGTCCTTGTGATTTCAGTTGGTTTGGAATCAAGTCCCAAAAGGAAGAACCTGTGGAAATGGTATGGGGAACCTGCTGAACTTGTCATGTGGGATGCTTGAAGTTTTTGGGGACTTAGTGGGCTATTTGTCATTTTTGCTGGGTTGACTCCTGGGACATTAGACTCTGGGAAAACAAAAGAGATTATTGAGGAGAGAACCATAGGCAGTGTGGAGGAGATGGGAAGTCTTCATTTAAGAAGTTGACATAACAAAAAGTCCTGAGAAACTGAACTGAGAAGGTATGAACCAAAGTATGTCACTGGTAGTATACTATCACATCTCTTCCTGGATTGCTCATTGTGCTTGCTAAGCTCTTCATGGAAAGGAACTTATTCTACCCTCTGTGGGAAGCTGTGTGAGAAGCTTTTAACTCGTGAGGGATCTCTCCTGCAGGGTGACTGTTCCCAAGGCAGTCTGTGTCATCATCAGGAGCTTGGGAACAGCCCGGGGAGAAAGAGAGGCACCCTTTTTTGGTGCAGCTTCCTTTATCTCTGGGTTTCCTTGGCAATTGAAGGTCCAGGTTGGGTTAGTACTTGTCTTACAAAGGTCACAACATACCCAGCAGAAGGGCACTGTGTTTTAGGCAGGTTGTTAGGCACTTCTCTTCCACAGGGAGGAAAAACCTGCTGGGCTTGATCTGTCCTTCAGGAATATGGGAATTACCTGGGGGAGGGAACAGACTGTCCTCTGCTGAGGTATCAGTGTAATATGGGATGTGATGGAACAGGCCAAGTGTCCCAGCTGCTCTGGAATAGTTTTGGTCATTACAGTAGAAACTGGGTGCTGCTGCAAGTCTTTTCACCAGCTAAGAGCACCCAAACAAATATTTGGTCATAACAAAACCATCATCACTGTGCCCCACATCAGGAGTGTGGGGAGAAGTCTCTCCCATTCCACCTGAAACCCACTTTTGAAACATTGGAGTGTTGCTACTTGTGAACAAAAAGGGTGAAGCATAGTTGTGTGTTTGGTCACTGACTCCTCTCATTGGCTTGCAGTGTTGTAACAGCCTTGTATATATTAGATAGCTGTTGCTGCTGTCCTCGGGTGATGCTTCCAGCTGCACAGATTTTGGCCAATGAAGGACTGCCACGAGCCTGCTGAAGGTATACTTGACATACCTTTTTTCTTCTTTTTTTTTTCCATTAAAAGATAAAATCAGTTATAAGCTCAATAGGAATTATCCTGTCTGCTCTATACACATGCTGTGATGCAGTGTAGCAGGTTGCCAGTTAGCTGGTCAGAGCCAGCTAATCCATGTGAAACTGGGGAGCATTGGCTGGGTGTCAAAGCTGGATATATAAGGTATATATGTGTGCTGAAGGCTGTGCTGGTGTGCCTGTATTTCTTGAATAACAGCCATATGTAATGATTTTTGCAAATGCTGTGTTCCTCTGTGCCTCCTTAAAATTGTGCTGAAACAAAACTGGTGCTGTGCTGTGTGGCTCATGTCCTTTGGAGCAGCTGTAAGCTGGGGAACACACACACCTGTCTCTGTACCTTCTTAAGGGGGGTAAGGACTCTACCTCTGATCTCTCTTCCTCTCATTATTGCCATATGTAGAAAATGTAGATACCAGTTTTAAGATGGGATCATTTAAACTAATTCCTGTTTGTCACTTCTAACTAGAGCAGTAACCTGCCTGTTGCAGTAGAGAGTGTTTGGATTTAGGTTTTTCCCAGCTATTTATTCCCAGTTGTGTATGTAGAGGTCAGATACTATTGGTTTTCTGTAAGTAAGCAGATGAGAATGTGGGCATGAAAAAATGTACCTCATGATGTAGTGGAAGGAGAATTGCTTTAGAGAAATTGAAGTAGCAGGTAATGATGAAATATAATTTGTTGGTGATTAATATCTAGAAAGGAATGGGCATATTTTGGAGTGAATGTGGACTACCCTCCCTTCCCCCCCCCAATATTTTTTTCCATTTGTGTGAGGAAATAACTAAGGATCCGTAGATGAACTTTTCTCCTCTGTAATTTTCTGTAACGTTGGGTGCTTGAAAGCCAAGTCCCAGCGTATTTTACTTCTGTGGGGCCTTGCTGTCTCCTGTCACGGTGATCCCAGCGTCGCTGGGCTGTGCGTTTCTGAAATATAACAGGGAATTACTTAATTTTTTCCCAGAGAACTGGAAACCATGTGCTGCGGCTCGACCAGTTCTCACCCCGCGGCAGCACCTGCTGCCCCAGCACGGGCACGGCCAGCACCGCGTCCCCTCCCCGTGTCCCTCTCCCGTGTCCCCTCTCCCCGTGTCCCGTCCCGTGTCCCTCTCCCGTGTCCCAATGTCCTTTCCCCGGTGTCCCCCCCCCGTGTCCCGTGTCCCCTCCCGTGTCCCCCGGGGCGGTGCGGGGCCGGTGCAGTTTCCCGCAGCCGCCGTCGGGGGGCGCGCTGCAGCCGGTGCCCCGCGGGAGGGGCCGGGGCCTCCGCCTGGCGCCGATCCCGGGAACTGCGGGATCCGCGCAGTGTTCCCAAATTCCCGCGGGGTGTCCCCGGGCCAAGCGCGGCCTCCGGCGGCACCCGCGGATGTGCTCGGTCATGGGGAACAGCCGCCGCAACGCTCAAGTTCCGCAGAACCCCCCCACTTGATGCTGGCCCACCTCTGGTGCTGTGCCCACGTGTCCCTTAGTGGTGTCACGGATCCCTCTTGGATCACTGATCTCTCTTGGATCACTGAGCTCTTCTGGGTCCTCTGCACTGTGAATGGGCTTGGGAATGGGTTTTTCTGCTCAGTGTGGTGAGGGCATGGGCACCTGGAAGACTGGAAAGTCTTCTTTCCCTTGTTCCAAGTGGTGAGCGTGCGCTGCCGGAGCGATGGTGGAAGGACAGGAGGCAGAGATGTTGGGTGGTTTATGGATGTTTTATGTGCTGTCAGACTATAAAGTGATGTCTTTACTAGGGAAATGAGATAAATGGAAGTAACTTGGACGTACTGTGAAACTTGGATTATATGGCTACCGTGTGACACAGTGTATTTACAGATACAAGTAGGGTTTCTGTAGGATCATGCAGAAGCCTTGGTTCAGTGTCTAAATAATTACCACTCGCTGTATGCATTAAACTCCGAGTTTCTTGTCTTGTCAGTCAGTTGTTTCCAGAGAGTAACTCTGTCACTTGGCTCCAACACGTTATTTCTGTGCAGCAGTTCATTTTCCAAGACTGCCTTTTCCCTCGATTTTTTTTGCTTATGCAGAGAGGTGGTTTCTCAGGAAAGCTTTCTTCTTGGCATGGCCCTGGGAGAAGAAGCTTTGTGTAAAAGCTTTTCCAGGAATAAAGGCTTGTTTGTGGTTTCCCTGTAGCAAACAAAGCTGGGTCTCCAGCTCTTCACCTGCTTCACTCCTCAAGCCTTTGCATTAGGACAGAGTCTGATAACAACGAGATTGTGCAGAAGGTGATTTCTATAATTTATTTGGAATCTAATGAGCAATGTTTTTGTTCTGTCTTTTTCCAGGAATTGAATGTAGTGTCCTTGTAAGCCATGCTTTGAAACGAGACCTCAGGAGTGGTACAAGATTTCTGTATTTGCTTTCTCTGCGTCCTCGGTCAAGTAGCCCATCACTGCACTGAGGTTATAAAAACAAGCCATAAAACAACTAACCCTTGGATAAGTTTGACCTACAACAGAATCACATAAGCTTGTCATCAGCCAAGCTGAAATCTTTACCTCATAAAAACAAGGGCTAGCAGGTGTCCATGCACACCTCTAATGTCATTGCAGACACCTGGACAAACTCTGAAGTTTTGTACAGGTGCCACTGGTTTAAATCTGCCTGAGTGAGAAGAGAATTCACTGACAGTGTGCCTGGCGCTTTGAGGAGGGACTTAGAGATGCGGTCATTCACCCTGTGGACCTCAGGGAAATGCTATTCTTGTATGAACAACATCAGGCCAGTGTTCTTGGCTGCGAGGCAGGTGTGTGAGCAGAGTTTCAGTTTTAGTGCAGGGCGTGGATTTGCAGGAAGGAAGTACAAACTTTGTTTCTGGGGACTGGAAGGATTTCATATGTTTTCTATTTAATGTGAAAGAAGCCTGAGAAGTGTGGTTTATAAACTGGCATTCCTGTTAATCTCTCCTTTCTGGTAATATTACATCTGTTGTGGACTCGCCTGGCTTTATTGGAGGCAGTGTTAGGAAAGCTGGAGGATCCTGGTGCTGGCATGCCTTGCTGGGACCAACAGGGTGAGGTGGGTACATCCCAGTGCTGGACTTTGCCCTGGAGTCTGTCATCTGCTTCTTGCAACATCCTGTGCGTGCACAGGAGATGGGCTTCTGGGATTAACCTGCAACACAGATTGAACTGTTCCTGCTCACACCTCTTTTGGCAGCTGTTGGAATTGAATACATACCCAACAGAAGAAATCAAGAAGCTTTTAAGCATTCAAAAACTCCCTCACTCTGCTCCTACTTTTCTGACCCTTGTAATGTAGCTCCCCTAACCCCTCTGCCAATCCCTGCTTCAGCTGTCAACTCCAAACAAAATCAGGAAAAAGATCTCGGATAAAAATATAGTGCAGGAACCTACAATGGAAAAACTCTAATCAGTCTTGGAGAGAAGGAAAAAACTCTGAACAGAGGGAAGGGCAGGTCAAGCAAACATGGTTTTGGAAAAACAGTGCTGATTCTCCTGGGGCTGTCTTGCCAAATGCCTCTGAAAGCTGGCTTTTTTTTAATTTAGAAAGGTACATTTTAGCTTGTAATAGAACAGGAAAACTGCAAGTGATCCTCAGGTGCTCAGAATCTGGTTAGTATTAAAAAAAAGGTTTATACTGGCCTTCACTTGTGTTTAGACCAGTGTCATAATAATGGAGTGATTGATAATGAAAAGGTCTATTGCACTTCACTACTATATTTTCAGTGCATTGCATTTGCCTGCTGTAAAATACCTTGAGATATATGTAATAATGAAATACTGAGCTTTCTTAGGACTTTTTGCTCAGCCCAGTTTGAATGAAGCGGATTTTCCCTTCCTTTATCAGCTTTACAGCTGATAAAGGTGATGTGGAAAGGCGACAGCTGGGTGTCGCGTTCAGCAAACCACCGCTCTCACTGCGGCACGGGAGTTTTCCAGGGCCATTTGTCGGTAGCTTTTTTTTTTTTTTTTTTTTTTTTTTTTGGATAGCTAAACGGGTGTGTGACAAACCTATGGTTTATTTATGTTTTTCCGCACCGCTATCAATTTGGACAATTTCCGGCCTAAACAGCGTTCTATTGGAAAAAACCCGCATCATTCGAGGCACGACTTTAAAACATGCATTGCATGCTCCCTGGGCGTGCTGTTTAAAAAAAAAAAAAAAAAAAAAAGGAAGGGGAAAAAAAAAAAAAGGGCTTTTCTGAGGCAGCGTGGTGTCCTCTGCAGCCACAGCGGTGCGGCAGCAGGGAGAAGAGCAGCCACCTGCTCGCAGCACCGCCGGACCCTTCCCGCGCCGCAGACCCGCTGCCCCCGGGTGCCGGCGGTGCCCGTCCCTCGGGGGACACGGCGGGGCCGCGGCTCCCCCTCGCCCCTGCCCGGGGCGGCCCCGGCCGCGCCCGCGCCCGCCGCCACTGCAGAGGGAGCCGGGAGCGGCCGAGGATTGGCGGCGGCACCGCCGGCGCGGGAAGCTCACGCAGAACCCGCTGCAGAAGACGTGGGAGCCCTACGACAACGGGCTGCCCGCGGGGCACAGCGCCCAGCGCGGCGGTGAGCGGGGCGGGGGGCGCGGCTGCCGGCGGGACACCCCCCGGGGGGGCGGCGGGGACCCGCCGGACCCCTCTCCGGGGCTGCTCGCCCGGGGCTGCTCGCCCGCGGCTCCCCGGGCCCCGCGGCGGATCAGGCGCGGAGGGGTCGGTGACCCGCAGGGGTCTGTTCGCGGTTCCCCGCCCTCCCGAGGGTCGAATCCCTGGATCTGTGCCCAGCGGAAGGAAAGGGAAGCTCAGCTGGATTGGGAAGATCTTCTCTAGTAGCTTTTGTTGCTCTTTCGGTTGTTTCTTAGTCGGCTGTGGTTCCAGGGCGCGTTTATATTCTTCAGAGTGTATTCTTCTTGGAGAGAGGCCTGAAAATGTCACTGTGTTCTTGTTTTGGTTGTTGGTTTCTTGTTTTTGTTTTTGTGGTTTTTTTTTTCTCCTTCAAGGCCAATGCTGTATCAGCCCATCTGTTCTATGAGTTAATGACTTCCCATATTTTGAGGTGCAGCCAACCAAGTCATCAGCCTCCTGAGTCTTTGGCTGTGGCGTTTGTAAACCATAGTTCATTAACAAACTTTGCCTCGCAGGTTGTTTCTTTTCCTCTTTCTTTCTTTCTCCCCCCCCCCCTCGTTACTTAAGTAAGGTCCAGTTACTTAAGTAACTGAGGTCCGGTACACGGCAGTTTTGCGGACAAAAGGGGCTTTGTCGTGTGGAATTGTTTTTATTTGTGATGCAAAGAGGCTGCGCTGACAGAGCTGAGGCTCTGCCTGTGTGGCAGGAGTCCATGGGCTGCAGCTTTGGCTCTCTCTCAGCTCTTACTTTGGCCTAGCCCTTGCTTAAAATAAAGGAAGAAACCCCCAGACTTCCTTGCTGTGTGCTAGGCAAGCAGGCATGTGTTTCTGTGGGAACTAAATTACTCTCCAGCATCTGAAACACGGTGGGTTAAGAGGAGATGAGTGCTGAAATAGGAAAAGGGTCAGAAAATGTGTGTAAGTGCTTTTGTAAACATGCTAAGGAGCAAGCTTAATTTTAGCCTTAATGTGGCATCTCTTTTCCTAACAGAGTAACATTTGTTAGAGCTTAGCACAGGCACTGTTTTACAAAAAAGGAAACCCCAAGAACAAAATTGCATATTGGTCTTGTGTAATCTGGTGATCTACAGAGTTGTCTTGGCAGAATTATTTAGCTTCTTTCGAATATAACTTAAAATAAATTTCAACTACCTGTGTGGGTTTTGTAGCATTCTATAATTTTAATGCCTAAGATCCATTATAATTTAAAAATCCTTTTGCTAGAAAAACAGATATGGAATTTATTTTTTTAAAATCATTTTGCACACATTTGCTCTTGCAGCTCTGACTGTAACATGTCTGCAATCATTTGTGATACATAAGAATTACAAACAGCCTGGAGAGGAGCAGAACTTACTCTTTCTAGATAAAACCATCTGTCTTGTTTCAAGAAACTGAGAACACTTTGTAATTTTCCCCATGTAAGGGTGTTGCAGAGTCCTTTATCCTCAGATTTCCATGTATCTTGCATTGCCCTACGTTCTGGTGAGCGTGACCTGTGGGTGCTGGAGCTGTGCTGTGGCAGCTCAGGATGGACTGTCCAGACTGGGTGACGTGGGACAGTGTTGGGTTGACCAGTTCCAGATCTCTGCTGCTACAGGTAGCTCTGTCAAATGGTAATGTTCCAAAAATACGAGCTCCAGGTGGAAGTGGATTTGTTGTCCTCAAGTGTAGCTTTCCAGTCGAAGAAGTGAAGTTTGTCACTCTGTCTTCTGAGTTTCTTTGCTAAACAAGATGAACTCTCTCAGTCTCCTTTGGTTGTGTTTTTTATTTTCTCCTTCAAGCTGATGGCCTTTGCCTGCACCACCTTTAGTCTTTATCTTTCTAGAAGGTGAATGAGCAGAATCACACAAACTTCCAGTTGTGTGCTCGGCAGATCCATCTTCAAAGGGACTTAGCCATTTTAGCTGATTTTAATGTGATTTTCTAAAAGTTGTAGCAGCTGCAGTTGTCTGCGGAAGAAGAAATCTGGTGAGCTGTGCCAGGGTTTAGCTGTCATGGGGCTTTGAGGAGCCAGTTCTTTTAGTCTGTGCATTACAAGGTCTTGGAGGAGTTGTTGTGTCCGTGTGCAGCCTACTGAGCAGACAGCTTTTACAGCTGGTGACACCAGTCCAACGAGGGTAACTGTTCTAATGACCTTTCAAAGTCAGACTAGTGGGCAGTAGGAGTGCATATTTTTATTAATAACTGCCACTTGCCTTTTGTGGTCTTTCTTGGTAAGTTTTGCCTGTAAATAGGTTGCATTAAAGCTACTCCTGGCATCGAATGTCAGGCTGCTTCGAGCTCTGAGTTGAGCAATGGGCTACAAATATGGACATAAAAAATAAATAAATAGGAAAGTATTCTGTAGTGAAAGTTGTTTTGAGTCTAGAAGAGGATGTTTATAAATAGTGAATTTCCTGTGGTTAAACATTTTTCACCCCCTCTACAGTTAATGGCTTTGTTTCCCTACAGCTGCTGGAGTTTGGTCATTCTAATAATTGTCATTTGTTGCTTGTTCAGCAGAAGGAATGTATGTTAAGTCCAAAAAAAAAGTATCAAATTATTATCTCTGCTCTAAGGAGCTCTACCCTTTGAGCACACGCTGCTTGTGTGTATTTGTGCTCCCAACCCTAGGAACTGAAGATGGAGAGGGAATGAGGTAAGGACAACACCCAGCACAGCCTGAGAATCAGGATGTGTGATGAGACTGTCACTGTTGGCATCAAAGCTGTAGGAAGCAAATGGTTAGTCCAAGGAAGTGAACGACAGGAGCAGCTGGTGGCATGGATGGCTTGAGGACAAATATGAGTTCTGAATCACTTGTGCCCACAGTGATGTTATAAACTGGTGGTTTGGACAAAAAGAAGAGGGACAAATTGGAAGATAATGCCCTTCTTAGATATAGGCAGGAGATGCTGTTCAGGAAGGGGAAGTCATCCCTGTGGGATGCAAAGCAGGGTGACTGGTTATCATCATTGATCAAAAGGAGACAATGGATTAGCAGTAGTTAAATTGGATAAGTGATGGGGAAAACACGTAGGGCTAACCTTATTTGGAAGGGTGGTTGTGTTGGCAAATAGTCAAAGATATTTTTGTATGAACCTCTAAATAGTACAAGGATTTTGGAGGACAGGCCTTGAATCGAAGGCTGTAGAAACAGCAAGAATCCTTGGTAAACTTAACATCACTAACCACAACAGCTTCATACAAAAAGCATCTGTCCCTAAAAGCTGACTTCAAAAATTTAACACAGATAAGGAATAAACAAAATCCAGTTTTAGGTGAAAGGGAAGGGGCACCTGATAATATGTTTGCTAGCAGGTGAACTTGAAAAATACCAGCTCTTGTCTCTGATTTCACAAGATCATGAGAGTTTTGAGGGCTGATGAAATGCAGCACAGCTTATCGAGATTGTTCCATGTCCCAGTTTGGTTTCACAACCTTCTTTTCCATTTGCATTATTTCACAATAGAGTCTGAGAGGTAAGAAATAAGCATGTAATTTCTTCTTTCCTTGACTGTTAGGCCTTAAACTTCAGAAGGGTACACAGTCATAATTTTACACTCGAGCTGCACCTTGCTGTGTTGCTCACTAATATATAAGGAATTTTAAACTGGGATAATGACTTTGCTTTGGTTGCAACACTTCATTTTAATGCACTTCACCATTTGGCCGTTTTCCCTCACTGATTGATATTTTGGGTGTGTTTTTTTTTTTATGTTCCCTCCAGTTGAGGGAATACAACATGCATTTATTTTTGGTGATGCTGTTTATAAACATGCAGCCTTACGTGTGTATGTTACAAACGTCTATTTTAAAGAAAAAACTGGCTAAAGTCTTAGAGCATCTTTAACAACTGATGGCACACAGCTCCTAAGTTTTGGGTTGCTGTTCTGAGTGTGTGTTCCTCTAGCAAAATTAGAGTTGATGGCATATCCACAGGCTGGGGCTGTTGGAAAGCCTTAGGAGCTGTATATGTGAAGCAGTATTAAAAAATGAGATGGTTTTCTGGAGACTAGATTGTGTAGAGATATATCTGGTGGTAAGCCAGGCAATCCAGCAATAAGTAATAGAGAGAAAGCTGACCTTAGGACTCTGCCTTGGCTCTGCAACTTTCACCTCTAGAACTGCTTTTGGTCTGTAAATTGTTTTTCGTATAAAGTGAGTAGTGGTGATGTGAAGAGGGGAACTGAGCATTGTGCCGTTGGGAAACCGATATATGTAGCATTTATATTAAATATATGTACCTTGTGGGTATGCTTGGGTGTTTTTATCAGTCCACTTCCTCGTTGTAAACTTGCTTATGTTTCTTCAGGGGAAAATGTAATTCATGAGACACTGACATTTTAAAATACTGTCACTAGAATGAATATTCCTCCCCACCTGCAGTGAGTGTTGGCAACACTTTGTTGAGAAGGCTGTGGCTTAGTCAGATAAAGTGAAAGATAATTAATTTTTAAAATAATTTTGAGTATTTGATACATCCTCAGAACATGGCATTTTGTTCTGGTCTTGACTTTTTATTGAGCTAATGAACAAACAGGATCATAAGGAAGAAAATAAACCTATGTCTGCTGTTTTGAGTCTTATGTGTGTTGTTGAGGATGCTACACTGAGGTACATAAAAAACAAGATATCTGCTTTTTTTGCTTTTGGTTTTAGTCCTGTTATTTAGCTGTTAACATCTGTTTTGGCCAGCACAGGTACCTTTGGCTTCTACTTCCAAATACATAGGTGTGTTTGTCACTAAGTGCCATCTGTGTAGGTGATACTGGACTGCATGGTGGCCATCTAAACCAGAACATCAAACATTTTTTAGTGCCCTGAATTTTAGATTGTGAAATTTCATCTTTTGTTAAAGACAAGCTCTAATGGGTGGTATGTGCTGTAGCACCATGTGCTGTGTAGTGTTGTTCACAGGGCTATGACATTATGTAAAAGCAGAGTATTTGGGATCATTGGGATCAGTGGTATTCCTCCTTTTGGTGTACAGGGCATCTGTCTTACTTGTATCTGTAGAGGAAAAGTACTCCCAGTTAGCCTGGCACCTGATCAGAGCAGGTTTGCCACTTGTTTGATTGGGATAATTCCCTTGGTTTCTGCTTTATGGCTACCACTAGATAGTGGTGCACAGAGCAATTGGAATAACAAGTGAGGTGTGCACGTTAAAGTGGACACAGAGGGCTCCAGTAAAGACAGGTTTGCTAGTGTTGTACTTTCTTTGAGGAAATTTGTGTAAAAATTTAAGTAAAAATGTAAGTGATGCCAGGCTGGCACACTTGACTGCTTGGCAATGGGAGGAGACATCCCTCGTGCATGTTGTGTTGATCTGGTTTGCTGCTCGGTGAGAAGATCTATTACAAACCCCTGCAGGCAGTAGGACTTAATTTAGAAGTAGCTGTTTGTGTAATCTGTGAAGCAACTATTTAAGTGTGTTGCAGATCTCTTCATGGTGGCTTCCCAGCCCTTAGTTTTGCTCCAGTACAGGTTTATCGTTACCTTACCAGAAGACAAATGTTCCGTGAGAAGGTTAAATTTGTGTGACTGACTCCAGCAGAAGAAGAAAAAAAAAAAGCTCTTGGTATAGTGTCTGGAATGGGTAGAAAGGCCTGTTTTAGCACAGTTCTTTGCAGAACAGGAGGACCTGAGGCTGTGCACAGAGCCTTTGTGTACAGATCCTGGTTTGTCTTTTGCAGCTCTTAATTCACTGCTTATACTGAAAATCTGTTCAAAACTCGAACTAGGTGTTTCGGGGGAAGAACTCTTCAAACTGGCTTTGAAGAGCAGTGTTTTCCCCTAAAAATTCTAGGGGCTCAGGCATTTCCAACATCTCAATACTTTATTTTACTGCCCTTAAAACTGGAAGCAAAGCTTAGTAAGCACTGTACCATTGGCACTTCATAGACTTTGTTTCCCCAGAGACTTCCTTCCCCCTCTTGGAGAGCGGTTCACAGCCTGAACTTATGACAAAGAGGAAAAGGGACAAGAAAATATTATCTTTCTTGTTTATAGGCTTCTGCACAGAGGAACTGACTCTGAGGGCTTTTATCAGTGTCCTTCCGGAGACTTTGACATGTTTGGATGGGTCTGTTTTGGTTTACATTTAGGTCCCTGTAACTTTCAGTTCATGGAGTAATTGACTGTTTCATGGCTTTGAGGGTGGGTACCACTTTGTCTCCTCTCTCATGAAAAGTGCTGTATTTTTAATAGGTTTGGGTTTGGTTTTGTAGTTTCTTTTTTTTTTCTTTCCAATGGGTGTTTTAAGAAAGCACATCTGCCTTTACTAATCTGTTGGCCTTTTCCAATTTATTATTTGTGCAAATGACTTTGTGAGGTGGGACTTTGTCAATCCAAGATTTGAGAACCTTGGGCAGTCACAGTGCTTTGTACAGCAGTTTAGTTATGCCTTAGAGATAAACCTTGAGATTTAATCTTTTGGAGTGAATGGATGTCACTGAGGAAATTGTTAGACGTGTGGATTGTGTAGAAATTAATTCCCTTAAAAACAGGGGGTGGAGGGAGCTGGTGGTATCTTTGCATCACTTTAATATCTGCTTTCTTTTTAGGCAGTTCCTTGTAGCTGTGGTAGATTCATGCAAGGTATCCTTAATTTTGTGCCGTCGAAATGTTAAAAAAGTTGTCATTTGAAAGGAAATGCCTCAAGGTTTTCAGTCTATACATATAACTCCTTCAACTTCCTATGCTGTTGGGTTTTTTAAATTAAACACTCTGATTATGAGTGTTTTTGTACATATATCTGTATCAGATTATTGTATTTGATTGTGTAGAATACTTGTGCTTTATTCCCAGTAACAGCCAAAATGAGCTCTGCTCAAGAGAGATTTTTATTGGTAATAATATTTAAAAGAGAAATAATAAATAGTGAATACCCTGTTTTATTGTAATAAGATGCATCTGTCATGGTTGTTTTGTTCAAAAGCAAGAAAAAAGTTGAGCAGTGTTGTGGTCTTGTCTTAGAGATATAAAAATTAACTAAAAATTGCCTACACCTTGCTGTTTCCTTTCAATACAAGCACTGAACTGAGGTGCACAGGTGTATAAGATGTCAATGTCCTTATTTTTTGTATACAAATACATAGATTTCTTGTTTCCTGCCTGTATACAACTCTTGTGTCCAGCACTGCACTACCACTGAGTCGCCCTTCCAAAATTCAGCACAGCATAAGAAACCTGGTTAGGTCCACTTTACTCCTGTAGGATCCCCTGGAATAGTGAGGCACAGTGCATGAGCTGCTTGGATGGTCACTTCCTCAGAGAGCACACAGAGACTAATTATTGCAGTAGTATTTCCACTGCAATGTGAGCCTTTGCTTTGTGGGGATATTCACGGTAAATCCTAGTTTTCTGTGTTTCTCTTTCAGTATGTATGACCAATTGCCCTACTCTGATTGTCATGGTGGGTCTCCCAGCAAGAGGAAAAACCTACATCTCGAAGAAGCTGACACGCTATTTGAATTGGATTGGAGTGCCTACAAAAGGTGATGGGTTTACTTTTGTTTACATCAGAAGGACAGGGCAGGCATCAGGTGTTTTAAAAACCCGATTTCCAGTAATTTTGTTGCTAACATTGACTACTTTAAAATCCTGCTTTTGTATATTTAAGCAATAACATACACAGGCTCTCTGTCCTATTTAAATGTTAACCAATTTCTGGCGACTGTTTATTTACCTCCTTGTTCTGCCAGGTACCTAAGTCAGCTCTTTTTTCCCTTATTCCTTACCACTGCCCTTTATTTTCGTTTATTTAATTATTTTTTCCTGCTATGCCTTCCCCATTCTTTATGTGGGTGAAAATGAACCTTGTTTACAAGCAGTTGAGCAGTCAGCACTTCTGGATTAAACTTCCGACTTCTCCCTCATTTTTTCTCTGTGAACTTTGTGCCACATGTAATTCTCTGTCCACTTCTTTGTTTAACTGCATTTGTGGAGTGACTTACAGTTTTCTGTGTAAATATTAAGAGCCCAAGGAACTGAGGCAGCCACTTGCCACTCGTTATCACTCTCTTAAGGATTTATATCAGTGTTTTGAGCAGTAAATGGTTCAGGTTGGCTGTGACAAGGACCTGGCTGTCCTGCCTCATTCCTGTGCTCCTGTGGTATCTTGTGGACCCAGACTGGCAAGTAAACAAGACCTAAGTTCATTTCAGGTTCTCATGCAACCTTTGCCTTCTCCTCTGTCTCTGTAGAACAGAAAAAATAGAAACTTTTAGTGTTCTGTGATCCTGTGTCCAGTGCAGTAATGGTAGCTTTATTGTTATGCCTCGTTGATCATTTAAAAAACATTAAACATATGAAATCATACTGAAGTTTTGGCTGGATATTCAGAGATGTGTTTCCTAGTAGCTCTAAGAAGACAAGATGAAGAGTTCTGGCCTATATTTAAACTGCCTCTTGATTCTAGGGTATAGCTTTTTGAGTTGGCGTTTTCTTAAGCTTTTAGAAACTTGCCTGATGTGCTTTATTTAGAAGAGACATTATGGAGGATATATTGTATTGTTTAAGTGTGAGAATTTACAGGATGTTTACGGGATTTAAATTATCACTGGAGTTTGACTGTTTTCACGCAGTTTAACCCTTCTGATGGGCAGTATCAGAAACTTGGAGAGTTTGGTTTTATCTGTTAGGCTGAAATGGAGTAACAGTCTAACTAGTTTAGCCTATATCCAAGCTGATAAAATATATGTGATATAACTATGCTTGTATGTTAGATACACATTTAACCTAAATTTATGTAGATATGTTAAGTTTATATGTCATTGTGTAGAGCACTTCACTGTGTGAACTTTGAAAAGCAGGAGTCCAGTATTGGACAACAACAAGATATTGTCCACATCTGGCTCATGCTTGGTTGAATATATCCCAAATACAGTAAAATGGGTAGGTGTGGTTTGCCTCAGTTACAGGAAAAGGTCCATAGGCCACTGTGAGCAGCACCTCAGAAAACACATGCACTTGTGCTTAATGAAAACTAGAGCACTGCTGCCTAATTTAAAAAAAAATATACCACATAAAGTTGCCATATGAGCTTCCATGCTAAGTTGCTGATTACTGTTAGTCTTTGTTAGAAAGGATGACTTGAGGTTCTCTTGGAAAACCACAGAGCCTTCCTGTTTGTGTCATCAATGATGCAATTGTGCTGGAGTTGAAATCAGTGTGAACCCCCTCAGTGCCTGACTGAGGGAATAGATGACACACTGCCTAATGCTTCCAGCTGATGGGACTGAATCAATACAGGATCAGTATCTAGTAGCCCTAACATCTGTTACCCTTTGGCTCTTAATGTCTTAAAATTAGTGTGTGCTTAATTTAAGGAGTGTTCTTGTTCTCTGAGACAGATGGTTCAAATTAGGAGGTTATGTAAACCAGAGGAAAAGATAAATGCCCTCTTTCCATGTAACATTAAGCCAGCTGGAGAGCTCAAGAGCAGAAGGTGGAGGTAAATATCCTGGGGTTGGTGTTAGTTGAATCATTTCAGCCATCAGTTCTGTGTTTTCTTCCTTCCAAAGTCCGCTGTTGTTTAGAATGTGAAATGGTTAAAAATACTGAGGACTTTTGTCTGGGCTTTCTGAAGGAAATGAGGTCAATTAGATGCCTGAATAGAATTGTGTTGCAATGTGGTTTTTAGATACTAAACCTTGGAAGCTTTTTTGAATAGTTGTGGCTGTGTGGTAGTTTTAGTGATACCCGTTAGCTTTAGGAAACTTTTTCCATAGGGATGGATGCTAATAATAAGGGCAAAAGATTGTCCCACTAGATAGCACTTCTCCTTTGCTGTGCAGGACCCTCTTGCAGTAACTGTTCCTTCCTATGAAATTCATTACTTTTGATTTTTAAAGGCCTATTACCTGACAATGCTGGCCATCTGATCTTGCATCTTCTGTTTTTCTTACCAGGACCCACCTTTTCATGTGGCCAGTGATCGTTAAAACCATCACAGAAATAACCTGGGTTGTTCTACAATCCAAGCCATGCAGTTGACCATGAAAAATTCCATCAACATTGCTGAATTCAAACAAAACTTGACTTTTGGGGAAATAAGCAATATTTGTATCTTTATCCTCTGCCCCCAATCCCAGCAGCAATCTGTATACAGCAGCTGGTTCTTGAGCTGTTTTATTCTATGTCTTTTCTTTTTAATTACAACTCTACAGTTGTGTCTGTTGCTTCTTTTCCTCTTTCCAGAAATCAAGTCTGCCAAATAGCTGTACCTTGGCAGCTTCTCAAACAAAATACTTCAGTGTGATCTACTGTTACAAAAAAAAAAAAAAATAGAAAGAGCTTTGTAGTTCAACAGAAAAAAAAGCTATAGGTCAGAAACAACTTAAACATTAATTGCATTTCAGAGACCTACTTTCAGAGCCTTTGAATGAAATTAATTAGGGTTCAGTGTCATTGTCTGCTCCGTAGCAAACCAGAACTGTCTTGCCCTAATGCCATACCCAGTATTGTGACATTATTTTTTTAAAATGTTTTGGTTTTTTTGTTTTTACAGTGTAAGGTTTGTGTTTTTTTTAAATAAATAGAACAGGGGTTGTGACATAGGGCGTACTAATCCTTAAGGAATAGAAGTATTTGAGTGGGGTTCTGAAAACAAGTTTCCACTGCTCGAATTCTAGGTTTTGTTTATCAAAAGCAAGATTGGTTAGTTCTTTTTAGAACTCTTCCTTGCTTAAAGAAGAGCTCTAAGTTTTGGGAGGTGCTGCCAGAGTACTGTTTAACTGTGTATATACACAGAAGAAAAAGCTAGTAATCATAATTATTAATAATTATTAATGCTAGTAGTCATTAGTAGTCCTTCGTAGACTTTGAGTAACCCCTGTAAAGGAGGAAAAGAGTTTCTTTTTGTTGTCCAGGCAAACTGGCAGAGGCACTTCAGTATGGCCAAGTCACTCCACTGAACTACCTACAGCCCAAATGTTCTTTAGCCATTTCCATGATTTATTGTTGTCTTTGTATTCAAAACCCCTCAAAACACAGGAAGTAGTATGATGTGTTAGCTTAATAGTGCTAAGTTATTTTATCCTTGCAGGTGGTTTGGTTTTAGAGTTGTCATAACTGTTGTCCTTTTTCCATGACTGTTGTTAGTTCCCACTAACACTTGGTTTCCTCTTGGCAGAGTTTAATGTCGGTCAGTATCGCCGAGATTTGGTGAAAAAGTATAAATCCTTTGAGTTCTTCCTGCCTGACAATGAAGAAGGCTTGAAAATCAGGAGGTAAGTCTTGGTTGTGTTTGGTACACGACACTAATTGTGTTAAAATGATGTCCTGTGTAATTTGCTCTTGTGGGTGGATTTAAGTTGCATTTTTGTAATGCAAAATGTAAGGGTCAAGAAGACCCTTAGGGAGACTGCAGCATGAAATGACAGGGAGAAGAAATTCTAGTGAAGCTGGGAAAGTGATTTATTTAGGCTGATTAAAATTTGGAGAGAAGGTTGATTGCTTCTTGATTCCTTTTCACTTTTCAGTAGGCTATGACTACTGTTATTCCTGTAGATATTCTAGGATATTTTCACTAAAAACAAAGCAATTTTAGCAAATAGTTACTTATTTTCCTACCTTTTTTTAGGTATCAGTTAATGGATGTGACTCTTTTTGCTACCTAATTCCAAAAATGCCATTTTAGAGCTTTTTTTTTTATCATAAAAAGAAGAGAAAAAACACCACATAACTGCTTTTCTTTTTGGTTTACATACTGAAATTTTTCACCTGGAGTGCTTTGAACGGATTTGTCATTACCTATTCAAATGAGCAGGAATCAAACCCTATAATTTTCTCCCTGTAATTATCTTTCTGTCCACCATGCAGGTGCCTCATGCAGTCAGTCAATGCACTGCTTCTAAAATTGCCATGTTTTGCTAATGCTGTGCAAAGCAAGGTCAGAACCAGTGTGAACATCTGTGTGCACATGAAGCATTTGAGTCTCTCCTCATCTGGAAAGAGGCTGTGCTTCAATGTAGAGACAGACCTTGAGAAGAAAGGTTAGATGAAGAGAAAGGTCTCTTGATTTTAATTCGACATTCACTGTACTTTTTAATATGTTCAGGAAAGCATTTAAGAGTGTGCAGCACAAAATGAAAAGGAACAGAAATCTGAGAGGAATGGAAATATTTTTTTTATTTAGGCTACATGAAATGTGGACTTTTTTGTTCTTAGTTCAGCTTCAGCTCAAGAGCCAAAAATGTCTGGACTTTCTTTTGTGGCTGTTCCTCCCCTTGTCCTCTCTCTCCCTTCCCTTTCCCCCTCAGCAGCCCTGAGTGCTGCTAATGCCAAATAGAACAACTTGCATAAGAACCTTGTAATCTTCTGGGAGTAAGGAGCTGCTTTGAGAGGTGCATTACCCTTGCAAGCCACTACCTTTTGCTTACAGGTAGAGCCAAACCTTTTAACGTGCCTCCGTGTCACCTCTTAGACTAAATGGTGAGGGATGTAACATGAAAAGGGCTGTGTGAGCTAATCTGCCTGCTTAGCAATGAGTAAAAAAGGTTTATATTTATTCAGTGAAGATTTGACTGTTGAATCTCAGCTCCTGACATCTGTTAAATGTGCTAATGTGGAAATACTGTCAGGCTTGGAAAGCCTTCATTTCTCTTTTAAGATAAAGCTGTGCGTGCAGAATGTGGTAAATAGAAGAGTTATGAGTTTCAGTCTGGAAGTCAAAATCGAGGAGTAATGCATAGAAGGGCTGTTGAAATGGTCAGGCTTTTATGTTGGTACTGCAAAGAGACTGCACTAACTGGAAATAAATGGGGCATTGTTCTACTAACAAGTAAATCGTGTACAATGTTAATGTTGCCCTCCAGCATTATTGATGTGTTAGGAATCACAATGGACTTTGAAGATAATACTAATTCTGGGGACATAGGAAAGTTGCAAATGAATGTGTTCTTGTTCAGATTTAACACAAGTGTAGGGGTGGGGTTTTTTGGTGTTTATGTCCTTAACTGCCTCCAGCACTAATTACACTGGATTGGTGACTGCAATAGGATGTTATTTTCACCCTAATACTTTGTTTTACTCTCTCTTTCAACCCATGTTTTTTTACATAAGCAGTTTTCACTCAGTAGCTCAAAAGAGCAGAAGTAGATTGGTGAAAAATAGTTGTCTCTTCACCTTAACTTAGGGCCACAAGATAAGAGCCTTAAGTTGGCTTAATTTATTTATTCCCTCCCCCCCCCCTTTGAGAACCAAATTAAGAAACAAATATCTGAATAGCTAATTGGGAAAAGAATACAGTTGCAGGGATGATTCAGCGATGTTACTTTAGATCAGTGAAAGTTTATCCTGGTCACCAAAGCTCTGGTGGCTGTTCTGTGGTGATGTGAAGGTGTATCAGGTGCACAGAGGAGCCAGATGACGTGACCGTGTTTCCTTGGTATGGCTTGGTTCTCCTCGGTTGGTTTTTCCCATGCTTGGAGGGGGACTGTGCTTTTGAGATAAATTATCTAACATTTGCAGGGCACAAAAGCATTAATAAAATGACCTGAGCTGTTATTTGACTTTTACTCTCTCATTTTTAAGGCAGTGTGCCTTAGCAGCGCTGAATGACGTCCGGCAGTACCTCAGTGAAGAAAACGGGCACGTGGCTGTAAGTTTCTTGTTGAAGACACATTCTTGAGATGCTTCTGTTCTTAACAGTGTGTGTCTGCTGGATAATACACAGACTGAGTAATTCCAATAGCTCTTCAGTTTATCAGATTTTTTTCTTTGGCAGTTGTGTGTTAGATCTGCCCTGTTGCTGGAAGGAGTGCTTGATTTCAAGGTGATGATGCCATATGAGCAGCTACCTTTGATTTGAGGGGTTAACTGGGAAGAGGGCAGCAAGAAAAATGTCCCCCTTCTCTCCATGTTGTACATCTGTTAAACACATCTGGTGTTTTGCTTGCACCTCTGTTTCTATTTGATGATCTGGTGTTCCAAGTGGAAGGTAGAGACTTGCTGAACAAAAAAGTATCCTCTGTATTGCTTGGCAGTTGTGTTACTGGCATGAGAAATCTCTGAAGAGAGCAGGAGAAACATCATAATAAATTGATGCATACCTGAGTATTTAATAATGGGATGCAAAGCAACAGCTGTTCAATTATTGTCATTGCATATTCATTCAGATTAAGAGTACTGACACAACTGTGGTGTTTTCATTAACTAATCAGGGAAAATCATTAACTGTAACTGCAAATTCTGCTGGAGACATAAGGGAAATGTTATACTTTAGCAAGCTTCATTCTTAAATAAAACACTGATATGTTCAGAGCTAAATATAAGTCCTTAGAAGAGTGGCTGCATTGATTGTGTAATCCACGGGCAGGATTTACAACTCTTGCAGATCTTCTGCCCTTTAAAGATTTTCCCTTGCATTTTGAATGGCAGATTCATTGCAGCATCTGTTTTTGTGTGGTAGAACTTAAAACCTATGCAGTAGTATTTAATGATGATAATAGACCAGGAGGAAGATTCTGTCCTGTATTATGTGGTAGGTTTAAATTCTGGTTGTTCCTTTCAAACCCAGTGTTCTGCTAGTAGTGCATTCAAAATATTACTCTTTTTAATATTTAGAAAATAGTATGTGTAAAGTAGGAATGTCTTTGCTTTCCTCTTGATCATGTTGATGTGGTGGGGTAGAGGGAAGAGGAAGTGTTTCCATTGTTTTATTTTACATTGTGGGACTTTGAACCCTTATTTTTATTATCACCAACAGGCTGTGATGCTTTTTAAATTCCTTTCTCTCTCTCCCTGTAATTATTCCTAGGTCTTTGATGCTACAAACACAACTCGAGAACGTAGAGAAACTATTTATAAATTTGGTGAAGAAAATGGGTATAAGGTGAGTTAGAAGCAAAGCAGTTCTGAGCTAATGCTGAACAAGTAAGGCAGGGATAGTTTTGCCCTTATCTGTACCCTGAGTTTAAGAAGTGCACTAGCACAAGGCACATCCTTCTTAGGTGTTTATTAATAATGCATTTTGTATTCCCAAAAATTTTTCTGAATTAAAAGCCATCCCATCCTCATTTTCCTCATGTCACATTAGTACTGTTTGGAACTGTTTTGTGCTGTGGCTTCAATTCTGTCATCCTGGACCTGTAGTTCTGAGTGTACTGTCAGCAAGAACTATTTAAAATACGGTTCTCTGTGCAGTTCAGATTTTTGCTGCAGAAACAGGGAAGGAATTCTGCATTAGTTCTGTACAAACCAAAAACTTTCTGTGGTTTTCTTCCTTCTGTCCAGGATTGTTTGGCATTTAGCTGTTCTCCAGTAAAAATCCATTTCCTCTAAACTTACATCTCCATAAACCTTTGACACAGCAAAACACAAACCTCTCTTTAAGGAGGCCACTCCATTAGCTGAGAGAGGCTTCTAAAGTATTATTTCAGAAGCATTAGTTACTGTTTGTTTGGCTGAACATGCGTCCTCTGCATTTATTTCTTCTCCTTCCATGCTACGTTTTTTTTCTCACTGAAAAATTTTTCCACTCATAAGCATTGTTTGGGAAAAGACTGTAAAGAATGATACTTCATGGAATGGTCAGCCAGGAATTTCTGATGAGAGGGTCTGGAGAAACTTCCTGAGTAAATAGAGGGAAGTTTAACATAGGACACTGCTAAAAAGGCCTTAGCATGGAAGTGGGCATTATGCTGCTTGTGTGTGTTAGTCTCCAGAGCTTTTTTAATGTATTCTTCCTTCCTTCTGTTCATATGACTTCCATTTGGACTGAAGACTTTTTTTGTGGAGTCAGTGTGTGTTGATCCAGAGGTCATTGCTGCAAACATTGTGGTGAGTATTGTGATGGAGGAAAGTTTGCTTTAACCTCTCTGTATTTTTAGAAGTACGTTGTAAGAACTTCCAATAGCAGAAAACCCCCACATTAGCTCCCATTAATGGAACAGTTTTCATTTATTTTCCTGTCCATGTGAATGTTACTAACTCAGAAGTTTAATTTCTCTGAAGAATAATTATTTTTGCTTCACATGTATTTTAATTAGCTTCCAGACAAAGCTTCTTGTGGTGTTCTCCCCCTTCCTATTTCTTTAGACATCCATGAAAAAGGGAAAGAAACTTATGTACTGCTCTCCTGGTTTTATTTTAAACAGCAAGTGAAACTGGGTAGTCCTGACTATGTTGATTGTAGTAACGATGAAGCAACAGAAGACTTCATGAAAAGAATAGAGTGCTACAAGAACTCATATGAGACATTAGATGAAACTCTGGACAAGTAAGTGATGAAACAATACTGTGATCACAACTGGTGATCCAGTATTATTAAAATGTTTTCTTAAAGGTTAGAGGATCCTGTAGTGGGGATTAGGGCTTTCAAGACTTTTTTTAGTGGCTTCAGCTCTCTTTCCTTTGGCAAATCAGAGAGAGTTGACTCAGGGAGTGTAGCCTGGAAACTTCCTTGTTTGAGGAAAATTGGCTAACAAGTCTACTCTTGGACAGTATTTTTTTTGATTTTCCCACTTGGAGAATGGTATGATTCTTCTGGGATAGAACCAGCATTTAGGAATTATTCCAGACTTGCTACAGTGATGGGTTGGTACTTGTTTCTTTAGTATGTAGAGGAGACTTGAGTGATTTATAAGCATAACTTAATTGGTTGGCATGGTTAAGATTAATTATGAACACATCACTCTTAAAAATGTGACTTCGAAATTTATTTATTTGTGCTTGCAAATTACCCTGCAGATTCAGGACTGTGAGAAACTGTCTTGGCTAGGTTGTTTATCCTCATGCCAAAGCATTCTTCTGTTCCTCATTAACTTTGAACTCTTGAAAGTAAGGTAGGGATGAACCATGTGAGGAGGAGCCCCGTTTCTCTTGCTACACTCCAGAATTTCAGGGTGGGATTTGGGGCTGCAGTCATACCTGGTGATCCTGGGTTGTTCCAGGACCAGAGCTGCAGAGAAGGCTGAGCTGCATTTTAATGTAATTGGGTGTCAGCAGCGTGAAGCTGGTTCAATCGGCTCAGTTCATGCGTGTAATTTCTGTGATGGACCTAATGGTTGTGCCTGGCTGGAATAGTAATGATTAACTCCAAAGAACACTAGCAGGGATGAGGTGATGCTCGTTGCTCATCACCTCCAGTTGATTTTAGTATAAGTTTTCGTGTTTCATTGTGGTATGAGGTCTCAAATGCATCGCTAGAAACCAACAGCGGTGTTTTTCAGCTCATTAGACTCTTTTCCTTGTGTAAACTAGAGGCTACTCTAAAATTATAGCTCAGATGAGAAAGAATAAGCAGTGAAAGTTGAAATTATTAGCTGTCTGATGCTGAGAGAAGGTAGTGGTGGGGTAAATTACAGTACCATTAATAAGTAGTTGTTGACAGAGCAGTTGAGAAAACATCTTGCTTCAGACTCGTCCCTGGTCCTTCTGATGCTCTGGTTTTTCTGGAGGGATTAACTGAGATGGGGAAATAGTGACTGTGCCTTTTGGCCCTGGGTGCAATCAGACACTGAGGGAAAGTGTTTGTAACCTGGAAAAAAATATCAGGTATTGTAAAATAGCTGGATGTCTTATTCAACTGTGGTGACTTCAGTGACTCCACTGAGTCTTTCTTTCAGTGGGAGGGCTGTGTTTCGCCAAGAGTAGGATCTAGATTTGGACAAAGTGCAAGTAAAGGGAACAGAAAAGAAAGCTATGTGAAAGGAATAGAGTTCATCCTGTACCTTTGGAGTACTGCATTGTTTCTTAGGACTAATGCATATTCCACGGGTGTTTGAGGATTTTTTTCATTTCTTTGGCTTGTTGCCCCTTTGTTTTATAATGAGAAGAGAGGGTGGAAAGATCATTGTACGTGCTAATAGAAACTATGTGGAATCTTACTACTTTTTTTTTTTCCCCCCTTTTATTTGCTCATGAAAGGGATCTTTCTTACATTAAAATTATGGATGTCGGAAGGAGTTATCTTGTGAACAGAGTGATGGATCACATCCAGAGCCGGATTGTCTACTACCTCATGAATATCCATGTGACTCCTCGGTCAATCTACCTCTGTCGACATGGAGAAAGTGAACTCAATCTGAAAGGGAGAATAGGAGGAGATCCTGGGCTGTCTGTCAGGGGGAAAGAAGTACGTACCTGCTGGACAAGCGTGGCGGGGTTTTGTGTGGGTCTGTGCTGTGTAATTACAGCTTTCTTCCTCTACAGCCTTTCCTCTCAACATGTTTGAGAAGGGCTTTTTTTAGCTGCGTGTTTGGGTGGTGGAAACAGGGTGGACACTTTGTGTGTTGTGATGTGGTATGTGCTCTTTTATCTGTTTGTCTTTCTGTTGGCTGAAATTCCTCTTTATCCTGCAGCACAAAGCAGTTGGCGAGAGGGCTTTATTTTTTAACTGTATCTTTGTAAAATCCTGACTAGTTGGATAATCGGGAAAATACACAAGTTAAAGCTGAAAGGAAAATTCCTGGAAATGAAGTTAGGAACCGCAGAAAACTTGTATTTTCCTTGTACTACTTTTCTTTCCTCTCCTCTTGCACTTGGATAATGGAGTGTGTTGTATTTCTAAGCGAAAACTTTGACAGTATTTTGGAAAAGTTATAATGAGTTTACAGAGGCTAGAGCCCATGTATTCCAAAGGGAACACAGTGTGTTGGCTCTGAGCCCTCATCCATTGTCTCATGGTTTTTCTTTCAGTTTGCCAAAAGCTTGGCACAGTTTATTAATGAGCAAAATATCAAAGATCTGAAAGTTTGGACGAGCCAGATGAAAAGGACGATTCAGACTGCTGAAGCCTTGGGAGTGCCTTATGAGCAGTGGAAGGTCTTGAACGAGATAGATGCAGTAAGTTCTTCTCTTTAAAGCGCCTAATAAGTTGCTTTGATTGCTAGAGATGAAGGAAGTACTTAGTATTTTAATAATATGCCTTTTATGGGATGGAAAGTCATTGAAGCTGCTTCTAGAGGCTGGAAAAATTGTCATTAATTCCTGTTAACAAGGCTAAGCATTTTATTAAACTTTGCCATAGTTAATATTTTCTTGCTGTGTCTTTCCCAGTAAAACATTTCCCTGCAGAAACCAAAATGTTATGAAATTTTGGGTAAGTGGGGGTTGGAAAGAAGTTTAGGGTAGGTGTGGCTTGCTAGTTGGCATTTTCCAACTGCACCTCTAAGATATATAAGCAGGCTTAATAGATGAAATGTGACCTTGCTTGCCTATGTATGTAACTTCACCTATATAGGGATTAAATGATTCCTTCTAACCACATCTGAGTCCAGCTGAGTGTCCTGTTTACCACGTGGGACAATTTTAAGTGTCAGAGTAACAAAATGAAATTGTTAAAGGTTATTTATATATGGTTTTATTTAACAGTGATATCTGCTTTTGGCACTGCTGGAAATACATGGGTTTTAATTATTTTCATAACCTACAGGGAGTGTGTGAAGAAATGACATATGAAGAAATACAGGAAAATTACCCACTTGAATTTGCACTGAGAGACCAAGACAAATACAGATACAGATACCCTAAAGGGGAGGTATGCTATTTTTAATTTTTTAAGGTGAAGGGCTGCCTTGTCTTCTTGAATACATGCATGCTGGCCTTAGGAAAAATAAATCTTAAAATTAATGGAAAGGTTATTTGTTGTAATTTCTCCACAGGAAAGTACATCGGAGCTTGCAACGATTGAGCCCAGACCATTTAAATTGATTCAGGGCTTGAAAAATAGAACAGTAAATTTAGAAAAACAGTGGAGAACTTTGATCTTGTGGGCATGGTTCCTGTGCTGGTCCTGCAGTGATAAAGCAGGAAGAATTGCAAGGCTTCAGCTGTTGCATATGCAAAAATCCTGCCAAGTTGGGCAGTTTCTATTCACCCTTGCTCTGGGTGATGGCTGCTTTGCAGGCGGCTCTGGATGAAATGCTGGGGGAATCTCAAGAAGCCACGTTGGTCTTTCACTTTATTACACTCCTTGCCTCTGGGAAAATCACTTGCTGACAGCTTTTCTGAAGCAACCCCATTACAGTGCAGCAATTACCAGATGGTCACAGGGTCTGTCTGTGGGTGCTGAAGGCTCAGGATTCTGGGCAGCAGGGTGGAGGAGTAATTGGACCAGCTGCTCGCTGTTTGTGTCATGGGGAACCAGGGCTCTGTCATCTTCTTCCTCAGCAGTCAGGAGCAATCACTGTGATAAGAGCAGCGTTCCTGGGAGTGTGACCCCGGTCTTACTAATGAGGCAGTCATTAAGCTGCTGAGTTCTCCTAATCCATTTGAACAAGGACTGTTTGTTTTTCAAACCGGTGCCGTCCTCCGGGGACGGTGACAAACATTTCAAACTCCCTCAGTGCCTTGGGGTGATTAGCTGAGCTCAGCCGTTAGTCAAAGGTAGATTTGTGTGTTTGTCAAAGGCAGTTTTGTGTCCCTGGTAACAGTCCGAGGGGGTTTGCACAGCTCGCTGGAGACCAGGGGCTTCCTCTTGCCCGGGGCTCAGTCAGCAGGGGCTTTCCATCCTGCCTTGGGACCAGGGCAAAGGCTTTTGCTGTGGTCAGTCCCTGTTTTTCTGGGTGATGTGACGAGTTCTCTGCATTTACATTGCATGACGTGTTTTTGGAAGTGTTGTCTTTACTGTGGACATGAAAATTGACTTAACCATGCACAAGCAGAAACCCTGCTGTTTACCAGCATCAATGTTCCTGCAGCAGATTCCCCGTGCACATGCAAGAGCATCCGTTCTCCTCGCTCTGTGACTTCTGGTGGGATGGTGGCTGCTGTCACCAGGCCACTTCAACAAGCCCTTGGTTTGTTTTTAAAGGGCAGCCTGAACAAGTCGGGCTTTGTAAAGTCTTTGAGTGTTTACTGTAGGCTGGGCTTCCCAGATTTTTGCTTGGAAGAGGGATGCTTTTGAAGATGAGGTATGGAAAGCGACGTGCAAGACTTAACGTGTATATTTGCAGATGATGTGAATTAAATTCTAGGCATTTTGTGGAAATTCTTGATCAAAGTGGCTAATTTAATAAAGCTTTTCCACGAGGGAGATTTATTTTATGTGTCTGCACTTTGATAGTCTGGAAGACCCGAACTGTGTGCTCAATTTAAGGAAAATTATTATTGCAGTGTTTGTCTGTGCACTAATATATAGAAGATGACTAATATGAAAGTAAGATCCCCTGTATATCCATACACTGTTCAAAGAGTTTTCCCCTTTTAATGTGCTGTGTATTTCTGCTCCCCACCCAGTCCTATGAAGATCTTGTTCAGAGACTGGAGCCGGTAATTATGGAACTTGAAAGGCAGGAAAATGTGCTTGTCATATGTCACCAAGCTGTCATGCGCTGTTTGCTCGCATATTTTCTTGACAAGCCCGCAGGTAAGTCTTCCTTGATATATTACAGATGGTCTGTTTTTTGAAAATTAACTGATAAGGCTTCCTAACAGTAAATTCTATCAGGTTCCTTTATCATCAGGGGGTGGCTGTGTTAGGCCAGTACCCAAATGTAATTTTTTTATATTTGACCCACACGTGAATCTCGGTAGTTCATGTTATTGAGCTGCTCCTCACCTGAAACAGTGATGCTTTTTTGCTCTGTTTGATTAGCATCTCTGTTTGCATGCTAGGGAAGAAAGCAGATACAATGTCAGATAAAAACTCATTTAAGTGGTTGACCTGGAACGTAATAGAGAAGTTACTTGTAACCTGTGTTTCATATGTAATTTGTGGTTTGATTTCTCAGAACAACTCCCTTACCTGAAGTGCCCACTGCATACTGTCTTAAAGCTGACCCCAGTGGCTTATGGTAAGTGGAATTAAGTGTATGTAATATATAAGTCTAACTGTGCTGTCTTTGTCGTCAGGAAAGGTTGTGAAGCATTTAAATCAAACCTAAGTTTATTCTACTTTAAAATGGAATTGAACTGTTGGGTCTGACATTTCCTGTATGCCTGCACAGCTTTGGTTAGAGTTGATGAATCCTTTGGATTACATTTGCTTTGCCTTATGCCAGAAAATACGTATGTGTTGGTGAAGGCCTGGAACCCATAGAGGCTGTGAGTGCTAGAAGAGAGTTCTGTGCTCAGTTCATGTGCATTTCACTACTTCTTCTGCCAAACCTGTGCATTTACACATCTGGTACAGCAAGATCTCATTTTTCACTGATGTATTGGAGGGTATTGCTTTTTAGAAGACAGGCCAATTTACATTTGTATAGGTTTATCATCTTACAGAAGGTGTTCCCTTAGCCTTTAATAGCTTTGTTCTCTTTTCCTGAAGTATTTTTTTTTCATGGACCTTCACAGTACCACATGCATCACCTTGTTTGTTGATGTTGGCATTGTTTGTCAGCAGCTGTTACCAGGGCCTTTCACTGGGCTCTTCTGCCAACTTGGGCACTGTGGGGTGTGGGTTGTAACATGCTCTGGTTTGGGTTTTAGGCTGATTGCTGATGAGATTTTGTGTGTCTTTCAACTTCAGCTTGATGTGTACCTGCTGTTAGTTTAAGTGATGGCTGAGTTATATCTTCTGATATTTCATCACACTTCAGAAGATCATCTGCAGACAGAGAACTATCGGCACATCTCACCAGGAAATCGATGCCCCAAAATGCCAGTCCAGTCATTAATCAGAAGTGCAAAGCTGTCTTTGATTATCAGCTTTGAAAAGTAGTGGTCTAGACCTGTATTTTGTTTAATTGTTAAGTTTCAAAAAAAGGTTGAAACAAAGTACATTACAAAACAAAGTAGCTGCCACACTGGGAAATCTGCCTGAAGAGATTTTTCTCATTTAATTGCTGCATTGTCCTACAGTAACAACTGCCTGTGCTGTGGTGACATCTGGTGTTCCCAGCCTTGCATGACAAGCTGGAGTTTTGAAAATAGAGATTTAGAACAGTTAAAACATCTTTTTTATTTATTTGTTTTGTTTTTTTTTTAGTTGGGTTCTCTTTACTCACTAATCTCTGCCTGTTTCCACTGAGAGGTTTTTGTTTGGGGTTGTCTTTGGTTTTGTGGGGGTTTTCTGGTGAATTTTTGTTGTGTGTTTGTTTGCTTGTCTGATTGGTTGGGGTTTTTTTGTGGGTAGTTGGGTGACCATTCATACATTTTAAGAGGGCCTGGATGTTTGCAGTGTGTGCTCACACAAAATGAGGAAGGAAACAAAACGGTGGGAAATAACTGTCCTTAGCCTTTTGACTTCAGTGAAAGAAATGCCATTGTCCTTTTTTAAAGCATTTGGTATGTATGTCTGATTAGCACATTTCAGTCAACCTTCTTTTTGGAATTCATCCATGTGAGGACACAGGAGTAAATCGTTTCTACAGTACTGATCTGTGGCATTATTTCAAGCTGATGCATCGCTTGGCTCCAGCAAGGCAGGATGCAGGATCAGACCTGGTGTGTTTGATACCTTCCAGCTAATCCTGTTTTGGGAAAATGCCTCCCCCTGGGGGTTTGCTCATCCTGGCACTGGAAGCAGCATCATTCCCACCTCGAGTGTCTGATCTGCAATAGGGGAACATCTGTTAGAGCCTGACAGTTGGATTAGGATAAATGAGACCTTTGCCCAGCAATCCAGTGTAGTGATGGTCTGTGTGGGAGCACAGAGGAAAGAGAAACTGCAGCTTGCTGTAGGGATGAACTTGGTCATCAGTAATTAAAAATGAGCTGGGAGTATGCACGTTGTGGAGTAACTCATGTCCCTTTAGTTTATATTTAAAGCTTTCCATATGATGCTTTTTTCAGATCTTAAGCTCAGTAAGGACTGAGAGGTCTCTGGAAGTGTCTGCTGTGTAACCAGGCCTTAGTAATGGCCAGCAGCAGGGGCCAGAGCTTGTTTTGGCTTGGTCTCAAGGGTCACAGTGGATCTGTGAATGGAAGGATGACTAAAGGTCCTGTTCCAGTGGGAGGTGTGTGCTTTTCCTCCTTAAAACCTGTTTTATGGTTGACTGTTTCTGAGTGCTGGCCCTCCTGCAGTGTTTGCTCATAGTGTTTGTGACAAAGGGGCTTTCTCAGAATAGGTTTCCCTAAAGGAAGGTAAATACTTGCCTTACTAATTTATTTTTTTTAAGTGCATTGTCTTTCTAAGAAATTAGTTTTTTTTCTGTCATGTGCTAATTCTGTGGAGTGTGTTATGACTTCAGGAAATAAGTGAGGAGAAAAATCTGACCACCTGTTTGAGATAGAAGATGGTCTCTGTGGTTGGTCAGAGGAACTGGCTATTAATGAATGTTGTGTAGAGTAGGAGTAGCTTATAAAGGTCATGCTCATGTGAGATAAAAGTGTTTGGCAATCAGATATTTCTTAAAATGCTGATCCCATAGTGTATTGAGTAATTATGTAATAACCTAAATTTATACCATCTGGGAAATTGTTGTTTCTTCTGACTGTTTAATTTTTCTTGCTTCACTGGAGTTTTGAATTTTTGAATGTAAAGCAAAAGTTCCTTTTCAGGAGTCAACTTTAAAGTTCCATTTAGCTGGAAGTTAAAACTGTTTTGCATGTGTAGGGGAATGGGGGTTGCTAACAACACACTGTACCTTTTTGTAATTGTTTTCATGTTTAAAAATGAGAACAGCATTTACCTTCTGTATTACAATGAAATTCTAAGAAATCTAAGATGTTTAAAAACAAAAAAGGTACAAGTAAGAACTTTCTCACTTGAACATTCTGTATGTTTAAACAAATAAAAATTTGTTTCAAAGAAAATAATGATAAAGCTAAGGTGAGGAGATGGATTATCAGATTGAGAATAGTGTTCCTCCAGGTGGAATAGATTCATTTCAGTAGCTTTAGCTCTTCAGAATTCAGGAAATCCTGGTATAAATCAGAAGGGGGGAAAGTGATTTAACCTTCACCAACTCAAAATTAGATTGCATCTTTACTATAACTTCACTTTTAAAGCAGATTTATTTAAAAATGTGTTTTTTGTCAACAGGATGTAAAGTAGAATCTATATTTCTGAATGTGGAAGCTGTGAACACACACAGAGATAAACCTGAGGTAAGAATATCTCTCAAACTGGAGAACATGATGTAATGTACTGTCTGAGCTGATTTTTGTTGTCCTTGTGGTTAGAAGTGATTTGATAACTCAACTGAGAGCATATTTTATATATATATCAAGCTTTTATATATCAAGCTTTACTACTGGTTTACTGTTGGCAGGGGGTAAATCCTTTTTATTGAGCAGATTTATCTTTATTATATGAGTTAGAGCTGGAATAATTCATCTTCAAAAAATGAATGTGAAGGTGAAGATGTGGTATCCACCTGAAAGCTGCATAAAGTTCTGCCAGGCTTTGTCATTGAGCAGAAGTAGGGTGTAGTCAAAAAATTATGTTGTGAATGCCACGCTTGTTTTGGAGAGAGAGAGAGAGAAGAGAGAGAGATCATCAGCTTTTTCACCCCTGCAGTCCTTGCTGTGTGAAAAAGAGGAATTGATGATGTCACCTGTGTTTTAAGCCAGAGCTGGAGAGGAAGACTAGATCTCAGGATACAGCAGGACACCCAGGGCAAGGGAATTGAGCGTATTTGTGAGATGTAAGTGGAGATCAGATGTCAGACCGTGGCAGCTTCGTGCTCTCCCTGTGTCAGGCACGTGTTTCTCTGCTCCTCAGTGTTGACCTGAGCTTAGGTTGGTTCTGCTGCTTGTGCAAAGCTCTTCCATTGCTGTGTTCTGAAAGTTATGTGAAACGTGCCATGATTAAAAACCTCTGGTTCCCTTGCAGATCTTCATGCTAATGCCCCCAGGTGTGGCACTGATTCTGTGCTGAGGTTACAGGTGGTGCCTACTGGTGAACTGAAAGTCAGTTTGATAACATGAGAAAAGAGGACCATTTTTGGTGGTTTTTAGAACAGTGGTTTATGGTGGAAAGGAATATAATGAGAATGAGGTTTTATGTGTGTATTCAATAGGGCACGTGATACAAAGTGCCTTTCTTACCTGAGGGTGCAGTTTTGTGCAGAATTCATGCTGGAGGGCTCTGTGAAGAAGTTTTGTTGTAATGGCATGGGAATTTTGAGTTGTGAAAATACTGACTTTGGGTCATCTGTAGCCAAGACAGTTTCTGTTAGACACTGGCTCTGTATATTTCTCTCTACTCCCCTTTTTACCACTTTTGTATCTTAGTTTGGTTTGTCAGGTTTAGGAAATCTGTTTTCACAGTGCCTGAAGTTGGAGAAGCATAGTGAAAATAAATCAGGATGTCTTGGAGCAGTAGGTTATCCATGTTAAATAATGTAGAGGAACAGAATCTTTAGTTTGGCTGATTAAAATATTGGTGCTGAATTTACAGCTTGCTAAATGTTGTTCAAAATACCATTCCTCTAACTGAGGAGGTTTATTTCAAGGGGCAAAGCTCTGCCTGAATCACCAAGTTACTCTCAACATGTCTAGGAAGTGATGTGACCATGCTGGTGTGGGGTGCCTCTATTCCAGGTGCATGTAGAGAGGATCATGCAGACAGGTACATTGCAGTGGACACAAAGACACAAGACTAATTGGAACAGAAGTAAATTGAGTTAATGAATTTTAAAAGAATTTAAAAAAGGAGCAGAGGCATTTTTATAAAAACCCCTCAGATTCTCTTCTCCCTCTGTCCTGAAGGAAACCCAGCCTGTTGACTATGGGTGGTGACACACTGTTCATTTAGGAGGTCTGATTGAAGGACTAAGTTGGTCCTGTCTGCATTTAAATGATGCTCAGGGAACTATGAACATTTCAAAAGCTTTTATTTTCATCACCTACAAAAATGTTAATTACTTCTGTAAAATTAAGTTTTCAAGTGGTCTGTTGAAGTCAGAGCATTTAATTAAATGCAGCATCACATAACAACATTGTTAAACAATGAAACTATTGGACTGAGAATTGCCCAGTGGGCTGTTCTGTGCCCCCACCAGTCACTTGTAGTCCAGAACAGTGCCCTCCTTTTGGGCTCAGCTGAAAGCATCTATTTTCACGTGGCAAAAATGCAGGCAAGGCTCTGGAGTCTTTGCTTCTGGTATGTGTGAACTTCATTGTACCATGGTGGCTTTGTCTGGAGCGAATTGAAGCCTTGTGTTTGTCAGCAGTATAGTGGCTGAAGTTCTGACCTTTTCCAGTGAAGGAGTCTATGGTCTTTTACTGAAAATAATTCAGGGGAGTTGCTTTGGGTCCCCCCTTTGGGCCAGAAAACAAGCACTGGGGTGAAGTGTCTGCTTTGCATCTCTGGCTTAGTTGGTGAATGACTGACAGGGAGAGTGCTCGTAGCACGAAACCCAGGTTTCCTTTTGGAGTTTGGGGAGGGGAGAGGGCGATGGTAGTGAAAGGTGTGAAACAAGTAAGACTCAGTCAGCGTGAAGTTTGAAGAAGTTGCAATGATTTGGCCTAGAATGGGTCCTGCAGGTAACTTCAGAACAGTTTATCATAGTGTGCTCTCTTGGTAGAGGGGAGAATACTGATTGGCAGGGTCTTTGGGACTTGCACGAGGTGTACGAGGCAGGTGTGATTCCTGAGCTGGTTCCATGGGGCTGCACTCAGCTGGACTTCCCAGCAGGAGCATTTGGCTGTGCTGGGCTCTTGGTTTTGTTTGGTTTTGAATAATTGAATGTCATGTTTTTTCTACAGCCTTTGCAAAATGAGATGACACCTAGTTAGTGTAACCAGCCTTGAAAGATTAGCATGTCTGAGAACATATTTTTTAATTTTGTCAGGGTTGTTATATGCCTATAACACAAACAAATGTTGCAAGTGTTCTCTTGGGACAGAAGTGTGTGGCATAGTTCAGTAAAACACTGCAAGTTGCTTAATGGATAGATGTGTATGTGCTGAAGCACATGATTAAGTAGATTCCTGCTTGGGCCTATAAAAGACTTCTTCCTAAATGTGAATGTATTGAGCTTTTGGTAGTGCTGTCAGTGTGGGGGCAGTGAATTCTGTAAATCCATTTTCCTGCTGTCTCACTCTGGGACAGTGATGGGCTGTCAGTCTGCTGCACTCTTGGGGTGGGGGGGGTTAAAAAAAAAATCTCTGCTTCTGAATGAATGCAGCTGTGTACTTGTGAAGGAATCTGATTGGTGTTTTTGTTGCTCTTACTGCTGCATGATAAATATTCTCTGTATTTTTATTATTATACAGAATGTAGACATTTCCAGACCTCCCGAGGATGCTCTTGTAACAGTCCCTGGTCATCAGTGAGTCCTGTGTTCTGCTCAACTATCGAACTTGGGGTGCTGTTTTCATCCTACTGCTTCAAAATAAATTGAAAAACTAATAATTTCAATCACTCTGAAATAAAAAAACCCCACCCCAACCCAACTCATAATCCAAACCAAATGTTTGTACAGCATATGATTTGAAAAGATTATCAAATCACAATAAAACTATTGCACTGGCTGATTTATTGTGGATGAGTTATCAAACATTGATCGGCTCATGTTGGAGTGCTGCTTCTGTAAATTGCTGTAATTTAAATATCCTGCAGCATTAAGTTTTATTGTAGCAGCCAGCAATCATTTAGTGTTAGTTGCAGTGAAAGCCCTGAAGCACATCATCCTGTGAGAGATAAGAAAGTCTGAAGTTGCTTTTCTAGACACTAGTACTATCTGTTTCAGTGCCCTTAGGAGTGATTGGACTGCTATGTGGTGTAAAATAACAACTCATAGTTGCTGTAAACTCCTAATCCTGCTGGTCCATAGCACTAGTGGTCTACATGGGCTGATTAATGATGTACTGTTGGAAAAGGGTAGCAAGTCTTCACTTAGTTCCAGAACAATTATTCAAAGAACAGGAATGTGTATAAATGTTTTTAATATATGACTTTTGTTAACAGATGTTCTGCATTAACTAGGCTTTAGGGTTTGCCCTTCAGCAGAAGTGATTTTAAATTCCCTCTTTTCCTGCTTCTTGTACAGACATGGCTGATAAAGCATTTACAGTTCTGCTCCAGTTGTTTTGTACCCAGATTTTATCTGGGCTCCAATAAGTAGCATTTAAGCTGACTGTTTCAGACCAGGGAAGCAGACCTAGTCAGAGGATTTTGCAGCTGGGTTGTGACTCCAGCAAACAGGGTATCTCAACCAGCAGGAGATGAATCCAAAACTGAGTGACAGCAAAGCCTCTCACAGGCTGCAGGTTGTTGGGGATGTGGTGCCTGCGTGCCTTTCTGGGCACAATGGGCAACCTGAGGCCGTGGAATCACCTGTGCCATTGAGTAGACACCATTGAGGCTGGGAATGGCAGAAAAGTCACCACATCCTGGAACTGTTTTCTAAGGGCATCTTTTAGTCTTGAATGTAAGCAAGAGTGTAGGTTGTGGAAAGCTTTTATATGTTGGGTTTCTCAGGTGGTACGTTTTTCCAAAACCTGGATTTCGGAAAAAAATGTGTGGCATATCTGCACTTCTAAAATTGTAGTGAAGTTTTCAGAAGTTTAGAGCAATTGGGAATGTCTGCCATAACCAAATAACCTCCTGGCCAAAAAGCCTCCTGCTGCACTGGTTGGTGTTTAGTTAAGTCAGTGTCCCAGGATGGGACTGGATCATTTTCCTGTTGCTGTTTGTGACTGTGACATAGGAGTGTTTGGTCACTTTTCCTTGTTTAATTGTTCCAACCTCTGGGCATGAGATGCTCTGGGGAAGGAGACTTGAGCTGCCATACCCTCTTGCACACCCCAATTAGTGAGTCTGGTTGCTCTTACCTGACAGTTGAGATAGCATTCCCAAGGGGTAGCAGGGATCCGGCCAGAGTCGGGTACTTATTAGCTGCATGGAGACAGCTTGGAGTGCTGTCACCTCTGCAGGCCACAAGTAAGGAAATACCATTCAATTTAAACTAAATATGTTGCATTTTTGATGGAGCCAAAATGTGTGCAGGCATCTGCTGTGGAAAAACTGAGTTTTGCTGCTAGAGAAAGGGAGGCTCGGGCTGTCAGAGAAAATGGAGGGGGAGGATGGACAGGGCAGGAACTTGGCTGGAGAGGAAAGCTGAGCTTGGCTGTTCTGGCAGAGGTTGTAGAGGGAGGCGAAGCAGCAGAAGCACCCAGGACCCTCCACCCCTGCCAGCTGCTGCCAGCCTGATTTCCTGGGGCTGTGGCTGCGTGTTGTTCTCTGCTGAGCACAGCACTCGTTGTGCTGATGTGTGCAACAAGCAGAATGCTCTGAGGGGTCTCCTCTTACAGCATGATTGCTCAACAGTCCTCTCTGCCTTACTTCCTCAGTAACAGAAAGGCCTGATGCTGGATGGGAAGTGGCAGCAAGTTTGTGGCATGGCTTTGCCGAGGGAAGGCTGGCTGATAGGGGGCTGGAATGTTTGTATCCTGCTGTTTATTTCTCTGTTTATGCCTGTGCTGGTTCTTGTCCTTAGAGGCTTTTTCCTTTTCCCTAGAGGAGCTTTTCTGTAAGATCTTCCTGTTCTGCTGTGAAGATCACAGAACATGTGTAGCTAAATCAAAGTAAAACTGAGATGGCAGGGGCTGTCCTGTTCAGAGACTCACAGCACTTTGCTGGAGGAGGCTCTGTTCTGTAGGAAAAAAGTGTACAAAGGGAAGAGTATAATGAGGAGAAGACCAGTGGTGGTATAGGAGCGTATTTGAGTTAATCTGTGTGTTTTGAGTCTTTCCAGGGAGGACTGGGTGAGATGGACCCTTGTGTAAGGCAGAGTGACACTGCTCCTGCCTCAGACAGTGGGCTCTGGAAGCAGTGAACCCCTGCCTGGGCTGACTGAGTGAGAGTCCATATGCCTTGGTAGAAATAGTATTTAGAAGAGGTGAGTGTGGTTTTTTATTCCCACTACTGTGTTTCCCAGGCTTTTCAGACCGTGTTGCTGCTGGTTTGTGGCAGTATTATTCCCAGGATGGTGGTTTGTCCAGGTGTGCTTTGGGAAGGCAGTGCTGAGCAGTTGCCAGGACACATTTTGATCCCAAAAGGAAGGCATTAACCTCAGTCACCTTTCTAAGCAGCAGCACTGTCCTCATTGCACAACTTTTACCTCTCAATGCCCTTGGCTGTTCTGGAAGCAGATACAATCCCAGCTGCCATCATCTCATCTAATGGGATTCCTATGAGTAGGAATCCATTTATTGTTAATGAGGATACTGGTCCCTTTCTAAGCCCCTATTCATCTGGTCTTGCTCTCATCCATTGTGTTTGTCTAAGAAGCCCTTGGGGGTGTTTATTAGGGTTTATCCCAGTTTTCTTCCTTCACTGTGACAGTTCAGTGCTTTGCTTCCACAGCCTGTTTGTATTTATTCAAATCCAACCACTTTTTGCTTTCAACTTTCTCGCCTGTATATTGATATTCCCTCTGGGTCTGTCTCACTTGCTAAGATGCTGCTTCCATCTGATACAGCTTATTTCAGTCAGAGAGGTATCTTCTGCTGTGCCTTAATCACCTTGTTTCCTTTTAGTTTCATGTTAGAGCTGTCTAGTCCTTGCTGCTTGGGGATTAATTTCCAGTACCTCTGGATTCCTGCATACTGATGCTCCATTTCATGCTCCATTTAATTTTCTTTGAATCAACATCAGATGATCAGCTTAAAAGATTTCAGCCAATATTCTTGGAGTGCCTGTGGGAGACATCTCCACAGTCCCAAGGAATTTCTGGGTGTTTTGCATAAGTTGCTAAGAAAAACACAAACAAACACACCAAATGCCAACATATTCTGTTGGCTGGTTGTTTTCTCCCCTCCTGTGTAGTCATGCAGAATATGACTTGTTCTGCCAGCTCCTTGTGTTCTTAGACAGATGTTGATGCTTTCTGTGTGTCCCTTGGTGTAGAAGAGATGCTTCCTCTAGAAGCTTTTCTGAAATAGGGTTGTTGCTTTGCTTTCCTTCAAAGAGAGAAGTCAGAGTGGGTTGGGCCATGTGCTGGTGGGTGCAGGGGTTTCCAGGACACTGCCCAGCAGCATTTGTGTGTGTGTGTGTTCTCAGAAACCTTGGTGTGGTGTTTATGGTGGAAACCAAGGGAATTTACCTGAGAGCTTGAAGACTGATGAGAAAAGAAAGGGCTGACATGGATGTAGGAGAACTGTTAAGGGCAGAAGTGATGTTGGCACACTTCAACCTCCAAAGAAAATCTGGTGCTGCTTGTTTATATCCTGTTTTGTTAAGAAATGGCTAAAAATCTAGAAACTGGGGTTGGGGAGAGGATTGAATTGCTTTTTAAGTTGATGTGTTTTGACTGATGGCATTGTGTGTCTGGTGTGCTGAGAGTGCCCCTTGCTGGGTGCTCCTTTCCCTGGAGTTGGACTGGAGAGACTTGTTTGGAAAGTAAACTCTAATGAATGTGGTTATAAAACCACTGAAACATACCCTGATGTCAGTGTGACATCTGCCAACATGCCTGTGTACCCTGAAGTGCATTTAAACTTTATATTTCCGGCTCTTTAGGGAACACTTCATGTTACCAGCTCTTCAGGGAGTTATTCAGAGTTCTTCCAGTGACTTGGCTGCTCACAGACAGGATCAGAATTAGCTTTATGGCTGTTGGTGTTAAGGAGCCATTTCCTGCAGTGTGCTCTGAACAAGGAGAGGTGGGCGTCCCTCCCTCCAGATTTTATTGGTGCTTGTGTGGTTTATGACCTTTGCAGGGTTCTGTTTTTCCTTATACGATGTCCATAAAGACCAGGAGAGACAATGGATTAGAAAAATGTGGTTAAAACTGTGATTAAAGGATAAAAAGGTTTTAAAAACTACAACATTGTGACCTGTATATGGTGTAGAGACTGACTGTCCTACCAGACCTGGTGTAATACAGGTCTTAGAAATGCTTTTCACCTGCAGCAGAGATCCTGCTTTTGGGTATCTGAGGGGCTCTGTGAAGTGCCTGGCACTGGAACAAAGTCAAAGCCTAGTTCTGACTCCTACTCAGGGACTGGGACCACTCCTTGTGTTTTACAAAACATTTTGAGGAAATAAGCACTCAGACTTACTTGTCTTTAAGTAATAGCCTCGTGTTAAGCAAAACCGCACCTGGCTGTGAGACCTTTGCTTTACAATCTTCTTCTGTCTTTAAATTTGCAGAATGTAGGTGTGGATCGGTCGAGAGAAGAAGCTTTGAGGACAGTGCCCACCCACCTATAGCTCCAGCTCCAGGGGCAGCAGCCCTTCCTCCAGCGCAGCTCAGGGCCGGGAGGTGGAGAAGGTGTCGGAGCGGGTCGGGATGAACGCGCCTCCCCTTCGCTTTGAGACATTTCGAATGTGATTCCCCCTTCTTTGGAGAAAACCCGTAGTTGTGGATAACTCCCAGTGCCGAAAGGTATCAGTAAAAAGATTGTGGGAAGCAGAGTAGAGTTGATTTCAAGATTTATTTTTTTTTTTTCCATATGTAAATCTGTGCAGTTTCAGTGGGTTTTTACTGTTCATCTGTGGAAGGTGGTTAATTGCCCGTGTTGATTTTACTGTCAGATTTTAACAAGACTTTACTTTCTTTTTTTAAGTGTTTTTCTAAGAGTTCCTCTTATTTTTACTGTGAATGATCGCCTGGAATTACGTGGAGATTTTTTGATGGCGTATTTAATATGGGTGAAATTTTACATTTTGAGCATTGGAGGCTTCATGTTGCACAGCTGCTTTAAATGGAGAAGCCTGTCAGCTCTGATAGCTGTTCTGTGTTTTAAATTGAGCTTTGGTTTGCCAACCACAACTTAAAATTTTTCTGAAATTTCTGAGGGAGATTTTCCCTTTGGAAAATCAGAGCATTAAAGCTAGATTTGCTACCTGAAAGATTCAGCTGTTTTAACAAGATTTTAATGTTTTCCAGAGGCCAGCTGTATTTTGGAGGGCAGTGGGGGACACAGTATTAAGTGGGAGGTGTGAGTGTGAGTACAGCTGGCAGCCTGGGGAATGAACTGAGAGAGAAAGAGAGAGAGATGTCCTTTCTGCTGCAGTTACAGGAGGGGATGAGCAGCTTCTCTGAGTTTGGAAGGGAGGGGAGAAGGATTCAGACTGTCAGGGTCTGGAGAAGCTGCTTGCCTTGTTAGCGTTGTGATATTTTTTCTCTTTAGGCAGTTTTTGGAATGAATTTCAACATAAAAGTATATGTTTCTCTTTTATAGCCACATTTAATACGTACATCAGGAAACAGTACAGAGAGGTTAGGTGAGTTTAAATATTCTAACAGCTCATGCAAGAAAAACACCAGGTAAATTCTGAAATAATAACCCCTGCCTTGGGGTTTTTTGTATTGTTTTTAAGCACCTTCCATCATCCCAGTTCTTTGCTGCTTTTTAATGCCTAGTGAGACTCCAGTGCTAAAAATGGAATTGTCTGTGTCTGTTGAGGCCACAATCTTTTAACTGTACTAAATCAAAGTGTATTTTGTATGTGTGTTACCAGACAACTGAAGTGAGCTGCCAGCACTGCTGCTGGCTCTAGCTCTGAAATGAGGAGACCTATTCTTTGATATTTTACTGTGTTTTTTTTCTAAGGAAACTCTTCAGATAATTGAGCTTTTACCATGTATGTTGTTGAGGTTGTTCTGTTGTTTTGTTTTTGTTCTTTCCTCAATTCCTGTGTGGAATACCAGGCCCTCGTAACATCATTTTGCAGGCAAGGGCTACACTGTCTTTTGTTTGTGCAGGGTTTATAAAATAATGTGCTGCTGTTGTGATTAATTTTTTTTTTAATAAGCTAAATTCAGCAATATATTCAGCTCTGGAAGTAAGCCATAGAGCATCGCTGGGTTCTGTTTCAGAAGAGGAATGTGACCAGAAAGACTTGCTTCAAGGGCTGCTGTCTAAAGCTTTTGTGTGTGTGTGTGTGTGTGAGAGCCCTGCATTTGGTAATGCCATTTCAGACCCTTATTAATTCAGCTGTGTCTGTAGTTATGGGGTGAGGAGACAGCCTGCACAGCGCTGCTCAGAGGAGTAATTTATTGATGTGGAGTTAACAAGGCCACCTTTGTGGCAAAACTGTGGGAGTAATTCCTCCTCCTCGCCCCAGTTTGGCGTGGGAAAGCCAGGCAACCCTTGCTCCTCCACCGTCCAGCCATGACAGGAGTGGTTAAACAGTTTTTACACTGAGAATGTCAGGGTTTATCTGTAGCTACAGAGCACAAATCCCAGGAGGCTGCATTAAAAAAGCAGGATTTTACCAGCAGATTGTGGTACTTCTTGAGCTCAGACCTGGTTGAAGAAATGTTGGTGGAAGGAAAATTTTCCCCCAGTGAGAGCTGAGCCCAGGGGCTGCTTCTCTTTGCTGGTGAGCATGGCTTGAAGTGTCTCCTCTCTCCCTTTGTTTTACCTCTCTGAACTGTCAAGAGGTGCTGTAACATCCTCAAGGCTTAATGTTCTATGTACAGTAGGTATTTTTATAGCCTGCTTTCAAATATACTGTGATGAGTGTTTTACTACAATGGGTGTTCAGTAAAAAGAATTGTATACAAGTGTAAATAAACTGTTGTGCTGATACTTGAAGAGGAAAAAAAAAAATGAAGTTGTCTGTTCTGCGTTGGGAAGGTACTATATCAGTGACTGCATCTGACCCCGGCTGGCAAGAGCAGGTGTAAATTTGTATTTGTATTTGAATGTAGAGTTGAGGTGAATGTAGACTTGGAGTGAGTGATGGGTTCTCCTGGTTCTCACTGCCTTTCTGGGAAGGCACAGTTGAGAAATGCAGATTATTGTCACTTTCTAAAAGTGTATGTCCCCCCCTCCTGACAGAACAGTCACTGACAGGGGAGGGGAAAACCCTTGTCTGTATTTGTACCCATTTACTTTACTGCCTCTGACTGTTACTGCACTTGCCTGGCTCAGATGCAGCCTCTTGAATGGGATTAAACTGTCTTGTCTTACATTGTTGGCCTTCGTCGTGATGTTTCAGACAAATGTAATCATTTGACGTTTGATCCAAGTAATAAAGATCAAATGCTACAACGTGCACCCCTCTGTGTTTCTTTCCATGTCCCTTCCTGGTGGCTGAAGTGCCAGGTGAGCGTTCCTGCACCTCAGCAGGTTTCCACAATTTCCACAGGCGTAGGAATTGCAGCTGGGTTAAGAGAGCTTATCCATAAGCTTGAGAATTAAATTCATTCACCCCACTGATTGCTTTGCTCTGCGAATAATTGTAATTTAAGTAACAAACTCAGTAATGGAGGAAGGAATTGGAAGAACTGATTAAATAAATACAAGCCAAGATTCGCATGCAGTGAAGAGAAAGGTAAGACTTTATTAGTTTTACCTGGTCATTGGTATTAAGATCTGATCCATGCCCTCAGAGCTACACTGTTCTTATGTTTTCTTCCAAATGCTGCCTGTCAGTACAAGTTTGCATGCAGAGATTAGGTGGAGGGCATTAAATTTGCAGGGGTACTTGTCATTCTGAAGGATAAGGACAAAATTAATTACTGCTTTGTGGTTTAGAGTTACATACTCAGATTTTCATGTCTTCTTGATGGCTGTATGCTCCTGGGTAGGTAACCAGTGTATCCTCTCTGCTAAGTGGGAGGAGTCTTTTCATTGTTTTTCACTCCACTGTGTGTTTCCGTTTGGAGGGGAGGTGATTTTTTTGTTTGTTTTAGAGCTTTCTGGACAAAATCCTTTAATACCTCCATCTTCTGTAGTATGAGGATGACCCAGACCTGATGGGTGAGTGAACTCTTCACTTTTGTTGCCTGGCAGGTGGCCCTGGAGGGGGGGCAGCACTTCAGCCAGGAGGAGAAATTACTTTGTAGGGTATGTGAAGGAAAAAAACCCCAAGTTTTCTGCTCTCCCAGGGGCACCTCGCTGCTTGTTCCCCCTTGGACAGGGGTTTGTGTAAGTTTGGAAATGCCAGCTGTGTGCTGCCCCTTCCAGCCGCAATCTCTGATGGCATCCGAGTCCTGCTGGCATTACTAGAGCTGTTCTTTAGGAGAAGAACAAAGGCAGCACTGTATTCCTGTGAGCCTCTACAAAGTATTACAGCTTTCTCCAGCTCTTTCAGCAGGATTAACAGTCTGAAACTACCAGAACCTCCACAGTGCTCCTAAGAGCTCTGGAGCATTGCATAACTCCTGCGTGAACTGACACCCAGACACTTTTTTTTCCCACCTGCTCAGTGTTGAGAAAATTAATTTGCAATAGTGTTACAAGATACAGAAAGCTCCTGAGAAGCAAGGGACCTCGCCTCAGTTTGTATTTTAGGAGCTGATTGCAAAGAGAAGAGTTTAATAAGGAGCTTTACAGCAATAACATTAGCTTTTCTTACTCATTAATGGTTAAAAAAAAATCAATATTCAGAAGTAGATGTTGCAACAAAGCAGGATCTAGTTTGGTGCCCTTAATAGCAAGTGGGAGGCACAGCTGCTGTGTTACAAACAAGTAAACAAAACTGGATTTTGTGTTTGGCAGTAAAGCAGGATAATTCCTCTCGGGCAGAGCAGGCAAGTAACTCAAGAGCTCCACAGAGTCATTACCTGGCAGTTCTGTCCTGCTGGGATCAGCTGCTCTGATCGTGGTGCCTCTTTCTCTTAATAGGAATTGGCATTTAATGGCAGAACCCCACATTCCCAGGCAGGATGGGGCTGCTCTGGCATGCTTAGGTCTCTGTTGCCTGCTTGGACTGCCTTGGAATAAATGTGTAGCATTTATTCTTCAAAAGCAGCACTGAGCCATTTCCCACAGCAGCTGGTGTTACACTAGGAATCTGTGCTTTTGCCTGATTCTTCATTGGTTAATTCACTTAAAAACCAACATAAATATTTTAGGAAAGCAACCAGGGCTTACAAAGTATTATTTTTTTCCACTGTAATTTAAAGACAACTGGAGTTTAATTGTATATTGTTAAAAATCATAGAGCCATGAATGAAAGTTACATTAAACTTTCTTTTAATTGAAGACAAATAAAAGAACCAAGGGCTCAAACACATTTTAAAAAGACATCTGTTCCCCAGTGTCTTCTCTTGAGCAAAATATACAGCACATATATATATATATATATATATATAACAACTACATTCAAGTACCGAACAGAATTTACATTTTCCCAAACAGAGAAAATAATGCACATGATTCACATACCTTAAACCCAACCATGCATAAAAACACTGCCAATAAATCAGGAGTTGGACATAATTCATCACACTACTGTGTATTATTCTGAAGTATCGACAACGTCGTTGGAATGCATTAACACTTGGGAGTGTGGGTTTGTAATGTTTAACCCTGCTTTGAAGTCCAGCTGCTCAGAGACCTACTTGTTCAAGATCTGTTCAAATTTAGGGTTAATAAAAGAAAATCCATCAAATGCAGATTGATCCATGGACTCGATCAGGTTTTTGTCACTGTAGGACAATTTTGGCTTCTCACTCAGAAATTCTCTGTCAAAGTTGTTGTAGTCACTTGCTGATTTCTGTGTTAGAGAGGAAAGATAGTTTAAGACAAACTTTTTAATTTATTCCAGAACAAATTACTTAAATACAAAAGGTTGAGCTCCCTCCCTTCTTCCCCTGCTTTAGAGGAAAAAAAAAATAATTTCATTTTAGCCTATTTTAATAAAACTGTAAGATTATAACTGAGTGATTGCTTATTAGTAGTTGAAAACAAAAAAAAACCCCAAATAGCACCAGCTTGCTTTGGAGAAGAACCACATGGATTTGTGACAATGCTGCACAATTACCCAAATATTATCTATTGGCAATAACAATGCAGCATTTACTTATATGTCAACCCAGTATTTCTTGCCATTAACCAAAATGTTTATATTCCTGAGAGCATTTTACAGTCTGTACTTATTCAGAGAAAAAAAAGCAGTGTCCTATAGCAGCTGCTTTGTGTCTGGATAAAATATTTGTGTGTGTGTTTCACAAAAATTCACATTTCTAAGGATCACTGAAGACACTGTGAACCTCCAAAGGTTACTGTTTGTAGGATCCTTAGGGTTCCAGAGTTCCCACTTCTATGGCAATGTGAAACCTTGTGTTCTTGAAGAGGCCAGCTCTCCTCCATCGAGTACATAAGTCCAACTTAAAGAGCCTGTTACCTCCATATCATTTCACCTGTTCCAGTAACAGGGGTGAGGAACATCGACTTGGATTTTTAGCCAGGTGAGATGGAGCAGCAGCATCCCACAGTGCTACAGACTATGAGTTACACACAGTCTGTTCTTCAGATGTTTTTTTTCAGGTAACATCAGGCATGTACATTAATTCTAAATTCAGCAGCATAGAGAATGCATCGTTTTGCCCCCTTGGAGACTCTCCAGTTGGTTTGAAGCAGCAGAAATGCAATGCTTGCACAGAACACCTGCAGGCAGGTACCAGCAGAGCAGCCTCAAGCTACTGGTGCTTCTCCCATGTGGCATTGCAGAAAAGGAAACCACAAGGAACTATGAACATTTCTAACCCAGAGGAGAACGGGGATCAAACTATCCGTTGGTTTTCCTGAAGATTTTATTCATGAAGAAGCTCCTTGAGAGTGCACAGGAAAGCAAGGCTTAATAGGAAGATTTCTGGGCAGTCAAAGCAATACAGTACACCTTGTTATAACTGAACCATCCAGGAACAAGAGGGTTACATATATATAACTCTGTCATTTGTAAATTTGAGGAGACAATGGCAGTAGGATACTTTGAGCAAGTCACCCCTTCCCCTGAAGCTGCTGTTTGCTACAGAACAAAGAACAACTCACGTACCACTTTTGGCTTGAAAGGAGGGTCCACCTCCCTCTTCTCTAGTGCTGTCCAGTTGATTGTTTTGAAGAAAGGATGGTCTCTGATATTCCCAGTGACCCCAAGTCGTTTTGCTGGATCCCTTTCAAAGAGCTGCAAGAGAAGACACCTGGTAAAGCCTTTCATCTGCTCAAAAGGTACGTGGCAGGGGAAGAATAACAGATACACTGCTGAAAACTGAGGTTGCTGACAGTAAACAGTTCATTAGTAATTAATCTGACTTGGCTTTCCCTTTGTGAGAGCAATTTGCTTGCTGAGAAACAGCTCCTCTTCAAAGCCTAGATTTGCCCCTCCTTGGACATATTGGGACCTACATGTTGATCATCAGTCCTACCTTTTCTAATATATCCTTTGATTCCTTGGTAATCCAGCGTGGGTAGTGAGGGGTGTCCACTCGGATTGACTCAAACAGTTCATCCTCATCGTCCCCGTGGAAAGGGGACTGGCCAATCAGCATCTCATACAGCAGGACCCCAAATGACCACCAGTCCACAGAGAAGGTGTACCGCAAACCTTGCAGGATCTTGTTCCGCAGAGGAAGAAGGACAAGCAGTTAGTAAAAGGAAGCAATATAGCCCAAAAACCAGGAGAGGTATTTTAAGAGAGAATCTTTAATAACTAGGGCATTTAGGGAAAGAAAAGAAATCCATCTCTCTGAGAAACTGTGGACACTGATGCACATCTGCGGTTTTATACTTGGCTGCTGTTTGTGGGAACGTGGCCAGCTCTGTGGACAGGTCTTTGCTCTCATTCAGAAGTTTTCTCCATTAACTTTAAATAACCATATACTTGGAAAACATCTTCTCTAGTGTCTTTACAAGATGAAGGGAGAAGCAAGTAGTGTTGAAAAGTAACTTACCACTAGACAGGCTTTGACATAATTTATAGCTCTAAAACCTAACACCTTAGTTGGGCTACTTTGCAAATAAGATTTAAAAAAAATACAACACAGGGAATTTAACTCAGTGAGATTCCCCTTAGAAGCTGCTTTTGTTTTAATTCTAGTTGTTTGCAGGGGCACAAGTCTGTTCTCCATCTGCAGTGCATATAGAGATTCATTCTGTGGGAGCCCTCTGTGTGTGCTGGCTACAAAAAAACCCAAACTCTTAAAAAAAGAGCATTTTAACTTTTCAAAACCATGCTTTTAAACTTGCAGCTGTAAAATACTTAAGAATTTCAAGTACTTTCTATAAAGAACTCAGGTATAATTTTTTTCTCCATGCTAATTAGACTTGGACTTTTCTGAACTATTAGTCTACAAAGAGCTGATTAATCACAGCAGCCATTTCTAACATGAGTGCATTAAATCCGTCCCCCAGCGTGTGGCTGTGCCTTACTGACCTCGGGAGCGATGTAGTCTGGGGTTCCACAGAAAGTGCTTGCTTTGTTCTCGCCAACAACATTTTCTTTACACATCCCAAAATCGGCTATTTTGATGTGGCCTTCTTTATCAAGCATCACGTTGTCCAGTTTTAGGTCTCTGCAAAAAGTGTTTAAAAAGAGTTGTGTTTTAAGTGAGTCATTTTTGTATTCAGATGCACTGATAAACACCTCCCTGCAGCAGAACAGAAGCTTTTCAAGGAAATAATCATCCATCAACACGACCCATACTTTTGTGCACTGGAGGCAGGAGGGACAAGGGAAGAATTTTCTGGTCAGACAAAATAAGAGGCTGAGGTACATATATAGAGCATGACCTTATAATCCTCTACATTTGCTTTCAGATCTAAAAGCACAGCCAGTGCTTCTGTTGCTTCTGGAAGGCAGTGTGAGTTAATGCCCCAGCAGCTGACACAGCAGTGCTGCACCAGCTCTGGAGCTCAAAAGAAGGATTGTGTTGGGTTCTGAGAGCCTTTGGCAGGGGTGTGATTGTTTGAAGCCTGCCCAGCTCTTAACACTACCTGTGACTTGTTCCTGGTTACAGCACCAGCTCATGTGTTGTGGCCACGGCTTGTGAAATGTCCTATTCATGCCTTTTTTTTTCAGAATAACACTATTCAATCAAGTAAGAGTTTTTTCCCAGCAGTTTCCAAAAGCTACATTCCCTCCCTTTGACCAGGATGCATTTTTTTGTCCTGGCTGCAAATGCACATACCAAGGAGGGCAGGCTGAAGAGAAAACTGTACAGCCCTCTGCTTACCAAGAAAGACTGAAATAGAGCAGATAATTTAACATAAGAACAGGGCAGTCTTTTCTCTTGGGTAGCTGAACTTCCCAGTATCAGCTACTCACTCACATTGCTCAGAGTGTGAGCTGCAGCTCAAAGGAAGAGTTCCTGATCTAATGCAGTGCTCCATAAATCCTTCCATGCTTGGACACCAGCTGCTGCTCACCTGAGCAAACTGAATATATATGAGATGGGAAATACTCACAGTAACTCAGGGCACTGCACTCACCCAGCTACTGCAAGTCCTAAAACCTTTTGTATGATGTGCACTTACATGTAACACCTACTTAGAATTGCTTCGAGTCAGGCTCTGGGATTATATTGGTGAAATCTTATATGAGATGGGAAAAACCAGTACCACTGGTTTTGCTGGTGTCTTGTTGGAAAAGGGTACCATTTCTCTGAAAATATTTCATACTATGAAATTCCCCTCAGGAACAGTCTAATTTAAGGTAGGGGAATTTAACAGCAAGCCTAAAAATGCTTTAAAAAATCTGGGATGGAAGGATTTCATGCTGCTGAAAACAGTTTGATCCTTTCCTGTATAAAAATCTGCAGGAGGCTATGGGACTAGAGCTGGGAATGTTATGTACTTTCCTGGATTATGGCTGTCTTCTCTGAGAGGCAGATGTGCTTTTAAGAACTGTCTTTCTTACCAAGGATTCCTGTAAGGTTCCTCCCCTTTACAAATGCTTTTTAACTAGACTTCAGAAAATTGCTCTGAAGGATGGATGCTCCAACAGATGTTTCCTGTTTCTATAGAGGGAGATGGACAATAGCAGATGTTTGGATGTTCACCTAAGGCCTTTTATAAGGCTCTGAAGCACAGAGACATCATTCTTTGGACCTGTTTGTTACATAGGTGAGAGATGTCTGAGCAAGTAGTTACCAAACAGTGCTTTCAAGTTGAGGGTGGGGTGAAAGGGCTGAAATTGAGAGGAAAACTACATTAAAATAAACTTCTGATTTCTTGTAGTGTGGATATACACAGTCAGAACCAGTGGATCAGGGTCTGGCCTCCGATGCTTCAACCTGGTGTGGCAGAAGCATCGATGTTGTGGTTTCACCAGAAGGCAAAACCAGGCAACTTTCACCTCCGTGGTTTGCACAAGGCCAGTGAGGACTGATAAGCCTCAAAGACCCTCTCCCTCACCTCCAAACTAAACAGACTCATGATTTGAAGGCAGTGCTTAAAAATAACTGAAACAAAACTGCTTTTGTGTTACACAAATATCATTCCATCACTCCAGTTGCCAAGGAAAAAACCCCCACAAACAGAGATTCATGTCAAGCATGTTAATGGCCTTGGAACTACATCAGATCACTGACAGACAGCTTGTACTTGTTACATCAATCAGGAACTCAAAGAGGCACAAAGTGCTAAGACAAACACCAGGTCCCAGCCTGGAGCTGCCTGGTACTCACCTATAAATAATGCCTTTGCTGTGAAGAAACTGGAGCCCACACAGAATTTCAGCTCCGTAAAACCTGAAAAGACCAAAACATCTTTTAATCCTTGCTCAGTTTAAACACAGCCAATGCAGATAGCCAAGATATTGCTGTAAGCATCTCTTCATGGAGTGAGAAGCACCGTACAAGCCTTTAAATCCTACTTTATGTAGACAAGATGCTGTAAAGCTGCAGGTTAATCCCTTCACCACACATCGGCAGTGTCCAATACCAAACAGCAGAGGGGACACGACTGCAACTTGCCATAATGCTTCATTCCACTTCCCACGGGGAACACTGTCCCTTTTCTCCTCTTTAATAATAGTCTTTGTGTGTTTTTAGTGATATGCACATGCCTTTTGAAAGACAGCTACTGGGAGCTCAGTCCCCAAGGGTTGCTTTAGGAGGGACTGGGCACTAATGCTGAGGTTAGAAGCAGGCATCACCTCTCTGCCTCTGCACCTGCCTGGCTGGAACAGACTGTAAAGAGAAAAGTAGCAGCACTTCAGGGGTATTCTCCTCAAAAACAGAGGTGATAATCCAGAGGAGATAAAGGAAAACACGAAAAGAATGCTTCCCCATGCCCCAAGAAGTATTAAAAGCTTTTTTTTTTTTTCTAATTGAACAATTATAAAACTATTTCCGCTTCTGTAGAGCAGAATGAATGTTGACCCAAAACTTCACAAATAGGCCCAGGGGATACCAGGAGAGGCTGCCAGATGCAGAGATGTTTGCTGGAATGCAGGTAAGCTGGAGGAGCTTTATCCAGATTTTTGCTGGGGGGAGTGGGAAGGGAGCTTGCCCTTTCCTATACAGCTGGCTGCTATTTATGCCAGACTCCTTGACCTGATCCCATCCAGTCAATATTCCTTAGTACAGTGCCCAGTAACAGAGGTCATTTTCCTGATGCTTATAGGTAGGTTCACTACCCTGCACTGTTACATTTTAGGTCTTGCATGCACCCACTCAATATTACAATTAAATCTCTCATGGCTTTGAATGAGAGAAGTAGAAACTGACCTCAAACTAAAAATGATAGATAAAGTAACAATAATAAAATGTTTTTGCATCTTTTAAAGATCACTGGAGCTGAAAACTTCAGCCATAGGTAACTGACACAACTGCACTTGCTAAACAAAGCACCCATTTTATTAGTATCTTGTGAAAGGTACAAGTGTTCCTGTGCCTTCAGGACAACTTATCATAACAATAATCTAAGTGCTGATTATTTTTGCAATTTTTTTCCATCAAAATACTGTCCCAAAGGACACTGAGGCTGTACCTTTTTCTTTTCACTGCTGGCTGATGTTGCAGTAGTTTTGCACCTCTAGTTACAAGCATCCCATAGAGTAAAACATCACACTATGTAAATTAAGAAGGCCTAACTCCACACATCATTAAGTGAACTTCTTCATTGTATTAAACTAGTGCCTAAGAAATACCTTTTCAATCATCAGTCACTGAAATTCCAGGGCAAGTAAGGGGCACAAAACTAGCAGCAGTAAACCCAGAGACTAAAATCCTTCCTGGAGGTGGGGAATGGAGGGTTGTGGACTTACGTGGCTCTGTAGAGATCAAAACGCCCCTTGTCTTGTATGTGGAACATCAGGTCTCCCCCATTCAGGAACTCCATAACGAAGAACAGATGATCCTGTTAGCAAATAACCAGGGAATGGAACAATTACTGATGCTGTTCCAACCACAGATGAAGTAGCAATGGGGGGACCAAGCAGCCTCCTCTGCTGAAGGATTTCTCTGTTTCATGCACACCCTGAGAGCCTGGAAGGCTCCTACAGAGTTGAGTGGCCTGGTCTTGTAAAGATACATAGCTAATCTTGTATTCTGTGGGTTTCTAGACTTCATAAAAATACACATTTAAACAGACTTACTGACTTTTACCTGTGACAGTCATCTTTTCTCCCCTCATTAGGGGAAAGTTCAGATCAAGGATTTAAATTAAACTGCCTCTTATTCTAGGTTGCATAGATATTTTTCTGATCTCATTCTGTCCTCATCAACATATGTTTGGTCCTACTCATATTTACTTTCCACAAGGCCCATGAACTATTGCACAGAGCACAAGAAAAGGAAACTTAATTCCTGCACCACTAAGTTACTTTCATTTGGCTGCAGATACCAGCATCCATTAAAAGGGTCGACCTGTTGTGTTACTGTCACTACTGGGCTTTTTCTTACCTTTGTCTGAAACGTGCAGTAAAGATGTGTGAGAAATGGATTTTCCCATGCAAGTGCAAGGACCCGCTTTTCCACCATGGTACATTCCACGTCGTCATCGATTAGCACCACGTCTTTTTTCAGGGCTTTGATAGCAAAGAATTCATTCTTCCCTTTCAGCTCAGCGAGCAGAACCTACAAAGAATAAAGGGTGATGTTACAGCATGGCTAGGAAAGACTTCCTACGGATGGTATCAGTAAGGGAAAGTCAAAGGTGTTCATAGCAGGTGCAGTGACAATTAAAAGAATACATTTAAATGGGAAAGATAAGGGAGATTTGGGAGTGTGAAGCTGCTGGACATAGAGATGAGGAGATGCAGGCACAGTGGTTTTTCTGTCAATGTCTTGTGAGTGTATAAACAACAGCCATGTAAAGCCTGTTCCTTGCCTAGAGCTGTAGTTTCACAGAGAGCAGCGGACAGAGGCTGTGGAGGTCACACTGCTCTCCCAAATATCCCCTGCCCCTGCACTGGGGCATTATGAGGCTGTTTCTGTACAGAGGGCATGAACCTAAAATTTGCACTGTGGTGCATAAAGGGCGATTCCTCTGCCTGGACACTAAACAGCCCACAAAGTGCTGTGCATTATGAATCACACTCGAGTTCAGACGTGATCCAGGTGATGAATTTCTAGTGTCTCTGACAAAGATGTCTATATACAATTCTGTAGGAAGATTATCAACCCAAGGAGCTGTAAGACCTTTCTGTTTAATGGGAATAGCCCGTCACTTTGCAGAGATCAAGCGAGGCAGACACCTTAAGCTCTCCAAGTTTGTTACATACCTTTCCAAAGCTTCCTTTCCCCAGCACTTTGTGGAAGACAAAGCTGTCTATGCTGAATTTTCTCCTTGTAGCTCTCGACGCTGTCTTGACTGTGCTCCCCTCCCAGAGCTTATCGTACTCGCTGTTATCTGCTGATCAAAACAGGGAGGTCCATGCTCAGTGTATGCAGAAACACTGCATGACTCAGATCCCTGGACAGGAATTAGGTGCTGGCACAGCATTTCAATGCATCTGCTGTTGGAATACTGGTGAACCTAAACATAAGGGTCACCTCCTGTGGTTTGTAGCAAAAGTTTAAATGACTCGAGCGTACTTGATTTGGATTTGAATGGAACCTGTGATTGTTTCTGATGATGGGTTTAAGCAATACCTGAGTATTATAAAAATCAAGACCCTTAACTTTTTCCTGTGACTAAAATATAGAACATAATTTGGAGAAAAAGATACAAGGACTGCTTGTGAACAAACTATTTATTTATCTTCCCTTAGCAGAACAGGGCAGTCTCTCAGCCTGTCCACATAAAGAGATCTGATTTATGCCCAATGCTGGCTAAGTAGCACGATCATACAGTTTAATCCTGTTTATATCCTAAAATTAATAACTTTTTTCCTGCCCTCTGCTGCACAGACCCGCTGGGTCACTAACAAGACACGGATGTTAATCATGAGATGATCCCATGTGTGCCCTGTAACTGCCCAGCATTTGGGACAACCCAGGCAGGAATCACAGGGGCTGCACCCTGACGTAGTACTTGCAAGAGGTTTTGGGGTTTTTATCCCTCTATTCTGGCAAAACAAAACAAGTATGCTAAGTGACAGAAAAATATTTTTTTTTTACTGGGCATTTGAACAGAATTAATTCAATGTATGGATGAATATATAAAGTCCTGTACACACCAAACCCACACATTATCTCTTACTGAGTCTGGTCATTTCCATCTGGTAAAACATTACTTCTGCTGTTGCATTTAATTTTGCGTAAATTATCATAAGTTAGCAGTAATGAAAATAAGCTTATACAATGCTTGAAGCCTTTAGCAATAGTGAAAAAACAAACACCAAACAAAACTTTACTCTGAACTCACAGAGATGGGATTCCAGGCGTTTGTCAAATGTTATGTAAGAATTTTGTGCGGCCAGGAGATGGTAAAAAGAAATACATGCCTTTTTTTTTTTTAACAGTGCTTATTAAGAAAGATTGTCTAACATAAGGCAAGAATAAATAACTACTTAAATTGTCTGGTGAGTAAATGGCCATATGGAAACATTTTCCCTTTTCTTACCTGTTGTATCTCCTCCTGGAGCTTTATGTTTCTTATCAAAATCTTGATAAATACCAACACTTTCTACAGACCCAGAATCGGACCTTCGTGTAGATTTCTGAGGAGAAGGAACACTTGAAATTATTATCAGCACTATTACTTTAGAAATACAGTAATATCTGTAAATGTAATGTGATGGCAGTATAAACTTTTCTTTTTAATTATTAACTCCCAGTACACATCTTTTCTTAAGAAGTCTGGTTCACAGACTGTTTAGCCACTTTCTTTACAGCTTCAGATCAGCCAACTGCTTTATTTCCTTCACTGCAAGAAAATAAGTCACTGAAATTCCTGGACAGTCTATGTTGTATTGTTCATTGCAAAATTATTAAGGGTACAGTGGTTTGGATTCACAGTGGGAACAAATTAAACTGTGGGAAAACGTCCCCTTGGATGTATGTTCATTTGAATGAGGAGATGGGAGTCATACTGGACAAGCTTAGGTCATATCTGTGTATGACATCCATCTTTAGCACATAGAAACAAATTTTATGTGTGAAAGATCCCTAAGATCAAATTTTAGTAAGGAAAAGATTAAGTTTTTCTGGGTCATGAAAGAGCTGGTGCAACAGCTCTCACTGTTTTCAAAGTAAATATCCTGTGAAAGCTTAGGAACAGACAGCTCAGAGAGCTGAGAGCCACACACTGTTGGCTTTTGTGATATATTTTTCTGTTTTATTTCAGGGCTTGTGTCTGAATCTTTATTTGTAAGTCAGAAGTCAGCCACAAAAGACAGTCATGCTGCAGCAGGAGATGAACAAGCTATGGGGCCAGTGTTAATTCCAGAGCAGTTTTCTCTGTATGTGTGTATATATATATATATATATATGATTAATAAAAATTGAGAATATCTGGTATATTCCTCTTTATTCATTTAATTTTATCATTCAGGTGGAATTTTAAAGTTGAAACATGTAAAAACAGACTTCACAATGATGATGCCACTGTTTAATCAATTAAACAGAAAGGGTGAGAATAACCTTGGCACCACAGAACTGGGGCTTCAGGAAACCACAAATATTTTAAAAAATTCTTTAAGTGGGATCCTCCTCCCCCCATTCCCATTTTAGGTTATTGATATCTTTGTTAGTCTCTATATGTATCAAATTAAAAAAGAGAAAGCTGTTTGCATTTCCTCCATTCCAAACTCAGTTCCTCATAAAAGTGATACAGAAAAGATGATGTGAAAGCCCCAAGATGCTCTGAAAACAAGTAATTACCTGAAATGGCAAAAAAGCATACCTGGCTAACTTGATTTAAAGCTTCAGCTAGCAACTTCTGGTTTATTCCACATAGGTTTGCCACCTTCTTCTGGCATTTATGATGCACATTCATGCCACATTCTAAAAGAAATGTAAGGATGGTTATACAAGCATCAGGAAAATAGTGTCTGACATTAGAACAAAAAGGCTGTTTCTCTGTGCAGTTCAGAAACCTTGTTGTAAGACCAGGCTGGACACAGGCCTGTCATTGTTAACAAAATTGCAGTTTTTATCTTTAGCTCAATGAAGGCTACAAAAATTGTTCACAAGGAAAAAAACTCCTATCACCACTATTTTATTCTCAAAATCTGTTACAATAAGGCTCATCCTGCCTTCCTGTGGGAGAATTATAAAAGCAGTATTTACAGTAAACGCTTTCAATACACTTTTAGGTGCTACCTTGAGTCGGAACCACCAAATTTCAGCTATTCCCAAGGTAGTAATTTTGATTATACTCAAGGTTACACCTCCACAGTGTGTTCCCTGACTCCATTAGCAGCTCACCTTGGCTGAGCTGTCACATGAGCCAAGTGCCTCTTTGTCTCTCTCTAGTACAGAAGCCTTTCCAACCCGTATGGATGAGATGAATCCCACCCTACACAACACACAGAGAAATGCACGGTGTGTAGCCGTGGGGATGGAACCCTGGGAAAGCAAGGAGAGGTCCCAGCTGCCTCCCCTCCCGTCCTCACCTTCACATTTGAGCCCTTGCTTGACCAGCCCCCAGAGCAGGCTGCCACAGTGGTCACAGAAGGTCGGGCTCATGTAGTTGTAAACTCTGAAGCGATGAGGCATGTCAATGTTGAACCTCTCCTTCTGGAACTGAGCACGGGGAGAGACAGGGGTGAGGCACTGCCCAGAGCTGTGCAGGACCAGCTTCTGACAGAAAACTGCTTGGATATTACAAGCTTACAATAATTTTACATTAGCCTTACATCCCTCATCTAGCAGGGAAAGGATCTGCCCATCAAATACCACCCGACTGCTCGCGGGGCTTGGGACTACTGTTCATGCTTTGTCCACTCCAGGAGAAGACAGTCACTTGGGTTGTACAGCCAAGCATCTCCCAAATGGAGTTGGCAGTTTCCATACAAGGTTTTTGTTAGTTCAAAAGTGTTTAATTACATAATTACAATATAAATATATTGTTCCAGCTCTTACCATTGTGTCCCTGCTGTTGGCTGCAGTACCAGTGCACCTCCCAATGATTTTATCAATACATTTCTTGTGAATAGCAGCATTGCATTCTTCAAGACATGCACAAGAAAAAAAAGGATTCCTTCAGATAATAAATACATGGGATGAGGTGTTTGCATTTCATAGCAGAATATGAAAAATACACACCTTTCCATCATACCACAAACCCCAAAAACTTCTTTTCCACCAAGATGATGATCTTTTTTGAGCTTATTCCCCCACACCCCCCCTTTTCTTTTATCATAAACTTTATTTCTAAGCTAAATCAGCCTCCATTAGGCAATGCTACTAGCATTTGATAACAGAAGAATAATATTATGCTTTTGTGTTTTACCCTTTGATATCTCCTCTCTGTTTGGAGGAGAGATCTATGCTCAGTCAAAAGAGCTTTTCAATTCAGCTGTAAAAAACCCTTAATAGTTGTAGTTCATTTTAGAAAAGGTTTCACAAAAGCTGCTGTCATAAATGAGTGCAACTTCTCAACAGCATTAAACTCTTCTGAGAACAGCTGAGTCTAGATCTTGATACTAAAAACCCAGGTAGGAATCTCAATTATATTCCTTCAGTTATTGTGCAAAACTGATATTTAACATCTACTACTACCACCTATGGTAATGATGCACTGTGCTATGCATATTTACAGAAGATTTTTTTCAACAGTAACTATTAGATCTTCAGAATCACGTGGAAAGCAGTAGAAGAAAAACATAAAAAAAAAAAAATCAACTTACGCCTACATTTGTATCCCTGCTTGTTGAGTCCCCTGGAAAACAAATGTTAAAGAAGGAAATAAAACCCCATACATTTACAGGAATAAAAGACAGGTTGTTTTTTTAAAAAAATATTATTGTTTTTACCGTGTCAACCAATTAATCCTTTGTCTATGGGAATATTTTTTCCTATTAATAAAGTGGTCTAAATTCTGCTAATCAGAATCCTCTGTCTTAGGAAAGCAAGGTTTAGAAGGTAAGGTACTTTGTTTTGACAGACCAGCAAATTAGGAGGGGGACCCAGAAATGACAAGATTTCAATCACATGGGAAATCCTCCTGATCTGCCTTAGGACAAAAACAGCTTTAATGTTAAAGGGATCCAACTTCTGGCCCCCTACGGGTCTTTATTCTGCCATCAGCCAATCTCAAAGTTTGAGCATTATTTTCTCAGATCCACCCACCCCATTCCCTTGTGACAGAGCTGCTGTTGATTATAGGCCAGATCTCACTTGATGCTGATGGAATTTTTTCCATCATTTCAGTGGCAAAAATATTCAAGTTCTGTTTTTTAATGTGAAAGGGACAACTGTAGTTTCCAAACACATATGAATTTATGTGTCATGTTTTGTCTCGATGTACCTGAAGTGAATTTTGCAGTTATTTGGGGGTGGAGGAAGCTTAATTTTTCCTTCTTACCATACAAAGTCTTTGCAGACAGAGCAAAATGTAGGTTGTCCAAAGAAGGTGGCAATAAACTCATGATTTTTGATGTAGTGGATTTTGGCTTGTTTGATGGCTCCTCTCCTGTTAATAGTTACTGTCCCCTCGTCTTCCTTCATTGACTGTTTGCAGTCTAAGGGGGAGACAAGAAGACACACTTTTAATACTTAAAGGCATTACAAAGATTAATATTTGCTCCTCCCAAACGTTCAGTTTGGTTTTCTGTTTCAGAATAGTGTTTCTGTTTATTTTACACCTGCATTCTGCAGACTTTCAGCCCAACAAGGTGGAACACATGCACACAATGCTTCCTAAGGTGTCTCCATGTCCATGCCTGCAAGCACTTCCCAGCTCCTGCCTATGCAGAAAAAGCCTTCAGCAGATGAGCTGAGGGGAAAAAGCAGGAATGGAGCGCAGTTTTGCTAGAGAAATGACAACCACAGTTGTTTTTTGAAAAAAACCTAAGCTCCTATATGTAATGTGATTTATGTTTAAGATAAATAAACATTTTATTGGAAGCAGGAGGGTCAGCAGAAACCTTTCTATTCCGCTGCTCCACGTGCCCTCCTGAACCAGGACTACAGCAGAACTTCAGGTGAAGTGCTGCAGGACCTTCTGAGTCACCATCAGGCCATACTACTGGAAGATGGCTTTCTTCCAGCCTCCAGGAGCAGTAAACCATGAGGACAAATGAGATTTTCAGTCAGACATTTAGATTTTGCTGATTCATAACACTGATGATCTGTCAACATGTCTCAGTCCCAATCCTCTTCCCTCCCATCTCCCAGCAGCAAAGCTTAGGGCAAAGGGATCTTGCCATTTGCAGGCTGGGAATTGCCACAGCAACAGAGTAAGGAAAAAGCCAGAAGAGCATTTTTCCCATTGTCAGTACAAAAGTTTTCTCACTTTGCTCCATCAGGCATTGCTGCTTGTTATCAAAATCAGTGGGAGCCTTGCTTTTTGTACTGATAGAAGCAGATTTGTTTTCCTTTGCCAAGTCACACTCACTGCAATGCCTGAGCTTACTAGGAAGTTACCCAGGAGCTCTGGCTTTCTTGCTGCTGGCTGCACTTGGTTCTTGTCATTTTATTAGCTGGCTGCCACCACTGCTATTTCATCAGACCCCTGAACCTGGAATATAATCCATCATTTGACACCATTCTAAGTGTCCTAAACTAATTTATCTGTCAGCCAGCTGCAGCCAGACAGCAGCAGCATGTACTGCCTTAGAAAAGAAAGGACAACATCAACTCAGGGATTAAGGGAAGATTAAGCATATTAGTGAGAACAAAGTTCAGAAGAGATCCCCGAGCTTTGCTACCAGGTATTACTGCACTTTTCTGAGAAACTGGCAACCTGGTTCAGAGAAAAACCCATCCTGACACCTTCTGAAAGGAGCTCACAGTGTGCACTGTGACACCCTGGCACTGTGCATGCCCCTGAGTTACCTCTGCCCCCGCAGGAACAGGATTCATTTCTGCTGTTCAAACAGGCTACTGAGTTCACCCAACAAAAACTCTCATCAGCTGCTGCACTTCAGCTTGTGGAAGTCCGCAAACAGTCCTATCTCTTTGTTTAATCCTGCTGAGCAAATACACAGACCTCACCCACTGCTCCTCAAATGCTTCAGGGAAACCACACACCGAAGTGTGCCATTAAGGAAAACAAGGTGGTTGAGAGTCAGCAATGCTTCGTACTGTTTGCTGCATGAAAAAGATGGCTTTGTAAGGAAGATTTAATCAGTAACAGCAACAGAACAGAGAAAGATGTTTTGCTTTATGGCACCTAGTCCATAACACAAGTAAACCAAGTGTGTAGTGAGGAACTTACATGTGAACTGGATGTTCATGCTAAACTGGCTTCTCATGCTAAAATGCTTGGAGCAATTGCCAATACTGTGTGCAGAAGTCTCTGACAAAACTTGATCAAGATAAGGGAAAGAGTGGTGTTTCCTCCCTGCCTAGAGCACTGATACCAAACTTAAAGAGAAATATGTGAGACTGGCATTTTCTTTTTTGAGAGGGCAATTAATAAACTAGTCACTTTGAGTTTTTCCCTCTTTTTTTTTTCTCTTTGCACACATACTTTAACAGGGAAGAATCCTTGAGCACAGCAAAACTTCAAAATCTGCACATGAGAACACACAGGCTTCACAACCAGCTGCCTTATTAAATACCTTTGCCAAAACCAACCAATATATCCAATTATAGCTGGAGACAGTTTTGTATTTTGGTTCAGAAGGAGCTGAGAGGTTTAGAGAGCAGCTGTAAGTCAAGTGCATCTGAAGCTGAGGTGGTTATGAAATGATAGTGTAGCTCATTCCAATTTACTATGGGCATGTTTAACAAGTTATCTCTAAAGTGTAAATTAACTTTAATGTGTATTGCTCCAGAACAGTTTCAAGCAGTTCAGCCAAGATGGACTCAACTGGGGAATAAAGGCTTAATTTCAAAGATGCAGAGACAATTACCAATTGCAGGGAAGTAAATTTCACAACAACTGTAAGGATGCAGGGTGGAGATGGGGGAGAGGGAGAAACAAAGAGAAAAACTTTGTTTCCCTCTCCAAGCAAGTCAGGATTCCCATAGATAAAATGTGTGTCATGAACTAGGACACGGTCAGGAAGAGTCATGTACAAAGCAGCTGAATCAGCACTAGAATCCAGGTGACCTCTATGGCCTGGACTTGAAATTAATCATTTTGAACCCAGCACACACCATTAAACATAATCTATTTCCTCTATTGAGAGCTGTGGTTAATATTTATCACTGACACGTTCATGTATTTCAAGGTCCCTTCTCAAAACTTGCAGTTGATCTGACAGAAGCCCCCAGAACTCCTCCATGCTGTATATTCATTAAGAAACCATTAAGCACGGCTGTGAACTGACAGTGCAGCTCTCCAGACATGCTGTAAACAGACCACTGTATTCACTATTTAATGGCAGGAGCAGTCCTGCTGAACATTTCACAGCCCTCGCAGCCACTAACACAACACCCAACCCATCGCCTGGAAAACATTTACTAAAGCAATATTGCCAGGGATCTGCTGAACTGTAATAAATCTCAAGGTGAGATGTCAAACTGTCTCAACTGAACCTCAAAAGCCCAAGGACAAAAGAAAACAACCTCAGAATAACCCCAGTAGTTATTTAAAACGAAAGAATTGAAAAAATATTTACTGTCTTCAGAGTTCATTTTTCATTTTAACCTGCTCATTTCACGGTGCTGTTTGTGAGCAGAGGAAAGATAACAGTGCTACTGCCAGAGACTGGGAACTGGGACTTCAAACAGGGACAGGCAAAGCGTTTTATGAGCTAACTGATGGCTCAGGTTGAGATTTGCCTGAAACTATAATAAATTGCAAAACCAACTAAAATTTCTGTTCAGTGCCCGTTTCCTTCTGCTGTTCTACAGCCTTGCATTTGGCTTTGTTTGAAATTTAAGTGCACCTTCAGGTCAAGAAAAACATTAATCTCATAGAGCAATCATTAAAAGGGAAAGCTTGTTCCTCACATAGGAGACCTTCTTAGCATGAAGTGTCTCAGGGGAAAATTGCTCTTTAACCTGGTCCTGGAGAGGATTGCTTTAAAGATCATCTTTAAAAAAAAAACACCAAAAAAAAAAACCATTTACAGAAATAAAAGTTTCCCAAAAGCCTACAATTCTGTGACATGAACTTGCTATGTTAAATCATCGTGGTCTCTGTGATCATCACAACATTTCATTTACAGAGTAATGATAGTGATTTGTATTTCATTTTTTTTTTTTTAAACGAAGCAAAACTTTCTCCTTCATTCTCAGTACCTGTGGATTTTACATTGCTGATATTTAAGTAGAAATACCAATAATTTGCTTATTGTAGAGGCCAATACTATTGTCTCTGAAGGCTGGCACATAATCTAATCTCAAATTACCTATTTTGGCCCCAAGCAGTTATACTACAAACTTTAGCACAAGTGGTCAAAAATGCTGTTACAAACTCTCAGTAGCACCTTGTGAAAAGGTGTGTGTGCTCCATGTGACAGTGTGCACATTGCCACTGTCAGATACACGACAAATAAGTTACACTCTGCTCTGCAGAGCCTGGGACACCCGTGGGACATGGGCTTCTTGTCGGCTCCTCTGAAGAGGATCCCAGAATGGTTTGGGCTGGAAGCGACCATCAAGACCATCTAGTCCCACTGCCCTGCCATGGGCAGGGACACCTTCCACCACACCAGGTTGCTCAAAGCCCTGTCCAGCCTGGCCTTGCCCAATTCAATGAAGTCCTGCCTGGCCCCTGAGCCAGCACCTCCTGCTGTCCTGCCCCACACTCGCAGAGCACTGAGGGGCTGCTCTGCAGCTGCTTTAGGGTGTCTCTGCTGAACCAGCCTTTCCCAGGCATTAATGGTGCCAGCAACCTTCTAGAAAAGTGCTAAAACAAAACACCAGAGTTTTAACAAGCCCTGCTTTTCAATCCAGGAATAAAAAACCCCCACACTGCAGCCTTTGTAGCACTCACACCCGCTCAGAGCTGCTGTGCGAACACGGCCTGGGCTCGGCGGACAGAGCACTTCTTATTTTACACTTCAGTAAGTGCTTTATATAACCCTTCTGCAGAGACACCTGATATCTCATTTGTTGTGGTAAAACAGGGAATAAACTAGAAAATAAGTTTTCTTTTTCATATTGCAAAGGCACAGTAAAGCTAACCTTTAGACATACAGCATCTAAGTCAAATTTCTACCGAACATATGAACTGTATCAAAGTTTCTCTGCTCCACGCAGCATGTTATCTACCTTACCAACCACAAACACTGCCAACTTGGTGTTTATGAAATCACCACATCTGCATATGTCTCATTTTCTTAAAGAAAATGAGAAAATAAGGCCAGAAGATGTTTTTATTGCAATTCATGCAATTGCACTTCTAGGAGCAGGTTAAAGCAGATGCTAGGTGCCACTGAATAACCACCACATCTGCCAAATTTCTAGAAATAGTATTTTCTCAGTTAAATAATCAAATAATACCAACATCCCCATGTACAATTATAAGAGGGCTTTTCAGCCCTCATCACAGTTATATACTAATAATGTGACAATCCTTCTACAATACACCTCATCCATAGAGTACCTTTCTTCAGATCTTAATTTAGGCAATACACAGACTGTGATAGCAAATCTGTCACTTACCCTATTATTTTTCAAAGGTAAATCAGAAAAATTCTGAAATCTCATGCTTCCCCAACATTCATCTTGACACATAAACACATTCAAAATCTATGGCTCATGTTCCTCTCCCGTAAGTCAGACACTTGAGATATCAAAAGTTCACACACAAATTACTCACCTCCTGGGACTTCCAATGGCATTTTAAGGAAAGAACTCACTAACCCTTTCTGCAGAAAGCTAAAGCCAGCAAAACAGCAATTCAGAAACTGAACCCAAGACACAAGCTCACTTCCAAAGCTGCTAACACTGCACAAGACACTCAGCAGAGTGAGGTCCTGGGTTTTCTTACTGGATAAGGTCATTAACTACATTTGAATAAACAAAGATCAAGCAAAGCATTAAACGTATTGCAACTCCCACCTATTAAAACTAAAGCTGCTTTAGAGAATTATAACCTAGTTTCAATACTACAACTAGAGAAGGAGGGACAGAAGGAAAACAATGTTCTGAAATTGAAATTGAGGTCAACACCTTTGTTCTCATGTTTCACATACCAGAAGAAAAACTTTAAAATTACCAGCACAAGCTTATACTCAAATCACAGGACAGAAGACAAAAAGAATTCTTTGACAGCTCTAAGTCAAGGCTCTGCAGTCTCCATTTTACAGGCTCTAGAAAGCAAAAAGACCTCTAAGACTTGGAAGACTTTTCATACATGGCCCTAAACTAACTGGCCAGGCCCCAGCCTGCACAAACAATATACAAATGAAAAGTCTCAATGTAGCCTATCATGGAGGAAATTTTAATACCACGATTACATGATTTTTCTTCTCTAATAATATACTTACTAGTGGAATGATAACATGCTCATTTCTCAATATTCTCCGCACCTTTGAAGCAGAGGAAAGCAGTTTTCTCTAAAGATGGCAGGGTGTTTTGCTACTCAGAAGGAAGGTTTGAAAAACAGCAGCTTTAGTTTGTAAAACAAGCCACAGATAGAATTAGTGACTTTTGCAAAGTGCTTGGAGATTTTCAAACAAAAGGTAGCTCCTATAACTCAAAGACACTAATGGTGGCAATACCTTCGAATAAACTAGGGAACAATTGCAATACCAGTTTCAGAACAGGCCTTTTTTAGTATTTTAGAAACTCAGCAACCATAAAGTTCTGTATAGGAAGGCAGGTCAGAGAGAGAACAAACTGGTATCTGTATAGGAAGGAATGTGAACTGTCTCTGAGCGTTCAACTATTAACTAAGGGTTTTAGCAATGTTAAGAATGGAGGTTAATACAAACATCCTTGTAATGCACTAACAAACCTCTCTCATCTAATACTGGTAACTGCAAATTTAACTCGAGGAAACATTTACAGCAGTGCAGTGATGAGCCACAAATCAGTGTTTGCCTATTTAGCAGTAACATGAGGGAGGTTTATAATTTTGAGTAGTAGTATGTTAAAATGTATTGATATTTGCAGCGTTCACATCAAGTATCAGATTGAGTAACTTTCCTTCACGAAATGTAGATGTATAAATGTACTGAAATGTCTTGAAAGGCAGTTTTCCACCACCTATGTGGGTTAGTTACCAAAAAGGTATCAGTGACTACTTTGCAACAACTTCCTATTTACCTTCTGCTTTATATAAAATTAAAGATGGAAAAGGTGCAATAACAGCTGAATCTTAACTTGCCAATTAAGGTATGATTGCATGAATTAACGATCTGTTTGGTATGCAGGCTTCATCCACAACCATCTGCAATCCCTAATAAAGGCAATGAGAAGAACTGCAAGAACATTGCATCTATTTTTAAATGATTTTGATTAGTAAGTACAATTATTTTAGTGCTTACAGCACATGAGTATATTACCTTCCTACTAACAGCTAATAAAAAATTATGGAAGATTTACACATTTACATCTCTATTTTTCCTCATGTTTATGTGGAGAGCAGGAAATACCTTTCAACTTCATCAAACAAGCAACTGAGAATACAGAAATTGGGTTTGTACTGGTTTGGTTGAGAAACTTTTATGTTTCCAGGAGAACTGGATTTCTGTATGTCTCGTTAAATTGATAAGATTCTCATAATACCACTGCCCTCTGAAACAGCCTTGCACAGGAAACCATGACAAAGACCAAGATTAAGGTGTTTTAATATAATGGCCCACAACAGTTTGAATGCAAACCAGAGTATTACTGCAGCATAAACAGAGAGCTTTGGATCTTCAAAGAAACACTCTTACCTACTGATTCTTAAAAGTTCCACATTTTTTTTTAAATTCTGCTTTATAGAGTCAACTTTTCAGAGACAAAATAACAAGTATACAGGCTGGGGTTTTTTTTGCCATCACAGAGATAAAATGTCAACTCTGAAATGTCATGTACTGTACATCACATTCTATCTTCAGTGGCTTTTCTAGTATCTGCTACACAGATTGCCCATATGGTACAAAAATGGATGGTACCTTCACAACTAACTTAACTGTGCTCCTTGATACATATCTGTGGGGAAAGAAACCACCAATGGTTCAAAACTTACTCTTTCCACCTATTATTTATAAACACATAGTAATAAACCTTGTAAGACTGATAGACTAATATGGCAGAGCAGTTATGTTATAATATTATTCCCAAGAATGGTGTCATGACTTCTAGTATGGGGAAGTTGTAGCCACTAGCTAAGTAAGTTGTGAGTTTACAGCATTTTCTTTAGAAAAGGATCCCACAGATACACAAATCCATGCTAAAATACTTGTTTTTATTATTGTACTTACAGTTTCCCTCCTAGTCGCTTTCCAAAGAGTGTGTGTGTACTTCTGACATAAACAGCCTGTTTACTTTTTCAACTCGTTTGTCAGAACATTGACAAGATTTGCATTTGAACACTAAACCATTCATCCTTTGCTACGACCAGTTTCCGGTGATTAGCCTCTGAATCCCAGGAAACTCAGACCCACTTCTCCAATCCACATAAAAAGGTTCCCTCATAAACTAGAATAAGAGATTTAACTTCCTTGCATATAAAAAGGAACTGATACCTTTTTTATCACATCAAAACGTGAGGACAGACATATCAAAGATACAAAAGTGCCTAAATCCAACAGCATTTAGAGGCACAAAGGCATTTAGAAATGAACAAATCCAACCATGTGTCCACATAACAAAGAAACCCCTGGAAAACAAATTAATAACATCAGAAAATTCTACTCAGTAAACCAGGTGGTATTTTTTTGTGAGCTACATCCTTTGTTCTGAAAAAGGACTGTAAATATTATAACTTTTTTCACATAAGTGACTAAAAACAAACAGTTGACATTACCTGCATCTTCCAAAAAATACTGCACAGCCATCAGCACCTTCCCCTGAGGTTGTAGGTCAAGCTATGGAAAGAAAGATACCAACAGTGAAGTGTGTGGTTGACTGAATCTCTTAGGAATTTAAACAGCTCCTTCTAGGGACTCAAAGCAGAATATTCAATAACTGTTTGTTTACAATCATCTTCCATATCTCACTGTTGCAGCTGAGTCAGGGGCTTTTATTCTCTTGCTTTTACTCGTGTGTATTGCTTTGATGTCTACCCAAGAGTTCAGCACAGAGTTCACATTGTTTGTGCATGTCCCTCTCCCCTTTCTGCAAAGAAGTTTGTTGGCTTCTGTTTCTAATATTAGTAAACTCAATCTGCACAGGAACCCAGTTTTAAAAGAAAAAGTCTATACAATCCTTTATATGTTTATAGAGAGTATAAACCATAGTGATATCAAATGCTGTTGCCTGTAATGAAAAAAAAGTGGTATCATCAAAATTTGTTTTCCTTTCCCCCTCAAACCATTACACGTGGTTTCTGTGGCAAATTCTACAGACCAGCAAAACAAAAAAAAAAAGTGTCTTTTGAGCCAATAGCTGAGGTCAGTTCCTGTGCTCAGAAAGTAGCCACTAATTCTTAAAGTGCTGCCTTTAAAAAAGATAAGAAACCATTAAGCATGAAAGAGTGATTCAATCTTCACTTCAGCACAGAGCAAAGTATCCCTGGGTTACACTAAATACAACTTTGGAAAAAAAAGTCCCAACCCCCAGATAAGACCAAACCACAATTAGATTAGATACACCCATGAACATATCCCCACAAATCCCATCATCCTACTGGGATAATGACTAAGTTTTCATCTTTAAGGCAACGTCTGGCACTCAGAACATCTGCCCAACAAAGTTCCCAGAAGGCAAAGATCCCAGTTACAGCTACTACTGCTGGGCTGTCTCTCCACACAAAAATAACCTTACAGGCTATATGCTAACTGAACTAACATCTCCTTGTTGGCCATGATGGTCTGTCCAGGTTGTACAGAGGAAGTTTAACACTGATGATGTCTATGTGGCACTTGTTCTATGGATAATAAGCAGAGTATTTCAGACCACTGAATTGGCTAAAACTGACCACTATTATTAATTTTTTACTCTTCTGAATAATTATTCTTGTCTCAGAATTCAATTTAAGGTGTGGAAAAAAACCCAAGTGCAACAGGTGAATACAAACCAGTGAGATCCTACCGACCTAGGAAAATCTAAACCCCTTCAAGTTTAAAAGGCGTATGGCATTCATTCAGCTTGGAAGAAAACTCGAGGAATTAACCTCTTCCCTTACCCAGAATTCTGCTTTGCCATTGCCCTTCTTGCAGCGCTCTGCCAGGACCGACACACCCACAGTCACCTCAGACAGAGGCTCTTCTGCTGCTTTCATCAGCACAATCTGGATCACCCGTCCCTCATAAATGTGGGCATCAAACGTCGACTTCCATTCGGGATACATGGTCGGTTTCCTCTGGACCAGAGTTTTTCCTCTCTCTGAAAGCCAAAATAACCCCAAAGAGGACAGAAATTGTAAAATCAAATAATGTAGGTCTAGTACTTAACAAAATAAAAGAGGAAATACTTGTACTGATACTAAAAGCAGATTTACTGCTTCTTTTGCTGTGGTTGGGACGAAGTTTAAATATTCGGTTCAAATGTTCATGACTTGGAAGGTAAATCTCAGCCTGACAAACAGGAATGCAAAGGCAGTGAAGGTGTTAACATGTAGCCAGAGACCAGGAGGTACAAACCCCATTGAGGAATTTCAGAAGCTAGTTTAGTCAATCACAACTGGACAGGGAATATTTCATGGCTCCTTTCTGGTGTAAATCTCCATGATGTGTCATCTGATCACAGTGAATACCTACTGCTCTAAGATAAATTAAGGAACACCTTACACTGACCCAGTTTAAATTGAAACCAGCATCTGAGAGATGAAAGGCTTCACATTTCATTAATCTACTTCCAAGTTATGAATGCAAGTGAAATGTTGGGATAAGTCACTCTCCTTGACATTGTACTCTGTCTATACCATGACTGCTACTTTTTAAAGGACATTTCAGGGCCTTATCTGTCCTCTCTAGCACATGCAGACCTTGTGTCAATAAGGAACAAGAAAAAAGATGAAATAACATCAAAAAAGTATTTTTCTCTTTTTTTTCTTGGTAACATTTACCCAATCTCCCACAAGAATATCTCAGCAGACTCCTTTGTTAGGAGTTTTACAGTGTTTCACTGTTCTTATTAGATGGATTTTTTTTTTTCTTTTCACCAACAAAGGTTGGACTGGATGATCCTTGCAGTCCTTTCATGCCTGGTATTCTATGCCTCTAATACACAGCTTCAGTCTCTCTTGCTACCCATTAAGCTAATTTCTTCCTGTCCTTACCTCAGGCAGAGAAAACAGCCAGTGACTGCACAATCTGTAACAAGCATATTTCTAGATCTGGGTCTCTTAGTCCCATCAACACATCCAAAATGATGTTGCCTTCCAAGCAACCACATCCAGCTCTTCCCTGTGACCCTGGCACACAAATGGCACCTCCCAGTTTTTCTCTGTGATTTGCTGCCAAGCCAATTATTCTCCATTTGCGTGCAGGAAAATGAATATTATTTTCTACATTCTACACAATTTCTACTATTTATCAAGATCATTCATTGCAATAAAAGTGGTTTCTAAGTGCCTTTCCAGCTCTGAATAATCCATTTGTTGTTATGATAGCAAGGCAGTAGAAAAGCAGATTAAATAGTTGGACCCTTCCACAAGAAGCTGCAGTGTGGTCTGTTAGAACGTTAATATTTTAAAATCTTCCTGGAAACTCAAGGCAAATTCAGTGTTCATTCATTAACAGCTTGCTGGACGACTCCACTCAGTCGTGCTGAGCTCTGCAAACAAGAGTAGGGAATTATGTCCTTGTACTGCTTTATTAGGGAATTCCTGCCAACAGCAGCACTGCAAATCACAGCTTGGACAGCAGACCTGAGCTGCCTGCCAAAGGACATTCCCAAACGCTCCGAAATGGCCACCTGAGGACCTCCTCCATTGCAAAGCAAACTTGCAAAGCATTCCTCCTCAGTCAAAAGCTTCTCTCTTGAATTTGGGAAACTCTGCAGACAGAAAAACCTCGAATCCTTCCCAGTGCAAACCTACTTCCAGAGCCCCATACTACGGAAAAATGTGAAAATATTATCACAGAATCATAGAATCGTTTAGATTGAAAAAGAGTGTTAAGATCATCAAGCCCAACCATTACCTCAGCACTGTCCAGGCCACCACTAACCCACGTCCCCAAGTGCCACATGTGCACGTCTTTTTAAATCCCTCCAGGGATGGTGACTCCACTGCTTCCCTGGACAGGCTGGTCCAGTGCTTGACAACCCTTTTGGTGGAGACATTTGCCCTGATATCCAATATAAACCTCCATGGCACAACCTGAGGCCATTTCTTCTCGTCCTGTCACTTGTTACTTGGGAGAAGAGCCTGACCCCCATCTGGCCACAACCTCCTGTCAGGGACTTGTAGAGTGCAAGAAGGTTCCCTCCTTTTCTCCAGGCTGAGCCCCACCAGTCCCCTCAGCTGCTCCTCACAGGACTTGTGCTCCAGGCCCTTCCCCAGCCCTGTTGCCCTTCTCTGGACTTGCTCCAGCACCTCGATGTCTTTCTTCTTCTGAGGGATCCAAAATTGAACCCAGGCTTTGAGGTGCAGCCTCTCCAGTGCCAAGAGCACGGGCACAACCACTTCCCTGTTTGTGGTGAAAGTACACAGGGAGAGCTCAAACAAAACAGATTTTAGAGAATATTAGGATGGACAATGAATGCAAGGGGGGATTAAAAGCAGGCTCTCTGCACAGCAAGGCTTTTACACTGGCCTACTTTTTGGGTTGCTAAAGTCAGACCCCTTCATCAAAAAGGCACACTTCAGGAGGCAGCCTTGGGAATAGGAGAAATTGCACTATTTGTAGAACCTTTAACAATAATTCAGAGTTTGCAGGAACAGCAGCAGTTTGTAGAAGAGTTGGTAATATTCTTTGTAAGATTCTTAGATGGGCAGAGAACTGTTTCGGTCTGTTCACAGGACTCTGCCTTTTCCCACGTCCCAGTTAAGACCTGCTTTGATCAGTCACTATATGAATTTTTACCCTATGTAAAACCATAAAGAAGGCATCTGAATTACTGGCAACAACTTCCAGCCTGGCCATGCTGCTTTTGCAGTTTAAATAGTACTAATCAAGATCTGTCATGGACCACATTGCCTGCCTGCAAATGAACAGTTAAGTGTTCAGGAAAGAACAGCCTTTAAGAACCCCTCCTGTGTTCAGGCCTCCTTTGCTTCTCTGTTAATACTACTGGCTCCAAAACATGTCACATGTTTGCAAATTGGCTTAATGCCTAATCATTAGGCAATATGACTTCCTTCTTCCTATACAATAAGCTTTTCCTTGACCATGCTTCTGCAGGCAAATCCAACAAAAAGCTATCTTGTCAAACTGACAACAGAAGCATCACATTGTTTTCCTGATTACCTCAATCACTTACTTCTCCAAGGTTCACTGCCCTCTCCTCCCCCGTTTTTTAATGCCTCAAAGACACATGGAAACAAAGAGGGGGAATGTTGGCACAACTCTACTTTTCAAAAGCAAATGGCCGGGGGAAAAAGAAAGAAGGTGGATTTATTTAGATCACTTTCACCTCTCCACACATTCTGGCAGCTGCAATACCTTCAACACCATTTCTTCAGAGGTTCTCCTAACACGCCAGGAAACTGCTACTTTGGAGCTGAATACATTTGCTTGATGACAACATTTTTTGGAAAGGGCACCATGCCTTGTATTTAAAGTTTAAAAGCAGCTTTTACCCTCAGGAATAAGGGGAAAGACCAATCACACTGTGAGGAAGAAGAAAATTCACCCTTTCCTGCATTCTTTGATGTTTTGTGAAGCTCTAGAGCCATACTGCAGGATTAAACTGCTCGGTCTAACCCAAAACAGCAATCCCCTCTTATCCTGTTTGGCTACAGGGGTGTATTCCAGCCAAATGTCACAAAATGTTACCTTTGGACCAGTGTCTGTAAAGATGAGGTCTTTGAAGGCTGAGTAAATAGAGAGGTGCTAAAATAACCTTGGGTGCAAGTAATTTCAAGCAAATAATTCTGCCAGAATGCCTCAGTTATGCCTGGCACTTGCAGAGCTGGAGAGAACATTGCTTTATTTAACATTTGCAAACCTTGCTCATGCAAAATTCACAACTCGCTTTAACCCAAGCCAAAGTGACTTTTCACCTGCTTCCCCACATATTTTGTGAATAATTGCGTTGGTGGTGAAGTAAGAAATTAGAAATCTCAGACATCATCCTACCAAGTGCTGAGCTCTCTGGCCACAGGACAAGAAAGCATTAATAAAGAAGCTTTGTTTTAAGGTGGAGGTGGATACAACAACCATTGTTATTTCTTCCATTCTGAAAGAAAAGCTCATGTTGAAGTGCTTGGCATGACAAGAACAGCAGGACTCGCTACTATTCACAGACTAAGAAGGATTAGAGTATTTCTCAAAACTTACTCATATTCAGGAAAGCATCCCCATTTGTAACCTCACCTGTAGTCAATGATTCCTTCATCTTGATAGCACAGAAAGGCTGTAGCTGTTCTCCTTGATTCTGCACAGGTCCCAGCTCAAAGGAGTTGAAGGATATCCGTAAAAAGGGGGCCATTGCTCACAGTGATGCACAATCTAAGTGGAAATAAATAAATAAAAATCATTCAATAAAATACCTGGTCTGAGACTTGTAAGAGAGTGACACACATTTCCCAGCAGCCATCAGAGCTCCTGTTGAGGCTACAACCCCACAGCTCCTATTCAAGCACTGCTTTCAGGTGGCAGTGTACCAATCCTAGGAAGCATCCAGAGCTACTGATCCAACTGTGAGCCTCCATATCTGCACATACCAGGCAAAGAGAAGAGGGAGGGAGAAAAAGCACCAGCACCACCGTGTCACCTCTTTTAAAGTGTCAGGAATCACCAAAGTTCAAAACACCTGCAATATCTAAGTCAGCAAACAGGTGTTTCACTACAGTCTTCCCTCATTCTTAGGAGCTTCTGAACTCAGAGCAATTTCAGTTTACGACTCACAGCACCTTCAGCAACAGAGTTAACCCTGTAGCTTGTATGTCAATATTGTTTTGTGAAGCAAAAATTACTTATTCAAAAGGTAAGAGAAAACAGTCATTAGATAGCAAGGCAATTCTAGTGCAATCAGAGAAGGAGGGATGCAGGGAAGGAGGGATTAGGAAAAAAGAGTTCACAAGGTAACAGGAAGAGATGATGAAAAAAAATAAAGACTTGAAACTGGCCTGAGCTGGCCTTTTGACTGCAGATTGTTAACCAGCTCAGTCAGGCAGCACTAGGAAGGACACTTCAAGCAATCCTGCACGTGCCAGCATTTTTTTAATGTACAGACATCGACCTGAGAAACAATTACCATTCCTCTTCTATCTCTTAAGGCCCATACAGTCATTTAGATAAAAGACTGAAATGAAGACTCTTTGCAGCAAACCAGCACTTGCACATCACACACTCTCCCCATGCGGAGACCATTTATAATAAATAGAAAACTTTTATGACCAACATTTATTGAGCTAGTTTTTATTAACTGACTGCTTCTCCACTTTCTTTTCTGTAAGAGTAAGACAGAGCTAGAAAACAGGTTTAGGATTACTTGGCACCCACCACTGCTCATCCCCCTGAAGAACTGAAAGCCAGGACTGTAATTCACATTCACGCAGAACGGTCACCCCGACTCACAATAAAGCAACAACCCTCCCACACTAATCCGCTGGTTATTGCAGCTTGGGGCACCATTTGATGAGACTGGAGATTGAGATGACCTCACAAAGCAAGAAAAATTAACAAATACCATCTGATAGCTCACTTTCACAAAGGCAACATGAGCACCACGCTCATCAAGAGCTGTAATGAGGAACATATTTCAGCTGCTCAAGGGGCCTCGTGCACACTGTGTTCAGAACTACCCCCAAGTGATCAGCCACGACTTGCCAGCACCAGATCACATATCATTACTACTCAACATGGATGTAAAAGAAACCAGATTTCATCCTTGTTCACCTCGGGGAAGCAGCTCGAAGATCCAACCAAGCCATAGGCAGCAACAAGCCGGGTAGGTCAGTGTGTAGCTCCCATTGGAAAGTTTATTTGACAGAATTGCAGGATTACAGGATAATTCTGACTGGAAGGGACAGCCCAGCTAGAAGTCACAATTTCCAGTAAGTCTGGGACAATACTAACAAAAAATTGGAAAACACTAACAAAGCTAAACTAACAATTGCACTGAGTTCACTCAGCCCATCCTGACTCAAGCACACGTTAGTCCTGAAACAGAATACAAGGCTTTACAACTTAGTTCTTTAACTCCAGATTAAGATACAATAGGAACAGGTACAATGCATATGCATGTTGAGTAATCCCACAGCCTTTCTCATTTTCAATGGCCAAATACATGTGAAGGCCACATTTTCAACTCTGCTTAGTAGTTTTGAATATGAGTATTTGTTGTATTCATTGTACTCAGCTTCAGTACATCTCAAATGCTCTCTTCTCTCTCAGAAATGCTACAAGACAAGCAGTTGAGCAGTTAGGAGAAAACACCAATATCCCAGAGTTTCTGATGATGTTCAAAGTCCAAGGTCACAGTGAAAACTAGAAGAAAACTGCTTTTACATTTAACAACAGCTTTAAAAAAACCCCCAAACCACAATGAACTCAACAGCTACCCGTTCTTGCCAAGTTTCTCTACTCTTATATATTGTGCTTTTTTCACAGAAGTAGAGATCTTAAATGTCTGCATGCAAACTCTCACTATATGTTATAGACTCTACGTGACACATGGAGGTTAAGTGAGAAAGGAGGGTTTGAATTTGCTCCTCAGATATATTTTCCAGCCATTGTCTACGCTAAGATGTGCAGTGAGATCGCTGACAAGGATCAGCTGCACTGCTGTAAACAAAAACATACCCCACTAAAACTGTTTTTGGCAGCAAAACTCAGTGAGAGAGATTAATTTTAATTCAACAAAGTTTCTCAAAATCCCTGCTGAATACACTCATCCAAAAGTGTTCTCACATTTGAAAAGCAATAACGTTGAAAGCAATACATAAGCTTTGCTTGTTGCACTTTAGACAAGAGTCCCCCTCTAGTCTCCATGACTGTCACAGATGTGACAGCACAAGCACTGACTCTTGTTTTAGGAGCTGTACCTGTCAGGAATTGAAACTGCTATAAAAAAATCAAGGGAGATTTTACAATCTACTCATACAATCTGCATTGCAGCTATGAAGTATTAAAGCCAAACTGCTTCCCTAAAGGCCAGATTTTATCCAAACCAAATGGTGGAAAAACTGAGACACGAGCTCCAAGAGCACTGCTATTCTAAATGACAGGTTCAGTATCTCAAACAGTTCCAAAGCCACGTGCTATCTGAAAAAAAACTAAGGGAAAAACCTTCCAGTAACATCACTCTATATGAGGTACATGGTGGTGGCCCCACTGGTTCAGAGCACACCATCAGATGCTGTCCAGCACCATGTTCATTTTGTCAAGGATCCCTGATCTGCTCTATTGCAAACTCAACCCATGTTCTACATTCTGGGATAGATTCTATGAAATCCACAGTACTTTCCATGCAGCTTTAAAATTGAGAGTTTTCTACTATTTAATATTGAAAGAGAATCAACAGTGTTACTATCAACTACGGAGTGAGGGGGGAAAAATCTTCACATCATCAAATGTCAACATCTGCTGGATGAACAAATGTTCAGTTTTCACAAGGATGTAACATGCAGTTTTAAGGAAATCTTCAAAGCAAATTAAGATCTTAAATATTCCAAGAAGAATTTTATCAAGATTTGCTAGCGCGAGATTCACATTAGATTAAAAATCTTCACGCAGACTGAAGGGACAAAGGGTAAATTCTGTAGTTTTTCTCCTTTCAGTGGTGCCCAGCAGCAATCAGGGACTCACTCTGCAACCCAAGGCAGCACTTGCCAGGGTTCCTTTGTTGCTGTAATTCTGCCTGGTTATAAACAGGGAGGGCAAACCAGCTCTAACACAACCCAGAAACAAAGACACGGTTGTAACTGCTACACAAAGCAGGAAATAACATCAAAGCAGTGGATCATCTGGAGGAAAAACAGTGGATCATCTGGAGGAAACGCTGATACTGGTCGACAACAGAGCACTGAAGAGACTAAAAAACTAATGGGCACAAGCAGAGCATAGACTGGTCCATCATTGATACGGACCATATATCCAAGAAAAACACAACTGAGAAAGCTCCCCCTCTGATTTCTTTGCAGTAGTCTGTCAAACATTTTGCAAACAGATGTAAAGCTGTACACACATCATAGCTTTTCCATGCTGTCTCACAGAACTGCTCTGGGTGGCATGAAATGCCTGTTTCCTGCTTAGCTCCTTCTGAGGCTGCTTCCAAGGCCACACAACTGCTCTGGGAAACACCAACACTGGCAGGCATCACCTCACATGGCTGACCAGCTGGTGTTCTTCCCTGAAAAGATGCAGCAGTAACTTTTTTAAGATGCAAAAGTATAGTTTATTTCCAACTTGCAGGTATCCTTTCTTTCCACAAGGGTTTCCTGTCCTCCATTCTGGCAATGGACAAGGCGTTCAAGAGACACAGCAAGGATTTACTGCCCAACTAATTGCCCCCACAGCACTTCTAAAAACATGCACAAAGTCCTCCTTCCTCTTTATGTACAGCCTACAAAGGTGCTTATGCTACTTTCATGGCAATAATACAAGAGAAGGCTGCAAATAGTGATGCTGGAAGAGTGATTATCATCCTTCACCTGTGCACACCGTGTTTTTATTGCTCCCAGGTGTGACAACCCACACTCCCTTCACATGTATTCTTTCAGCTGATGGTCCAAGAGAGAAAAACAATACTTGTGCTGCAGGAAAATTCACTGAACCAGAGGAACAATCATGCTAACCACTGTCTACTCTGCACACCTATGATTAGTCTACAGAGACTTTTAGCAGGTTCTGTTAAAATCCCTGGTCTCTATTTGATGCTCTGTAGGTGGAAGTCAATCTAAAAATGAAGTCAGTTTAAAAGGAGCTTATTATATTTGCTGTTATCAACCATGTCAAAAAGACACACAGCAGCATTCTTCATCAGCTGGACTTCCCTAGGCATTACTGCTACCCAAGGAAACCCTGAAAAACATATCCAACCTCAGATCACTGCACATCATGATGCTGAACACTCACAGCTGCCAGAGATGGCAGCTTTAAAACAGCCCAGTTAACTACAGTTTCTGCAGTAATATTTCTAAACCAGTGAAAATTCTAAAAATTTTAACACCAAAATTCAATTCACTTGCTGTTAAATTCACTGCAAATGATTTCTTTTTGGTTGTTCATAATTTCAAAATGACAACTCTGTACACTAAATTCTATTGTAAATTATGCAAGTTTTGGGGTTTACTTCATCTTTTTTTTTTTTTTTTTAAATAGTACAAGTCCTAAGCCTAACTTGGAAAAAATGTAGTTACCATTTCCTTCCCTTCCTCCCCCAAGTATTTTTTTTCAGATACTTCTGCTTTTGTTGGGTTAGGCCAAGGCCAGAAACAGAAACAATTACATAATAAAATCTGTCACTGTGTTGCAACAGTCTGGAGAAGAATCCATCCAGATAAGCCATGCAGCAAGAGAAGTCCCTTGGTTTCATCCCACTTAGCCAGAAGCACAGATAATTCTGAATTTCCACACTTTTTCTGCGTATTCAGCAGCCCCCAAACTGCCCAATTTTGTGGCTGCTGTCTGAATTGCTGGTATTTCCCCAACACTCTCAAGGCCGAAAAAATTTACTGATACTTTCCCTTATCGTTACAATGAGAAACTCCTCAAAATATGAGCTCCAGAAGCCTTTATCTGAACAGGCCAATTCTTTAAATCCCAGCAGTGCAAACTCCTGGGAAGCTTGAGGGGAAAGCAGATTGCAGGCAAGAGAGAGCTAAAGCAGACCTGATCCTGTGGGGTTTTTTTTGGAAGATGTGCAGCCCAATTTGTTTGATCATATGATAACATACAATTAGCTCAGCAACAACAGTTGACTGTTCTTAAAGTGGTTTCAGGCGCATTGAGGAAGACAAATCTGAGTTTTACACTAAAAGATCAGCAAGTTGAGGAAATTCTAGGCTCTGAAATAGGCAGCAGGACAGGCTGTCACACAGCATATGCTGCAAGATACAAAAAGCAGTTTACACTGAACATCCTTTTTTTTTTGGAAGGGGAAAAAGAACATTTGGAGCAACAAAGTTGGCTTTTCCAATATTCCACAACCACTACTTGGTGGGAAGAAGGGGGAAGTACTGTCAGATGTTTTTTCTTTAGGAGTGCATAAGAAATAGCCATTTAAGTAATTTTTTTAAAGTCCCGAGTTCTCCTTCCTCTGTGAACACGCAGGACTAAACATGATAATAATAATACTATGAGCTGCTGTTTGTTACCATTGCCAAAATCAAGCTTGAAACAAAAGTACAAATGAATCCTCTTCATCAACTTCAAACCCAAATATCCAACATTAAAAGCATACAAGAGAGGAAACACTGTCCAGAGCCCAAAGACTTTGTTCATTATTTCTGATAGCACAAATGATATCTTTGTTAAATAGCAGCTGCAACAACATGAAGGTTTAATACAACAGGGCTGGCTGGCCAGATCCTTATGAACCTCTAGGAGAGTGAAGAATTCATTAATATCAAATTACACTATGAAGTGGGAGAATGTCCAAAATACTTAGGTAGGAGGCAGGCCTTGGTTTTTCTCTATCCACGCATGATTTCAGCATAATTAGGACATGGGGAGTAAGTAGAGGTCGAGGGCTTTTTTTTCTGCAATTGAATAACACAATCCCTTCTGAGGGAGGATGAAAAACCCTATTAGGTGAAAGGGATGAAGTTACATCTCTTTTCCACTATAACAACACACCTTATAGCCAAGCTATACTCTGTGTCACTAAAGAGAGCACTGGAAGTCTGCTGAGTCTGAGCCCCTGAGCAGCTCTCAGCTCCCACTTCCTTAGCAATGGCCAGGAAATTTGCCAGTATTTAGCCAGCATGACTAAATTGCAAAACTGTACGTCAAGTTTATCATGTGAATAGGAGTTCTCTGAAGGAAGCAAGCCATTCTGCAAAGGCTTTTCCTGCAATAATCACTACACTATGAAAGCTGAGCTACTCACAGCTTTCAGAAGTACCAAACCAAAGGAAAAGAGCCAAAGAAAATCCAATATTTTGTACAGTACCTGTTTAGGTACCACCATAATCAAGCACAGAGGGATCCACATTCAGGCATATTCCAGCAATATCCTTTAACAGAGGAGTTACACAGCAAGTTCATCCTCCACCTTACTCTTGCTGAGTATTTTTATCTAGGATTCATTATAACATTTTCAAGCCTTTCAGTACCTAAAGAGGCTCCAAGAGAGCGGGAGAGGGACTTGGACAAGGGTCTGGAGTGATAGGACAAAGGGGAATGGCTTCCCACTGACAGAGGGCAGGGTTAGGTTGGAGATTAGGAAGGAATTCTTCCCTGTGAGAGTGGTCAGGCCCTGGCACAGGTTGCCCAGAGAAATTGTGGATGCTCCATCCCTGGAAGTGTCCAAGGCCAGGTTGGACAGAGCTCTGAGCAACCTGGTCTAGTGGAAAGTGTCCCTGCCCATGGCAGGGGGTTGGAACTGGATGATCTTTAAGGTCCCTTCCAACACAAACCCTTCTAGAATTCCACGATTTTCTTCCCAATTATAAGCTTCCCAGAAACTGAGATATATTTCCCAGAAAGAATAATAGAAAATGCCAACAACATATTTTCAAACCTAACAGAAAATACTGCCTTCTTCTTCAAAACACTGGAGGGGGTTTGTGCTGGTTTTTGTGTTGGTTTTCTATTTTTTTTTTAATTTTATATTTTCCACTAAATTCCCTTCACGCTGAAAAAGCCAAATGCCATAAAGACAGTATGCTAATCACATAATTTTTTAAGAAAAAAAGAGAGATTTATAATGTGTCTTATTTTAAATGTACTGGGTTAATGTCTCTATATAAACAATGAAGAGGTAAAAAATGGAAATAGAGAAACTGGACATTCAACAGAAATATAAAAAATGCCTTCTAAAACACTCCAGTAAGAAAATGATTTTACTTTGGACTTGTGAAAACATCAGCAGATTATGCAGTCTAAGTGCCTCTCAAAGAGCACAAGTCTTCAAGCCAGAAATTTATACTATTGCCAGCACCATGACCTAATCCTCCAAGTATCTGGAAAACTAGAATATTCATTAGCTGAGAGAACTATATCATCATTCATGCACGCTGGAAATCTGCTGCTCAGATAACCTCATCAGAGGGAATACAGTTCAGTCCATCCAAGCCTTTCAAACTAAAAGGACATGAGCCATGAACCAAAATTTTTGCTCATTAACTGTGTATCAAGTTGTGGGAGTAGATCCTGTCCAGCCTCCTGACTGCATCCAGCACTGCTGGGGTTGTTTGGTTTGGTTTTTTGAGATGCCATTTTTCCCCTGGGGAGCACAAACATTCAGTCTCTTCAGTCAGAGCTCTCAGGCTCAGAGAGCTGGGGCTGTTCAGCCTGGAGAAGAGAAGGTTGTGTGGAGACCTCACAGCACCTTCCAGTGCATGAAGGGGCCCTACAGGGAAGCTGGAGAAGGGACTCTTCGTCAGGGACTGCAAGAAGGGAAATTTAGGTTGGATACACAGAAGAAATTCTTTACTGTGAGGGTGTTGAGGCCCTGGCACATTTTCCCCACAGAACCTGTGTATGACCCATCCCTGGAAGTGTCCAAGGCCAGGTTGGACAGGGCTTGAAGCAACCTGGAAGGTGCCTCTGTCCACGGCAGGGGGGTTGGAACTAGATGACATTTAAGGTCCTTTCCAACCCAAAGGCCAAATAGGCCAAATCTGCCTTCCTGAGCTTGATGCTGTTTTTCCTTGCTATTTTTTGGTACTTAAAGGCTTCTCAGGGTAGGTAGAAATCATCCTCTATCCTTTTGTTTTTATCCTTTTTGGTTTTTTTTTTCATTACCAGGAATGTGAAAGCCAAAACCCACAAAATAAATTAAATAACCAATATAAGCCAACTTAATCAAGACTTTTTCCATGGTTTATTAACTGAAAGTAAACAGTGAATCCACACACAGTTACATGCATCACTACCTGAGAAGGCATCTCTCACTTTTGAAATGAAGAGAGAAAACAAACACAACTGAGATCCACTGAGGGATGTGTAGGATGATGCTAAATAAGGAATGGTCACTGATAAGGAGAAATTGGAAAAAAAGAAACAGAACCAAAATTCACTTTTAATTAATACAGCGTTTGCTCCTGGTGTAATTTCAAAGTTCAGGCTTAGATTTTCAAAAACATAAGAAACTGGAGAATCATTTAAAAATGAGATGTTTGGTTTTCATATGCAAAACACCACACACGCAGAGTAATATAAGCCCATACATAAGAATTTCACTTTGCAACACTGTGAGTTTTTTCACTTTATTGGGTCATTTCACTGATGAAAACACTGCTAAACAAGACACAAACTTCATTACTTGTCCTAGAAAATACTTTCAGGAAAACATATGCAATGAACTTGCCAGGGTACCTTTAGATTACCCAAAAAGTAACTGAAGACAAACCCTTTGATTACAGTTGTACTCTTGTGTTCCAGTTAACCCACGGAAGCAACAGAGTATTCAATGACTTTCCTACAGACAAGCTTTCCTGGCTCATTATGGCCTATCACTTTCTCCATCACTAAATGGATAAATGAGTTAAAGTCTTGGTCATTTTCCCTGCATCTTCCAATTATTTCTGACTTTTTTTTTGCTGCACATATTTCTTTTGCCATCAAAGTGCTTTTTTTACAACCATTTTCATAGCAATTTTTCATAACCACAAGCTGCTATCACTGAATAGTACCTCCAGTACCCTGGCCTGGTTGGGAAGCACATCATTAGGAGAAGTCATTGCTATTAGATCATTCAGTTTAAAAGGATGGTGTATGGCTGCTACTGGCACAGAAAAAGGAAAACCAAACAGCTGTAAACTCCAGTTCTCCTGAGGCAATAGCACACACCTTGTGCACAAAGCTCTTCCCAACCTTTTCAGTGCAATCCCAGTTTCAAAGGGGGCAGGCAGGTAACAGACTGCAAGCACAGGAGTGAAGCCCACAGGGAAATGCTCCTGGTAGTTCCAAATGCAAATATTCCCACTTCCAATTACAGAAGATCCCTTTCTTAGCTGTCAGCATGGAAAGACTGCATGTCCCCAGGCAGCTGAGTGGGAAAGTCTCTTTCCACATGGTGTATCTACCCAGTCCTGCCTCCAGATCTTTCCTCTGTGTATCAGTGCTATCCACACTGCCTCCATTCTTTCCCTCTTTGGATGCCAAGAGGCTCTTTCATGCTGCTTACTATGCAGCTTGCTTAATCACAGCTTGCTTAATTAGAATCACCCTGGCATTTTGTGTACCTGAAACACCTTTCACTTCCACGCAGCAGTGCCATGTCCTCTGTCTCACACATCCACACCACTCCAATGAGCAAGGAGTGAGTGCTGGCAAGGAGCTCTCCTGGTATTTACAACAAGCCACATCCCCAGCACAAGTTAGCCCAAAAGATTCCTTTCTGCCTCATGGTTAACAGCACTCAGCACTCCCCAGGCCACAGGATGCTGGCTTTTCCCCACTGGTCTGGATATTTGCTTCCACTACAGCAGTTTAAGTACATAAATCCTGTTCTAATACAGCTTTTTCCATGTTAGCAATTACTGCTGAACCCACAGACATATTCTGTGACCAACACTGAGAGGCAATTCACACAAATAGGAAGAGGTAAATAGATGCCCACAACCCACTTCTTATGAAAAGTTACTCCACATCTTGGATAATTTGAGAGTCTCCAGTACTGAGTAAACAGAAGTTAAATCAACTTTGGTCCAATGAATTTCAACTCTGTGGGAAAGAGCTGCAGAGAGCTGCATTTACAGCCTTTAATAGACAACCTCATTCTGCCTCTGTGGGACTATTAAAAAGAAAAAAAATGTACTCAGACTTGAAGTACAGCTATATTGAAAAATGTATCTGTTTGTATTGTGAAGAGTCTTAATTAAAAAGCAGTTTGGTAAATATAATTTTTATGCTCCTGTAATGTATCTCTTTGTCCAAGGTACAGTTTTCCAAGTAGAGCACTAGCGTTTTCTTAACTGCTCTAAAACTAAATCCGCTTCTGAAAATAAAGCTATGAAACCCATATCTGACAGAAAACGTCAGAATGATAAAAATCAGCACTTAAAATTCACCTGAGATGTCAAAGGAGAAAAGAACCTCATGATTCTCTTGCAGCTGTCAGTGCCCTCTGTTCATCTATGATGGGTACTGAGAACCTGTATCTGCTGAGGTGTGCAAATACATATGATGCACACAAAGATCTGATGTCCTGAGGAAGAAGACTTTAAATCCCTAGCTATTCTGGACTTTGTTAAATTTTTCCCATGTTGCTGCCTCTGAAAGACTCAGATATAACAAGTAACAAATACTCCAAGTATTTAGTACTGTTCTGGTGCAAGGATGCATAGCGTGGGCACTGCCTAAGAAATGTTCTTCAGCCACTTTGAAAGTAGATCTGAGATGCTCTTGAGTTTTACTTTGAATCTCTGAACATAAAATGAAAGTAGAACCGTTTTAAGCATTAATCTGTATTATTGCATAACACAAAAGCAGTTTGGGAGACTCAAACAGAACTGAGGCAGAGCGGTTTCCACAGTCACTGCTCGTAACTTCCAACACCATGTTGAAATTTAGGACAAGTAAGTACAATAAACTCTGCCCACAGAAGAGAAAACACTGTTCAGTTTGGTTTTTCTTATCAGTAAATATTTTGCCGTCTTGCTTAATTCAGAATAAACTTTCAGTGTGCTGTACAATGGAAACATTAATTTCTGCTCCCCAAACAGAAATTGGTGGGATTCTCTAAACAATTTACAGGAGCAACTTCAAAAGATGGTTAAAATTTTGCCAGCATCTTCTAATGCAGCTACATGAGCTACACAAAGAAACAGTGATTCCAGGCACTGGTACAGAGTTCAGTGGAACACAGCACTGCATTTATGATCTTGGAATGAGAGAGTCAAAAGAACAAGGTTCAGGCTCGTGACACATTTACTGCTGACCTCTATGCCTCTGTTCCCTTTTATTATCACCACCTACCTACCAGAAAGTGAAGGTGAACAAATGGTTAGAGACAGGCTTGTCTAATAGTAGTAAGACATCATCATATCCAAGGATTATACTGTAAGCCTTAACAGTTTTACTATTTCTTTCAAAAACAATCAACAGGAAGAGTCAATATTATACTTTAAGCAAGGTGTCAGGATGGCCAGTTACAGGTTCCTAACAGCAGTTCTACCCACTTCTGAGGCAATACATTACTGAACTTACACCCAGAACTTCTCACCCTGTCCCCCACAGCAAGGGGAATCTGTCTTCCTGTAATTTTGGAAAGATGCATTACGCATGCAGGTTAATTAATTTGCTTCCATGATCAGACAGGGGAGAAGGCTCTTAGGATTCCTCCTCGATATGAGTCATTCTCATGGAAAGTCCCAACTTCCTCACTTCCTCACAAACCAAGGACCAAGAGTGCTGAGTAAGTATACAGCTCAGAATTGCACAGACAGGTAATCTGCCATTACAAATACTTATTAAAGCATTATACTTATTAAAGCTCTCTTTCAAAGTCCTTTTTCCAATCTGAAACAAAATCACCAAACTTAATATCCAAGGGGCATCTCAAGGAGTTTGTAGGCTGCCTCTACTCACCTTTGAGATACGTATTTATAAAATCATAAGAATAATTGACACTTTTTTTTTTCCCAAAAGTTTTTCCTTTCAAAGGCCCTGCAACAAGTGGGATGTTGGAATCAACCAAAAGAACAACCTGTTGAAGAGCTGAAGGGCAGATGAACATAACTGCATTTTAGTTTGGGATGTGAAGAGTATTGGCCAGGCTTGATGTAGATGTTAATAGCACCTTAAGTGGCAAGTTCTTAGTTGAACTTCACTTACACTGTGCTAAGTGAAACCTATTTATTCTACAAAACCAGTGCCCTGCAAAACCCCAAGCTTTCCCTGTAAGAAATACTACTAACTAAAACAAGCTAAATACAAGGAATGATGGAGTATGGGAATACCCAGGGAAGGGGAAAAAAGAGAACTTAAAATAGAAAGATTTTTATCCTGTTCTCTTCCTGGTTTTTTAACCAGCATTAGCAAAGTACATTTTAGCAAGAGTTTTATATGTTATCTACTCAACCACCTGGTTAGAAGGTATCCAAAGACAGTCATAATTCAGAACAGACAAATGGTAAAACCAGGCTTAAAACATGCTCATTCTTTTATCCACTCCCTTACACACAAGTGAGGAATCATTTGGACGGAAGTTTCACAGCACCTCAAAAAGAAAAAAAAAAAATCCTTTACCTTGAGGAACACTACTGCTCAGGTTTTTTGGTTTTCCTCCTGGTGCCAATGCCCAGCTCGCCTTAGTTTCAGCAGGCACCTCTCAAATAGGAAACAACAGCATTCTTTCAGGTTTCAATATTCATTGGACTCACTACAATGACTGAAACCTCATTTTCACACTCCAAAATAAAAAAGAATGAGGAGAGATTAGATTACACAGCAGCAATTGGTGATTTCTGCTACTACAAGGAGAAGTGTTAGTAACCATAAATGTAGAAAAGGTCCCAAGTTGAACTGTACTGTTTTCCTTTGAATTTGATCTTGAATGCACTATGATCCCAAGAAATCCCTTAACTTCTCTGTTCCTTAGTTTGCTCTAATAAAACAATATATATGTACTTGAAAAGTGCTTTAATTATGAAGGCTGACGACACAAACTGCAATATTAGAAACAGAATTTGTTAAAGCCAGCTTCCAACTCAATTTTGAAAAAATGGTTTGTGTTTACAGATGAAAGCAAAGTTACTTGAGCTGAACTAATCCTACAAAAACCAGATACACGGAAGAAGCTATATTTTAAAATCTAGATTGTCAATCACAGCTGTGTCTGCAGAACAACTATTACAAGTCATCTAACTGGTGGAGGAACGGCACAGAGAGAGCAGCAACCTCTGGAGGCTTTGTGGCATTAACCAGCTGTCAAAATACAGCTCAGCTCCATGGGAACACACCAAACATTCCCAGACACTCTGCCTGTGAGTTTACAAACACTTCATAAATAACGCTTGAGCATCTAACAGGAGAGAGACTCAAACATGACATTGGGGGCCAACAGTGTATGCAATGCAAAATGTGACTAAAGCTCACCAAAGAGTAATAACCAGAGCTCCTGAAGAACTCAGGATTGTTTCCTCATAGGCATCTAACAGGTGAAATAAATATTTTGGAGCACACGTTGTGCAGAGAGAAGTCAGTAAAAGCCAACCCACAGTGCAAAGAGAAGAGATGTAGATGTGGAACAAACAACTCAAAAAAGCCAAAAGTGTTGAGAGTTTAGAGAACTGCATCCTGTTGCCTAAAAATAGGAGAGGAAGATGGAGAGGAACTTTAAAATTATTACTTTTGTTGTGAGCTTTCACATATGTATTAATCATCCATGGGACAGACCTTGATGGCCAGGATTTGAGGATACAGACAGCACATAGAAGTTTTTCCTTCTCCAGAAAACTAACAGGTTGTAGATACAGAGTTCTGGATTATCAGAGATTTTAGTCTGCTTGTGGTTTGTTGTTTTTTGTGGTTTTTTTTTTTCAAGTGACAAGCCCTAATTAAGTATAATATATATACATATTTTTAGAAGAATTCTTCTCCTCTCATCACTTCTCAGTTAGCTCCTATCACTTCTGGAGTGGTTTAATCCCTCTTTTTGGCACAGCTTACAGACATAAACATTCCTGCTCAAACTAACTATAGGAATACATGGGAACACACAGTTTACTAAAAAAACATAGCAAAGAACAAGAAGCAACAACACCATGAGTGGACTGATATGACACTGAATTTTTTTGCCTGATAATTCCTGGTTTCAAGACCTAGGAATTAAGTAGTCTGGGGAAAAAATAGTTGCGCTACAACTTGGGAATCAAAACCTCCAAAATTTAAGAGAAGCTTAAATTTAAAGGTTCACAGTAGTCCCCTGGAGGACTGTGCCATTTGCTGAGGCAAGGTCAAGTTCAAAGTTTTCAGAGCCCAGCATTTTGATGATTCACAATGCTGTGCCACTGGAAAGACATGTCAGTGGTGGGAGGGGTGAGGGGGAGAAGAGGTTAGAATAAAACTCTGTGACGTTGAAGCTTTTGTGGAGGATGTCAGGAATATCAGGACCAGTCATTCTAATTACATTTGTAGTCTGTTGCTCATGTAAGAATTTTGCACGGACAAGCTCACTTCAGCAGTATATCTATTCATCTTTTCAGCTAATCTGCTTCTTCCATAAATGTTCCAGTTCAAGACATTACTCAAAGCTTTTTTTTCCCTCCTTTTTCTCCTCCTCTTTTTTTGTTTGTTTTTGTTATTGTGAGGGTAGCTGGGGTCTTTTTTTTTTTTTTTTTCCAGAAGGAACAAAACACCACGAGCAGCAAACCATCTACTTACAGGTTTTTTAATCTTCCACTGGGTGCTGATCATTATTTGAGCTATGGAAATTCATCAGAAGGATCACTGGCTCATTTTCAAACAACAGTTCCTCTTTTGCCAGGAAGCTGAAGGATGGTGCCTTCTGAGAAAACACTGAGCATCTTTTCTGGAAGCTGACCAACACTTAATCGTGCCTATTCCACATGAACTATTTGAATATCATATAAATATTTCAGTGTGGCATCAGAAATATAAAGCTCCACCTGAGTACGTGCAGTTTAACCCATGTAAGCACACACTTCTTTCAGATAGCTCCTCTTCCTCTAAAAGTACATTTTTGAATGACAGACAGTAAAAAAATTATTATAACTCAGAAGTATTTAACAGGTGGTTCCCGTGCTCTGTGTACTTATGTACACAACTACAAATTAAATTATGATCTCTGTTACCCAAATGACTCATTCCAAACAGCAATTACAGTCTGACATGCACTACAGGCATGACTGCTAACAAACTCCACTGACATTGCTTAACCTCTCTGAGTAGTAGATGTGGTTTTGGCTACTTACAAGTATGTCTAATTTTAATAATCACACTGAATTTCCACAGACTTTGCAGGTTTTCTGCCTCAAAGGGCCAGAGGAGTTTTTAGGTTTCATCCAAAAAGATTTCAGCTCTTTAATAAGACATGGCTATAAATCACCTGGAATTTACTTTGGAGACACAGGTACAGCTAAAAACAAAATATGAGATTAGCATCTTCAACAGATGAGAATCTTCTACTTTTCTTATAACAATTTCCCCCCTTTAAAATGAGAATAATTCCATCTCAACGACACTGTGAAGCTACCCTGAAAAAACTTGAGTTAATCACAAACACAATACAATGGACAAGAAAACTACTGACACTATCTTCAGAGCAGTTTAGGCAAATAAAAAATAAATCAGAAATAAAGACACTAATCCCACAGAATTAAAGGATGAGAACAACAAAAACACCTCCATCTTCCTCCTGTCTTTACACATTTAAGAAAGCTACCACGTAACTACAGACTGCCTCAGTTCTACTTTGCATATTAATCTTCATTTGGGCATTTTCCAGCATTTCGTAAACTCATTTTTCTGGCTGGCCATGGGAGACATGGTATACACACAGTGTCTGGAACTGGCATGATTGAGGTCCCGTGGGTCCTTCTGGCATGTAATGAAGTAAAATGATCTGTTCCACCAAAGTTCAGGACAAAATTTCTATCCCACTGTATTCCCCGTTCCCAGTGATCTTGTTAGGCAATTATCTTCCCTCATATGTGGAAAACTGGCAGCCTGCCACCTCACATAGCTGCATAATAAATGAAATTGTCTGCCAGCAGTACCTGCCTGTCATACCTGTCTTTCACACTTGGCAAGGATTTCATTCTGTCTTCTAAACCTCTTGGATTTTGGCCGTAACTACACTCAGGCAAGACAGAAACAGTCACATCATTGGAAGAGTATCTGGGATTTTTCCTTGAATACACAAGGTAGTCCATGAGTCATGTGTTAACCTGACAAGTCACCAAGTTTGTCTTCCTTAGGGAGCCCAGCACAACAATCTCTGCTTCCTACCTGTTCCTAGTACAGCCTAACCAGAAAAATCTAACTCTACTGAGTTAAACTCTATTAACTCTAATTTAAATAATAAAAACCAAAAGAAATACTTTGCAGACTCATTGTTTACTCCTTTTTCTGATTTTTCTTTGGTAGTATCTTCCTAGACAGAGGAGTTTTCTTCTAGATAACCTACAGCTTTTAAGACCCAGGCTGTGGCAAATCTAAATTACAGTGACCAAGTCCTTCAGGGATTAGATGCAGAGTTTGCACCTGCCAGGAAATAACAGCTGACAACTGAAACTGAAAAAAATCCATCTAAATGAGTCTCATAGCCTGAAAAATTTTCCTGCTTTTCCAGATAAACTGGGCAGAGTCACAGGAGACAAGCTTTCCACATTGTAAATGGAGCAGCAATCAAACCAAAAGGCATGATCCTCACTCTCTTGAGTGCTCATACTGAAGTCAAGAATAATTATTTGAAATTCTACACGTGGCTCTTGACAAGGAGACACAAGCTTCTTACAACTGCTACAGTTTATCACACCTAAATATCCTGAACTCAGACAGTAACTAAGTCAAGGGGCAGACGAGAGGAACCCTTATGTCTCAGATGAAGCATCACCAGGAATTTTTCCTTGTTCACAAAGAGCCAGCTTGGAGGCAGAAAGTAAAATTACTAAAGCTGTGCCTTCGCAGAGAGGAGTTAGGATTTAGCAATAAACACAACTCTGCAAAATGAAGCAAAGCAAAGTGTACGTTTCACTAATCTAACAAAGACCTTTTTCATTTTGATTCCATAAAATTCCATAAAATCAGGATGTTTGAATGTTTCCAGAGACACCAGGGGAAAAAACCCCAAAGCAAATAAAACCAAAACCCAGAAAATGAGGATCAAAGCATACAGTAAAGCGTCAGCCATCAAACTCTGGAGCCATAACAAAGGCTTTATAATCTAAAAAAGATTACATGGTTGCCATTTTACAGTGTTTCTGTGAGTGAGAGATAAATGAGAACATGGTAAAGGTCCAAAACATACCAGCTGAATAAAACCCAATCTGTTACATTTTCCAAGACTGCTCTATGAGCTTTACTAGAAGCAGCACAGTGAGTGTAGCCAATTTTCCCCTGAACAGGAAAACCTCAACCCTGTATATCAATGGCAAGAAGAGCCAAAGAGTGTAACAAAGACCCTTTCAAACACGGGGAAATCAAACTAAGAAGAACAAATCAGCTACTGTGAAAGAACCAAAAGTTTTCTATGGCCTAACATATTTCCAAAGGTGGGGTTTTATAGGAATCCACGACTTTATTTGTATAACCTTACACTTCACACTAATGTCATATCAGCTCTTTCAAAGTATTTCACTAAATAAAACAAGCATGAACTGGGAGAGACTCAGAGCAAAGAGCTGTACACACTTGCAGAATTGTTTGATCACAGTAAGGTTGCTCTGAATTTTACACTGAGTTTCCACTGCTCTGTTGATTTTACAAAGCATTCTGAAAGGCAAAAACCTCCAGCTATAAGCAAATTCTGAATGCCAGCTCACTGTCCTACCCCCCTCCACTGCCTGCTGCTGAAAAAACACCCATGGGGAAGGTCAGTACCAAATTTCAACAATAAAAGAAAAATGTTTTAAAGTTGCTCCTTTGAAGAGATTTAGACAAGCAAATTGATTACTGTGACAGATCCTGAAAACATCTGATTGCAAACTGCTGAAGACTTGACAGCAACACAATGGATTTTGTTCAGAAGAAAAAAGTGGGAAAAACACCCAAATACTCCCAGTCTTTTAGGATGACTGAGAGACTTAGTTTTGAGCAAAACATATTTTACCACTTTTTTTCTCTAGAGCTTTACCAGGCATTTCTAAATAAACTAGATACTGAAGTTGTACACATTTTCAGAGACCACTGGTGTGGTTTTTCTCCAAATCTCAGATACCTGTAAAACCAGCAGTTTCCATATAACAAACTATGGATACAGAAAGATGACTTAATCACTGATCTCAGAAATTCATTAAATTGCAGTATAATGCTTCCTGCAAGTATTACCACTGGAATTGGTTATTTGTTTTAATAATGGACTTGCTATGACGTTTCCTAGGAGTAGTGGGGAACTGCCATGAGTCTCTGGAAGGATTAAAATAAGAGAGAATCAAAGTAACACAGTAAAGTCTCTTAAAATCAGTTTTTGACTGCTACTTATGTATCATATATCAGAGAAACCAAAGGCCAAGGAAGAAAGGGAGCTGGGTAACAGAAAAACAAAGCTTTTTGGAGTTTCATGATTTAATGGGTTTCACTGCAGAACTTCTCTGTATTTTTGTCTTTTAGAAACAAAAGTACTGAACTGCATCTGTCCCTTCAGCAAAGCACAGAAAAGGTAAATGAAAAGAAAGTAGAGCACAGGAATACAAAGTGAAAAAGTAAAAGATGAGTTTCAGTTCTGTGAAATATGCTCTATTAAGACTGATGTCACCAGAATGTCTCATGTGAAAATGTCTTTTAAAGTACAGAATTTGAGGTCTCAAATTAATTTCTCTCTTGCTTAAAGCAGTATCAAAATGATGTTTTGCTATTTTCACACTTTATCAACAAAAGGCAGGGTTTTTTCAGGGTTTGTCTTGGGGGTGGACACACATATACACACACACCACACACCCCTCAACAGGTGCAATGGTACTGGTTAAAACAGCTGTAGGAGAAGAAAAAAATATCGTCTTCATTGACATTTTAATCAAATATGTTGTCTGGCTAAAATCAGGGAAATTTAATTCTTGAAGCACAATCTTGCATGTATGAAGTAAGAATGTGAGAGCTCACTTATTTCTCTGCCAGTGACAGTGCTACCAAGCCACCTAAATTATGACCACACTGAGATCTTTGTGAGCACATCTACAGCAACAGGAAAACTGGTTATACTGCTTTCAACCTGATTTTACTCAAACATTGTTCAAAGTCTGGTGAGCCCAAGTAACTCCATTCACTATCTAATTCCTTCCTGATATGATGGGCTGTACAGTGTTTGAGTATGTGTAGGCAAACCAAAGTCTAACAGCAACAGATAAACTCGGATGTCTTTGCACTAGGACAGGCTCTAGGCAGGGTGAAGCACAGAGGTTTCTGGCTTTTGGTTGGGCTATGGAAATAAAACAGCATTTTGCTTTCCCTGCTGGGTTACTCCTAGCACTGTTAGCACCGGATGTAACTAAGAGGATGAAGTTCATCTGCAATCCCCTCCTGAGTCCCTCACGCTGCTGTGAGATCCTTAAGTAGCCCGTGGCCACCTCACTGCCACCACTTCAGCCCTTTCTCCTGAGCTACAGAGAACACAGTGTTTTCATTGGCACAGTTGGAACACACAACCAAACATCTGGAAAACTGTTTCAAAGTCAAAGCTCGCATTTTTTATTTCTTTCTTAGTATTTAGCAACACCTGAAAACTCAGACCCTGCCCAGAGCACTAATGTTGTGCTCCAAAAGGCCAGTTCAGAACATGGACAATTTTAACACATAAACGATGTGGGAACCAGCTCAGAAATGTGTTTATGCATAATCAGAGTCAACCAAGCTCTGTATTCCAGGATCCACATTAAAGGAACAGAAGCAACCAGCCTACTCCCTCTTATTATGTTGTTTGCTAATGACATTATTATTTGTAGCTGTTATTATCACTCAGCTGAACAAACATTTTCGTTATTGATGAACATCATATGCACCTGATGTCATATGGCACTATACATCTGCAAGGAAAAAAACCCAATTGTACTGTTTGAACTGGTGGGGAGATGCAACTAATGGAAACATGGTGCCAAGGTCCTTCAGCCAATTCCAAGCTAAACATAAACTACCAGGTTGGTAATCCTATATAGGATGGGAATATTGAGAGTTTAAGAAAAAACGCTGCAACAGCTGAAGTCATTGCAGTGCATACAAAGCCTGAGAGGCTGAAAGGACAGGCTTACATCTCTCATTCTTTGATCTACAACCTGTGACTCCCACCTCTGTCTGCACCAAACATGCAACAGGAGCTTTCCATAGCTTCTGTCTTCCCTGTCACGACATTTTGTCTCCAACGGGAAGGTTGCTCCCTGGCAACCAGAATATGCCTTTCTTGCAGCTTCTCAGATCAAACATTCAGAAGATTTAAAAAGATAAATTCTGTTTAGTTGAGTGCAAAGATTTGCAAGCTCAGCCAACCATATTCTCAGGCAAATGCGAGGACAATACAGTGTTGTTATCCTGTTTTTCTGCAAGTGCTTCCAGAGAGAAGCAGTCAGTATCAGAATATGGCTCCAAGTGATACTGAGTAAGTCTAACTGGAATCTGTGGAAAGATGCAACGAAGTAAAAAGGCTTTTCCAGCTTCTTTTCCCAAAGGACAAAACCTCTGTTACTCCACTCATTTCATCCCCATCTTATTAACACACCTGCACAGGCAAAAAGTATGTGGGTTCTCCATGTAAAACCTAACTTCGAGGAAAAGAAATCTGTCAGAAATTTTATAGTCATAAAGTCACAACGAATGCACAAGAAAACTCGCAAGTCTCAAGAGTATTTTCTCCCAGATGTCGGCAGATACATTTACCTCATCTTAGTTCCAGCCTTGATACAATATTGTACAGTGTCAGCTACATGGAAATTTCTCCAGTTTCTACCAGGGAAGGGCTCAGGCTGTGCAAGGACAGAAGTGGGTGTTGCTTTGCAGCACACACAGCTGAGCTCAGCACCATCAGTCCCGTAAGGCTGGATGAGAGCTAAGGGATGTTTCCCAGCTGGACAGCTCAGGGCTCACCCTGTGTGAGACAGGGCTGGCAGCAAACCATGGAAGAGTGACAGCACTCAGGGGGGTCCCCCAACCAGGCGTCCACACTTGGGCTGTTGCAATAGGAAAAACCAGCAAGAAAATGAAGAAAACACGGTGAAAATGAAGAAAACCCATGTTTGTCCGGGCACGCAGCAAGCAACCAGTAACCCAAACTACACAACACGTCAGGGGTCAAGCAGCAGCAGAACAACTCTGCCATCCAGTACAACACTGCTCTTGCTGTCCTATCTCTTCAGAGTCCCACATCCAGCTCCAAACATTCCCCCAACTGCCCCTGCTTCCCTCCAATCCCTCACGCACTGGGCACAGATGGTGGACAGACACACACTGCAGTGTTCATATACAGGCTTTAAAAGGTTTTACAGTACAGAAACTGAGGTACTGCAACGTGTACTTCTTTTGTAGCTTTCCTAACAAATTACTTTGGGAGACTGAATGATTAAGCAAGTCAGCAGGGGTGTTAAGTGGACTTTGGAAAATAAGACCCCGATCAGAAGGGTGTAAATATGCTGCTCTTCATTTACTTGCTGCAACTTCACCCACCAAAAGTCCAAATAAGAGCTAAAGGACCAGAGGAATAATATCAAAATCAGAGAGACACAAACAGGCATGGTTTTAAGTTGCCTTTAACTCTTACTTATTAGACAGCAGGGTGCTCCTAGTAACTAAAGCAAAATCAAATACAGCAGAACAGGGATATACTCTCCCACCATGGTCTGCCTGGGACACCTTGCCTACAGCAAATGTTTCCAATTACATGAGTCTGGCATCCTTTTTTGTGTTGTTAAGAGGATAAAACACTAGATATGGTTGTCTTTCCTTTGAAGTGTTTGAATGCTCATACTACTGCCTCACCACAGTGTCTGAGAAGTATTAACTGTACAGCCCAGCTTGGAGAGCTGCTAATTCAAAACAGAGCTGTGTAACTTGCATGGTTTGTTTAAAGCAAACAAAGAAAACATCCCTCTGTTTGAGACTCACTCAAAAATTTTTTAGTATTAGGATCAGCTCACTTACTGGAAAGCAGCATGAAGTAGTAGTAAGAAAATCAGATTTATTAAAAAAATTAAAAGAAAAGAAAGAAAAATACCAGAACCATAATACAAGTACATAATTTTTTCAACCTAGACTAGAAATAATGCTAAAATCCTTCCATAGGCCCCCAAACAACATTTGTTTGTCAATGTGATGAAGCCTTCAAGAAAGTATAAAAACCTCCAGAATTCAAGCTTGCCATCACACATATGATGTGTGTATCAAAATGTTTTAAAAGAATTTCGAGCTCTTTCTTCACCATCTATAGAAGCTTCATTTTCCAGCAAATGACATTGCAGTAATTGACAGTTAAATTTAAGGAACTGAAAATAAAAGCGGGTTGTTTTTTTCCACTGACTGACTTGCAATAAAGTCATGACATATGTGATTATTAAGTCTTGTAACAAAAAAAAGAAAAGAAGAAAAAAAAAGAGTCATGATGCTCAAAAGAGTAATTTTCTGTTTGAGTGTGTCCCTTTGACAAACTGAAATCATGCTATGTCATGGCTTTCAGAGTATTTTTTACTTACGAAAAATTTCCATTTTAGGTTATCACAGCCATTGAGTGCTGCTGCTAAGTAAAATCAGTTTTGTTATCAACCAGACAAGGCTCAGACAAAGCTGTTGCTGTTCTGGTAATTAATTCCTCATCATTTATTTCATGTGGACAGAAATTTCTTCCTGGCTATTTTTCCATTTAGAGTCCTAAATCATTTTACAAGTTTCATCTGTCAATCAAATTGAACCTTGCTGTAGCAGCAGCACTTGTATCCACACAAGTGGCAAATCAGTTTATAAACATTTTGAATTATTGTGTTTGCATAAGCTTTTGTATTTAACTGCACCAATGAAAGAGCAGACTTAAAGTGGACTGCCACATATGCTTAGATAAGGCTTAGCTATGATAAACTGACTCAATCATTAAATACCTATGTAAGAGCTTATTTTCTCCACAGAAAAGATGGGGATGATGGGGATTAATTGCTAAGTTTGCTATAATCACATATTATGGAAGATGAATGGCTAGTTCATCCCTAGAAAAAAAAATCATTAAAATAAAAGACTTTTCCAGCTTTTTATGCAGCATTAAGTGTTTTCCCACAAAATAAAGCTGGAAAAGCCCTTTCACTGTTTCAGTGTTTGGGGGGGAAGGTGGGAAAGTAAAATTTGATTCTTAAAGCAGGTTACATTCTGCTCTGTGATCCAAGAACAATTCTCAGTCTGATTTTTGGGTTCGGCACTGATATACATACTTCTTATAATTTTTAAAAATAGATTTAACCTAATCTTTACTACATTTAGAACTTCAGTAATTTATACAGTAAAGATAAATTTATATGTATTTTACTTATGTTTTACTTATAATTACATATTTACTAAATGCACTAATGTGTACTTTAGTTAGCATACTAGATTCCAATCACTGCTTATTTAAAAAACATATCCTTGAACTCAGCTGTGCATAAGATAGACATGAACTCCATACAAGAAATGTGCATGAAAGTACATTTCAGTCAAGATTTGGCCCTTTCAGGAAATAGCTATTAGGGTTATAATATACATTAAATTTCTATGAATCAGTATGAAAGACTTCTTGCCAAGATTTGCTTTTTAAAAGGAGAAAGAAATGCTACTAAGTGTTATATTCAAAATCAAAATGCAGCTCTGAGAAGGTGAACACTTTGCTGCAAGAAGTCAGCAGCTCCCTCCTTCAAAGTTTTGAAATGAGGCTTATGCAATGCAGAGTTCTAGTGATGGAAAGATTGGGTTCACAGTTAGTAACTAGTAAGAGAATAAAGAAATAAACAACAGAACAATGGACAAAAGTAGGAGATTGAAACTAAAAGCAGATTTTGGTCACAAGAGGTCCTTTCATTTGTTCTTTTCTCCAGCTAGGAGTTGGAATAAAAAAAGAACAGAACTCAATATAAGGAGAGACAACGAAGGACTGGCCTATTTTGGCTTCTTCTCCACTCCTTAAATACATATCTATATAAACTTCTAAGCAAATAAACACTTCTCTTTGCTTCAACTGCCACCCACTGGAAAAGGAAAGCAACATTAATTCAAATTTGCAAGACCCAAAACAGGTCAGGAAAACCAATCTGACAGATACTGGTACAGATTACATTAAAACTCTGGGGTTGTCCTGAAAATCTTAGTGGCACTGCTAGAAATAAGCAAGCTTGCAAATTAAACTGAAACAAAAAAAACAGAATGCAGCAACAAATCAGAGCTCTACTCCCTCTCCCCACCCTGGGTCCAGCCAGTGGGCAATGGGGTTGTATTACAAAAGTTTTGGGGAGGAGCTGGAGTTCATGAAGATGAAGGGAGAGCACCAGGACTGACAGCACCCTCTGACACACACGGACAAGCAGCATCGCACAGCCTGGCTCTCCTCATCACTCTGGGCTGTGATGCCCCTGCAGCACTCCAGGTCCATCTCCATACTCTTATTGCTGCTCTCTCTCCCACCTGCTCTTGCCTTACAGCAGAAATCAAACAACTGCCTTGCCTAAATGGCAGCTTTGGCATTCCTGCTTTCCCTCATCAGCAACCTTCATATCCCCTTCAATGGACACGCGGGGTGTCTGTGGCACAGATCCAATCAACTCATCTTTTAAGAAACAGAGCAAGGCACTTTCAAGTGCCAATGGCTCACTGCATTCAGTCCAAAGCAGAAATGGATGCCTTTTAGCTCTCAAATTACCTGGAAGAGTGCAGGTCCATATTAAGAAGCTCTTGCCCCTGGGATGCTGCTTTCTCTGTCAAACAGGAATCTTAACTGTCAGCTCCTGCCTGTTACCGAGGAAGGGAAGTAAATGTAATCTGAGAGTGCTCCCACGAATGCCCTGACACACGAATCTCCTCTAGGTGCTTGGCAATCAGCATCCCCAAGTCATTAGTGAGAAGATGTGAGTTCATGAAGGCCACAATCATCAGCCAACAGACATAAGGAAACAGCTAAACTCTTGTTGAGCAATTCCCAGCTCAGCATGAACACAACGTTAACAGACCAGCACACTGGATGTGAAGAAATGTGATCATCACTGCTCAGGGACTGCAGGAACCAGACTATTTAAAAAACCAAAGCCAGGTATCTATCAATACTGAAAGCATCTATAATCAAATCTACCCCTTCACCTGCAGAGATACTTGTATGACTAAAGGTTTCAGACCTAGATTTTAATTTAATCTGAAAATCCAGAGTTCGTTATCAAAATGAAAGATCCTGGCAGCATCTGCTTGATGTAAGACAGCCATCTGTGCTCTCTTACAGGAGTATACATTAAATACATTTTATAAAAATAGATCAGGAATAACTCTTACTTTCACAAGACCTTTTCAGTAAGATATTCTGACACACAACTGTGTTCTTTAGCAAGTGAAATATTTTCTCAACAGGCCCTAACGAAGTCAGTGAGGTACAAAATGCCCACTGTGGTCACAGTTTAACCAACAAAACACAGTCACCCAGAGGCATTACAAAACATAGCACAACTATCTTGAGATAAAACATACAGGGCAGTCAGTGTCATATTTCAAACATGACAGTCTTTCAACACTATTGTACTGTGTCTATTTATCTTGATTTTCCTTGAGAATACAACTTAAAAGCATATGATGAGCACTACTTGTTACTGGCTGGACCATAACTTTCTAACAAACTTTCACACAGGGGACTTTTGGAAAAGGAGGGACTGTTTTTTTAAAGAAAGACACACAAGATTGCTCTTCTGTTCAAACAAGAATCAAATACAGCCTCATCCTAGAAGAGCATAGTTCAGCCATCAAACAATGTGTTAGCAATAGCTTTGTACTCAGAATTTCCCACAAAAAGGCAGAGTGCAGAAGCCAAGCTTAACCTTGAGTTTGGCTGCTAGACAGTTTTGATCAAGTATCTGTCTGTATGTTCAAGCACCTAAATCTTATAAAAAAATCTGGCTATAAGTTAAAAAAAAAAGAAAAGCTTTACTAACAGAAAGACAAATCCAGTATCACAACCAAAAATCCTTCTTCCCTTAAGCTCGTCCTCATAGTAAAGATTGATACATTCAATGCACTGAAGTAAATTAAGTATCTTTGGTATAATGAGGAACAAAGTGGTCTTGACAAACACTCAGATTTCATGAGTTCCTTCAGCAGAAAAACTATGGCAAGGCTTAAATTGCACTTCCTCAAGAAACCAGAGAATATGATAAAGAGTCAAGTATACAAACAAGGATTTCATCAGATCTGTAATAAACTGGTGTTGATGGGAAAAAATAAAATCAAACACTCAGAAAATAACTTGACATTTGAGTGCTAAACATGCATGAAGTTTTCTCTCTGTCATCTCATCATTAGCAATTTGTCACACAGCAAAGGCTAAACCAACAGAGGTCTAGGCTTCCAGCTCCAAAATCAGTAGCACGAATTACTTCATGAGGAAAAAAGTTGAGGCTGAAGTTTAGATTTACTGCATATGTTTCAAGACATGCTGTATTGATAGCGGGTAGCCAGGATTAAACCAAGTCTATAAATACCTAAATCATTTATGAGACTGCAAAAAGACTAAACAAAATGCAAAGCAAAGCCACTCATGCACAAAATCTACATGACATTTCAGAGGTTTTCAGCCATCCAGGAGGTGAGAAACAAGATACTAATTCAGACAACTCCTCTGAGCCCAGTGAGGTGGAAGGGAAGTCAGCCCACAGGCACCTCTGCAGAAAGGAGGGGAACTCTCACTAAGCTGTTTGGGAACAGCTTCTTTCAGAAGGGTCTCTTTGCCACAGAAGTGCTCACTGCAATGATACCTGGACCTAATAGCCAGACTCTTAGGAGCTATCCCAACTCCACTCTCACTACCAGTGGGTGAAAGTGAAACCACTTGGTAACATTTCAACCAAACAAAACCATGGTTTGCTCACAACTCCAAGGAAAAGTATCAGAAACAGCAGGATATATATATATATATATATATACACTTTGCATAACTGTTTTGTTCTCAAAAGCGGGCAGCACCTTGGAATTAAAAATAATCTCGTTCTGGGGCATAGAGAGCTGCTGCTCCCCTTTTTTTTTTTTTTAAAAGTTTGATGGTTGGCTGATAAAATGGGAGGAGATGGCAAGCACACACCCTCCTGCCTTTGCAGTCAGGCAAGTATCATACAGGGCTAAAAGCTTTATGTGCATCAGTTTCGTGAAGTTATCTGTGATAGTCATTCCCAGACTTTATGGATGGTGATTATTACCATATGAGTACCAACTATGCTTAAATATCCTTAAATAAACTTTTCCAGAGAGAGTATTACCCTCAATGGCAAAGCAATTACCAGGAAACACATAATTTCTGCAAGAGGATACCATAAAAAGTATTCTGTGGTTTTATGCATTTTCTTGGCTTGAGAAATATTCATGAAGAATTTATTTTATGGCCTGCCTCTTGGATTTGCAGCTACTGATATAAATCTGTGCTGCATCGCTCCCATCTTTTCAGTCAGAAACTGTCAACTCTATTGTAAATCAGAAAAAAAGCAACAGGTTCAAAACACAGCTTACTTCATGGATGTCAGGGCACCCTCCTATCACTGAAAGGCAGACATAATGTCCATAAATTTTAATTGAAAGGAAAAAAAAAAACAAACCCAGAAAATAACTTGAAACCTACAGATACACCCGTCAGATTTCCATTTTCTGTATCAATGTCACTTGTAACAGAGCCTGGTCTAGAACAGAGCAGAAATAAATCTTGCATGACATTTGCCAAGGTGAGATTTGTGCAGTTCCCAGTGTTCCTGTGTGCCAGATCCCTCAGTTCTCTACCTTTTCTGGTGCCTCTGGTACAGGAGCAGCTCACTGGTGCAGCTTCCAGTCAAAAAGGCAGCATGGATAATCTAGGTGGCCCTGCAGAGCTACAGGCAATGCACTGCCTCATACAGAGCAGACTCTGCAAAAGTACTCAAATACCATAAAAAGCTTTTGGGGTAGCTCTGACTTAGAGAGGCAATACCTCTTTAAGAAAGTGCAAAAACTCTTTTGGGTGGAAATGACTGCCTTTGAAATGAGAACACAACACAAGCCACTTCAGCACTATTTTACCAAGGCTGTAAAGAGCTCTCCCAGGCTCATTTCTCTTAATTGCATCTTTGCAAAGTGCAGCCAAGCGGATGCAGAATGATTACTTTTAATGTGCTACCCCAGTGGCTCTGAATGGCTGGTGTGGCTTTCCCCCTTTCCTCATTCCTGCTCCTTGTCCTTTGGCTCTACAGAGAGCTCTACAGAACCAAATTCTGCACTCAGATTATTGCAGGTAAAGGAAGACTCAGAGAAAAATGACAAGTTTTGTCATGGACCAATAGTTTAAAAAAAATACTGGAACACAAACTGTTTTGGTGCTTTTTAGGCAGCTTTTGGACAGAACCCGATAAGCAGAATGGAGAAGATGTATTTAATGCAAGGATAAACCCAGAGAAAAGTCACATAATCTTTCTCATCAGCAGATGATTAACAGAGGAATTTGGTTCCTAATGAAGTCAGCCAGCCCCCAGACTCCACTGGTAAATCCCTTCTTGTCATCTTTCACATTCAGCTCTGACTCATCTGCAACAAACATTTCAATCCATAGCCTACTTCTTTTTGCCTCCATTCTTTTTACCCTAGGTTAGGGATGTGCTTTGTAAATGCAACTAAGGGGATGGTGGACTATAGGTCCCACCTCCAGTCCCTCTGGAGAGAGGTGATGAAGGGGCTCCTCTTTTTGGGAGCAGGAGCCCCAGCTGTGGATGGGCAGTATGTCCCCAGGGCAGAGGATCTGTGCCTCTGCACAGTGGCAGGGTGACAGTGCAGCCCTTCAAATGGAAACAGGGATGGATGGTTAATTTAGACTATTAGGCTCTGAAGTACTCATAGAATCACAGGCTGCTGTAGGTTGGTAGGAACCTTAGAGATCACCTAGGTCCAATCCCCCTGCCATAGGCTGGGACACCTTCCACTAGACCAGGTGTCTCAAAGTGCCATCCAACCTGGCCTTGAACACTTCCAGGGATTGGACTCGACCTGAGATGAACTTTAATTGTAATGACTGTGGCTTTTAGACATCAGAATAAACTCAGAGGCCTGAAAGCTTCTATGCTTTTCACAGGAAATCAGTTATTTTAATAACAGATGGCATCTTTCCAAGTTTTATTGTTATTTCCTTGATCTATATAGCATCAAATAGCCAAGTTCCCTTTGAGAGATTCTTTTAAATATTTCTCTTTAAGAAAAGCAGCTAAATTTCCCAAGTTTTCTAGTTTGGAAATAGTTTCTAGTTCATAAATAATTCCTTCTTTACAGACTATCTTTTTGCCTATGCTGTGTGACAAAAAGTAAAAATTATTATGCTATTTCACTGTTCCATTCAATAAGAAAAGTATGACCCTACTGCATAATTATGCCTAATGAAAAGGTGGATTATCATTCATTAAATACAGAATGGAAAAAAATTGAGAATCAGCTCTTTTCTAGTGAGAACAATACAAGCATCTTCCTGACCAATTATCTCACAGGTATCGACTGAACAGAATTACCATATGACTTATTCATTAACCACACAAACATGACATCTGTGTAACTGAATATATTTCTCTGTGTGTTTGTATCAGCCACTGAGTGGCAGCAATTCCTTTATACCTAAATCTGAATTATGAGATGTAGGATGAAAATTTCAAAGTATTGCTAACTCTTGATTCTTTCATGCTGCCTCTAAATTTTTTGAGTTTAGCACTACATGCAAACAATAACAAGTAATGAAATACCTTTATTACACGTTTTGATTTTTAAACAGTCAAAACTTCAAAAGTAATATATTTTATTTTGATAATCACACATCCTTAAAAGTGGGCTATATTCAGTTTTACAAAAAGATAACTTTGAGTAAAACTATGTGGATCAAGAAAATTGAAAATTGAAAATTCCAGCATTTCATTATTTATTAAACTAAAGCACACACCTGTATTTTATTATGAAACCCACAGTGAGGGTGAGAAACATTAAAAAAAAAAAGATACCTAATCCTATGTTTTGCAGCCTTAAGTTTGCTTCTCTCCTTGGAGCATATTTGCAGGCTCCCACAGGAGTGTCTTGAGGTGACCAAAATCTATCAGACAAACAGCTAACTTTTTAATATAGCCATTTTCAGGAACTAAATAAACAGGAAATCCTGCATATACATTTTCCGAAAAAAAGATGGTTATGATTATTGCTTAACCACTTAAGAAGCACTTCTTCATAGTGTCATGCTCAGAAAGCTACTCTGGTTTTGCTTGGTTATAGCTTCCTATTTGATTAGCACAACGCTGGACTGCATTATTTGAGAGATAGAAAGCCAGAGAGGTCATTTGCTATTACATTGTTAATAGAGTAATGACTGTACAAGGCCAAGGACCAAGAAAGATTTAAAACGCACTAAACACACAAGTGTATCCAGGATTTTGACATTGGCTATTTGTAGATATATTAGATACTGCAATTCAGTCTTTAAATGAGTTTCTAAAGCTAGGAAAATATTTAATACGAGAACTGATTCTCCCATACCCGTCTGCTCTGCACATTCAGTTCTGCCCTATAAAGGCAAGAGACAGGATACAGGGCAATATTATCCTTGCACACAAATGTCCTGAAAGAGCTTCTATGTCCAGATCAACACTCTGCTCTGTGCTATCTTGAACAATCTAGAAGTGAAGTGGTGTAACAGTCAGGGCCCACAAGTAAACAGATGTCAAATGTAACCACAGAATGCCATGATCCAATTATTTTAATATTTCATACCCTAATGCAAACGGGGAATTCTCTAGTGATGAACTGAAAATTGTTTTTTTAATAGATGCACGCCTGGCATGTGCGTACACAAAAGCATCAGGCATTCCTCCTCCTTCATTCCTTATTGTCTGTCGCCATTCAGCTGGAAACCTGAGCGTGTAAAAGATTGTGCATTTTATCTCCTAACTCGCTGTCGCGCGGAGACTGGAACAGAGTATCAAGGCGGCCGGGGAGGAAAAAAAGAAGTTGGCATTGCCAAAGTTGGCATTTCTGCCGAGAGGAAACTCCATGTTTCTGTCAAGGACCGGCGGCAGGGATCTCGCTGCCTCCTCGCACGGGGCACGGTCCCGTCCCTCCCGCAGCCCGACAGACTCTCCCCGCCCAGGGTCGCGCTTCCCCGGGACCGAGCGAGGCGGCCCCATGCCCGGCACCCTCGAGGGGGGCAGCGGGGAGGTTTGGGAGGACAAAGCCCGCAGCCCCTCGCCCCGGAGCCCAACATGGAGGGGCCGCAGGAAGCAGCCCGCCGGTGCCGGGCAGCCCCGCGCCTCCCGCCCCGCAGGCCGCCTTCCGGCGCAACCGCCCGGCCTCCGCCCACCCCAACCGGGACGAGCCCCCGGGAGCCCCTCTTCTCTGCTCCTCTCTCCCTGCCCCGGCCCGGGCGCCCCACCGGAGCCGGCCGGGCCGGAGGGAGCCGGAGCCGTCTCGCTTCCCTCCTTCACCCGCGCAGGCGGGGCAGGAACTGCGAGCGGAAGCGAGCCCCGCGCCGGGGCAGGTACGACACTCAACCCGCGTCTGGAAGCCGTCGGGGGCCGCGGCCGCCCGCCGAGTTTCGGGCGCTGTCCGAAGAGAGAGAGAGAGAAAGAGAACGAAGGGAGTGCGGGGAAGGGGAAGGAGGGAGGGAGCGAGTGTGTTCCGGGCCCAGCCCCAGGCGCTCCCCGCCCCGCGTCCGCTCCGCCACGGGCGCAGCTTCCGGCCGCCTGCTAACCTGCTGCGGCCGCCCCGCCCGGAGGTGCCGCCGGCGGGGTGGGCGCTGTGCGCTGCTCTGCTTTTGGCGGCTCGTTCCCCTGTCTGTTTCTCGCTCCTGCTCTCCGTGCAGGCGGCTGCCTGTGGGAACGCCGTAAGCCTTCGTTCTGTGGCGGGGTGCCGGGCCGGCCGCTGGCTGTATGCACCTCACGCACCTCACCTCACCTCGGCGGGCGGCGTGGCGCGGTGATGGGGCTGCAGCCCGAGCAGCGCTTTTGGGCTCGGTTGGCTTTTGGGATATTTTTTTTTTGGTGTTCTGGTCAGCTTAGACCAGCGGAGAGCACCTGGGTTTGGGGAGCTGGAGCTCGGAGTGAGCCCCTTGCCCGGTGTGGAGCAGCGCTCAGGTGTTCTCACCCCTTTGCCACGGTTTTTCGTCTGGGCTTTTTAATGAAAATATTCTTTAGTGGCTTAAAAATCACGGTTGTTGTTTTATAATGGGGCCAGAGCTGAGTAGGCTGTGGTTCTGTGGGCGCTGCTGTTACCTCAGCGACCTCACTGCAGAGATGGCCTTAGCTGATGTGCTCGAAGTTGAGGGCCGTCACAGGACGTTCTGGGTCCCAGCTTGGGCCTCCAGTCCATGCTCTGCTCTAAGGGATGGGACTCAGTTTTTGAAGTATCATAGTCGTTTGTGTTAAAATGAGGTGTCGTAGGGAGGGGCTGCAGAACAGGAATGTGTGAAGTGTAAGAACCAGAGAAAGCACCACCATACTCCTGTAGGAATCCAAGGCAGAACTTTGTCATAATTTTTTAACTGACACAGGCCAGGTATAATTGCTCTCATGTTTTTGTTTTAAATGACCTCATTCTGCTCTAGCTGAAAACAGTGGTGAAATTCCCCGAGGCTTTTTGTGATGCTGTGGTAACTGTGGACATTTCTCCAGGCAGATGCCAGACCCCGGTGTGCAGTGGGGGGTGTCAGGGCATTGCAGAGGCCGTGCCCCAGCTGTTAGATGGCTGCAGAGACATTTCTGAAGTGCCAAATTCCACCCACTGGATGTTGAGATTCTTTACAGAACATTTCACTTGATATTCATAAGGTAAAGTCAAAGTTCCTCCGCTGTCCTGTCTGATATCATGGAAAGGCTATAATGCATATATAAATCAGCATTGTCAATAGTTGATTTATATATGGAGAGTTTAATTTGAAGTAACTAATTTTAAAACAAAATTGCCATCAGAAGAGAGCTCTAGTAGACATATTGATAATCACAATTTGGGTGAAAGCAAAGGAATAGAGTTGTCTGGGGTCATTTCCTTTTTACTTCTGCTGCAAATTAAGCTATGGAGTATTTTGTATAGATGCATGCTCTTATGCATGACTAGGTGTGATTTTTTTTTTTCTTTTTTTGAGTTGGAAAATCTAAATAATATTTTCCTGGTTTGGGACAGAATGTAATCTGATTAGCTATGATGCTATAATAAATTGTATGAGGACCCTCATTTAAAATTGTGTAGATTGCTGTTATGCTAAACTCAGGGGAACATTATATGCATGAGCAGTTCATGAATGTTGTATTATAAAAGCAAAACTAAAACTAGTTTGAATGAGAGGAGAAAAAGCAGAAGCTACTTGTGGGCAAGGAGTTTTCCTCATTTCAATACTTCCAGTGAACTTTGGCAAAACAGTGCTTTAAAATACATTTCATATAATTTCATGTTATTTGGGTATTTAATGGCATGTAAGTGGTCAGAGACAGTCCATTTTCATTTGTGACCCTACCATATAACATTGCAGCAAGCCATCTGTTAACTATTGCTGCATTTCAATTATTTAGAACACCACTTTATTTCAAGTCTTTCTTAAACAAATAGTCTTTTCTCATTTGGACTGTGGAAAATTTTTCAAGGCCTAAAGTGCTTTGCCTCTTATGCCTTTGTTCAGTCAATGGGTTCAAGTTGAATTAGGGCTGAGTAAACATGTACAAATTCGATCCACAGGAAATGAAATGGAGGATCTTCTCAACTATTACAGTAATGTGTCTTTAGAAATTTGAGGTGTTTCCTGGTACTGAGACTTTTTTGATGTCTATTTTCTGTAATTTTGCTTTTACAACTCAGCCGTGCAAAAAGCGTGGTAATGCTCTTACAGCTGGAGATTGTCTTTCATCAGAATAGGTTCTAATGCAGCTCAGAAGGCTTTATTAACACATTTTACAGGCAGTGGGGTTGAGAAGGGGACGAAAATCAGTTCTTAGTGAAAAGCTTTTAGCGGTTCTTTCTGTCAGCTTCTAGGTAAATAGTAAGGAATGCTGGATTTCATAGGGTTACAGGGTAACTACTGGAAAGTGAAAGGTCAGTCACAAAAACAGGGATGTGGAGAGAGACAGGGGCACAGGGACATGGACATTACTGTCTGTGATCCATTTTTCTGAAATGTGCCTTTACATATTTTGTAAAAAAGAAAACAGTCTCAAGTTGAGTTGAAACATTTCATCTCTTGGGTAGCTGGACAGACAACCTCATAACTCCCAAATCAATGGCAAAGCATTGCTTTGTTACAGGGGATCTCTAAGGGGGAGATCAGCTGCAGGAGGCCCTGCTAGTTTGATTTTTCTCTTGTATTTTCCCCAACCAGAAAGCCTGTTTTACCTGGGGCCACTTAACTTTTGCCATATGACATGATGGCAGTAAAGGGTGATGTGACTTTGAGCACTTGATGTGTGTGGATAAAAAAAAACTTTCTGCAGCAAATTTAAGTGAAAAAATTCTAGTGGAAGTTAAGAACTTGCTCCCTGAAGATTTCAGAGCCAGACTGGTACAAAACAACTTTCCAGAAGTCTGTAATCCCTTTTTCTGAGCTGAAGCTGTATCTACAGTACCTGTTACCTCGAGCAAACAAACCTGATTTCAATTCTGTGGCAGATACTTGATTTATGCAAAAATGATTACTTTTGCAAAAGTGTCGTTTCAGAACCGAAAACAATGGTGGTGTTGCTGCCATTTTTTTTTCACAGTCCCACTTTGTAACAGGACTTCACTGGTCCCTCAGTCCCAAGCCTAACCACCGAATGCCTGCTCTCATTTCCTCTTTTCTGATAGCAGTGGGAGGTGTGAAGAGTCTGGTCATGATGGGAGTTTCCACCCATTGCCTTCTCCAGGGGTCTGTGGTCTATTGTGTAAATTCACTTTTTGAAGTGTTTTGAACATTGTGTATTGTCACTTATTCTGCTTTTCCTTAAGGCTGAGGTGAGAGACTTTTGTTCTCTGTCATGCTTTTCCTCCAGTTTTTCATGTGTTTCTCCATGAAGGACATGTGCTCTTTATGGATTAGCAATGACACAGATACTGAATTTGGTAATGTGAAGGTCTGGCTGCCATAAACATTTGGACTGCTGCCCAAGAGAAACTGCAATTATCCTACTTTTTCTGAAGTCTTGTAACTTTGGAGATTCTTTTGATAATGATATGCATTAATTTCTACTGCTTATCTTTGCAGTCTTTTTATATTGACTAAGAATGGGTTTCTCCTTTGTATTAGTCCACCTGCCAGCTTTTGTAACTTGGAGCTGAGTTGTTTTTTCATACTTTTTAAGGGTTTGCTTCTGTGGATGTTGCACGTGCCCGTGCAGAGCTGTAGTTGAGTCAGGACTGTCTGCTGGTGGTTGACTGTGGTTAGGCACTACACCAAGGAGAAGCTATCCTGTCTGTGCTTAATTCATTGTGTTTTACAACTTGCACTTGCATAATGTTCTGTGCTTAGTTTAAATAAATGATGGGCTTATTTTGTTTATCCTGAAGGATGAGATGTGTGAGCTGTGCTGGGGAGGATCCTGATGTCAGATGCAGTCATGAGAATTTCTACATTTGTATAAGTAAGTTACTGCAGAGGGTTTTTTTGTTATCAGATATGAGTCTTAAGAATTTAAGATTAAAAAGTGAGATAAGCTTATGTCCCAACCACTCTGCAGTTTTGCTCATTTGAAAGAACTTTTATGTATGATTCATTTATAAACCAGACAGGTAAATAGTTTCCTGACAGTTTTGCTGAGATGCCTGCTTAGAGCATTGTCAGTTCTTGTGATGTTTGGTGCTTTTAAAGCCCTACTCCCTTGAGAAAGTAACTACCTTAAAATCCTCTTTCTTAAATAAAATCTCTTTTTCGTGTTTTTATAGAAGATACGTGCACTTGTAATCTCGGAGTTCCTAAAAGATTTTTCAATATCTGGGCTACAGGTAAAAGGAACTCAAAATCTCTCAAGGTCTTACAAATCCCCCCCTGCTGCCTTCTGTTGTTCAGGGTAGGAGACTGATTCCTGCATTTTGAACATTTGAGACTGTAGCTGGTTTCACCTATTTTATTCAGAAGAATTTCAGTTTTAATAAAAGGGGGTTTATGGTGTTTCTTGCACACATGCCCTTACATTGGGTTTCAACATGCCAGCTGCCAGTGTGGATTTTGAGCAATGTAAGTGTTCTACTTCCCCTTGTGATAGCTTTGCTTTGCAGAGTTAATATAGATGGGAGAACAAGGAAGTGTCTGAATTGATGCAATTTTCTTGCTCACCACAGTCCTATTCATAGTTGGTTTTATATTCCTGTGAGCACTGAAGAAAACTGTACTGTGAAAGAACACATTGTCTGATTTCTTGGTTGGTTTTTAAGCTCTCTTCTGAAAAAATTCCATTTAATTTTTGGTGTTCATTTAACACCAGGAGATCAAGCTTGTGTTTGTGCACAGAACAGAGGCAGCATAGAGAGAGACAACTCACACTGCTGTGCACTGGCTTGGGCAAGGGGAGGTTTTAGTTGTTTTTTTCCTAAATGCCTTTTGATTAGCAGCTGAAGTTGTCTCATCGATCAACAAGAACAAGCTGAAGGCCATCAAGTCAATGAATTTAGTCCATCACATGACTTCAGCTGGTAGTACTTAAGCTTTTGCTGCTCACCTGAGAGGAATGAAGAATCTCAGCAGCTACCATGCAATCACCTGAGGTATACAGGTGCTTCTGCTTTAAAAGTGATGTTTTAAAGGTGTCAGGTATCAGCAGGGTGTGGCTGTTCTCTGCTCTCTGCCCCTGTCACAATTTAACCTCAGCAGAGAGGGGCAGGACTGCTGTGTCCTGCTCTCCCCCCAGTGAAGGAGCAGGATATGCCAGGCACAGCAATAAGAGCTGTAGAATGTGGACCACCCCATCCCTCAGGCAACCACTGGTGTTATTTTTCAGATTATGGTAAGAAGATATTGACTAAAGGTTTTATTGGTGTTAATGGTTATCCAGAAATGCAAACTGCAATGGCATTAGTGTGGGGAGTTGGTTTTTTTGTCTGCTTAAAATGCTTTAGCTATACTATCAGACTGTGCAAACAATTGCATGGATCAGTCTCATGCTGTGACTGGAACAAGGCTTTGTTTGCAGAAAGAAGAACTTGTCCTGTTATGACCTGGTGCAAGGATATGGGAGTACTTGAGTCCTAATTTCCTTGGTCAGTTGTATCATTTTAAAGCACAGTTTGATACTGCAGATGGACAACTTTTGGCAGCTAGTGCTACTACCTAACATTTAATTCTCAAGTATCCTTTTCTATTTGGGCTGTAGGATTGGGTATTTTTCCTTATTCAAGTTATGATTAATAATGCTGGGTTTGCTCTTCTTGCCTGTACTGGGGCACATATTGTTTAGACCATTATTATGTTATAGTAGTCATTTACTAGGATTTATTTGTATTGGTACAGCCAGTGCTGCTATCAAAAGCCAAACATGGTATCAGTGAAACAAGCTAGTGTGCAAAATCAATCCTAGTGAACCTTTAAAATGAAAGCAAACAGCAATAATGAAACTACAGGCTGTGTGTGTTTGCACAGGAGGAGGGTGGAGGCTTGGAGTCACCTGCTCCAGGAACGTCACAGTTTTGAGGAACCACACAGGGACAGTTTGGGGTAGTTGACTTCTGGAGTCACGGCAGAGATGTTGAGTCATGCAGCTTCAGAGAGAGATGGCAACATGCCTCTCTTCCCCACACTGCATGGTGGTTAGAGATAGTATTTGGGGAAATAGTAGTTCTGCATAGAGCTTGCCAAATAATGGGTGAACCAGGCTCCTACTTCTTGTGCTGTTGGTATCAGGGTGAAGGGTAGGATTTGATATTGCTGTTTAAAAGCTGGTGAAATAATAAAGACACTGAGACTATTTACTCTTTAGTAATATGCTAAAAATCAATTATTTCCCTGAGGACTTGGCTGTATAAAAATACACTGAGGCTGCTAACAGCAGAGTTGAGAAGTCCATCTGCAGCACAGCTACTTTGCAAATGTATATCTGAAGACAGGGTAATGTTGTTAGAAGTACTAGAGCCAGTAATGCAGACATATTTCCTGAATAAAATCAGCTATGTCTGACTTCTTTGCAACTGGGACATTGATTTTACTCAGCAAGCTGTTATGTCACTTGTCAAAAAATGTTAATTTTGGGGATGTTAAAATTCTGTTTAAAAGAGGCTGTAGAGCTGCTGCTTTTTGATACAGGTGATAGTGGTGTCTTGTGTCTGCTGAGTTCTGGTGTGTGGCTTTGCTCTTCCTCATCTGGAAAGTTTTTATAGGGTCACACCCAGATTTCTGGTTAGTATCAATCTGTCTCTGTATATCTTTGAAGGTAATGCCACTTGGAAACATGTTTAAGTATATACAATTTAAGCCAGCTGACCTATGATCCATTTTATTTATGCAAACTAATTATTTTATGTATAAGTAAATATTTTGTAGTTTACATAATCTTACATATAATTGAATAGTTAATGGTTTGCATATTTTACATTCTACAGCATACCTGAATATATATGATCATTTATGCCTGGATGTTCTATAACACACCTGAACATATAGGATGTTTTAGTAGGCATAATGTCCTGGATCACCACAGATTTTTAGTTTTTTTGTCTAGTCGGCCTGCTATTAAATATGATGCACTGCTTGTCATCCTCATGGTTAAAAAGGTGCCTGTGTTTTTTGGTGACAGAAAGATAAACAGAAGAACGATTCAGATGTTCAAATATTAACTGGCTGTACAGTAAATTTTATTGCTAAGGTCAAATAGGTGCTGTTTTTCTTTATTGGCCACATTCCTCCATTGGTTTTGATTTGCTTGAAGTCAAGAATGAAATTTCTGGAGGGACAGGTTTGCCATGTTTCCAACTATTTTCACTCAGCAAAAATTTTAGGAATGGGTTTGGAGGCAATTTCTTTTAACATTACTTTCAGCTGTAGGAAACAATATGTTCTACATGCAGATTTAGAACTGTGGGGAAGCTTTTGTTAGCTGGTTATACAGAGGATGCCAGGGATATAAATCATTTGGAGGAGAAAGAGGTGAGAGAAGAGGTAATAGTATTTTTTTTAAGTTTATCCAAACATCCTGTTTCCAGGTAGGCCCAGAGTAGAGGAGAGAAAGTAATTCCTAGTCTAGTTAAATAAGTTTTTATTCTGCTCAAGCTTTTAGGAAAAAGTATAGATTCCAAGCCACTCCCAAGCAATTTAAGGTTTTCAGAACCACTGTTTATTCTCTGTTAATGATTTTATATCCTCCTCCTCAGGAGATATAACAGATATCTCTTCCTTTATAGCAGTAGGGCAAATCCAGGTCAATGTCGACTGAAGGCCTTATATTCTTTGTTTAAATGTAGATGAATGCACTCTGTAAAAGAAGTAGTAGTTGTCACTAGTTGTGAAAAAGAAAAAAAATTAAATTAGTGATGGTCCTGGGTCAAATCCATGTATTTATAGCTGTCCTTTAGGGAAGTGCAGATCAATCTAGATGTACTGTTTTAGTCTTTATTTATCTGGGAAAGAAGTTCCACTGAATTGCAAAGACATAATGTAATTTAGTAATTTCCTTTTCAGATTTTGTGGGATCTCTCTTCCCAAACATACAGATAATTTAAAGTGTTCCTTCTTAGGCTTCTTTGGAAAGCAATGTTCTTCTGCCAGCAACTCAGAGCACCTGACCCAGATTCCTGTTCCAAGGTGCCCTATGGAGGACCATGTTTCTCTGCATTAGCTACAGGGAAAGTATGTTTGTTAAAGTAAATGCTTAGAATGTTTACTTAAGTCTCAAAAAAAAAAAAAATCTGTTTTTTTTCTCTGACTACAGAGAACTCGAGTAGTTTGATGACAAATATGGATAATATCAGTTTCATTCAGTTTAACTGAGAATAGCCAGAAAGTTTGTCCAGAGTTATTTCTGTGTGCACACCTCCTTCTTACACAGAACTTGGAGGTGAAGGTGAGGTGATTCTTAACTCATGTAGGTGCTGTTTTCTGTTTTGGGTACTTTACTCTCTTAAGGTGGCTGTGAAGTAAAAGGAAAAATCTGCTAAATGTCTGCCCACTATCTGCATGGTTCTTAACACATGGTGAACACACTTAACAGCTCACAGCTGCTGGAACAGGGAATCATATCATCCCCCAGCTCCTTGTTCCTGTCTTCCTGCCTACGTGTTCTCAGCGAGCACCTTGTGCCAGCTTTGATGTTTGCTGGAATGCTTCGTGCTTTGCTTTGACTCATCAAAATGTCAGCAAGCTATCCCAGAAACCACCCCCCATCCAAACCCCAAACAAACATGGTCACTTTTCTGCCTCTTTACTGAACAACACTGACTTAATGAAGGGTTTCTGTGCTTGAGGGGCGTGTGGGATCAGTGGAGAACACAACAGGAGGAAGGCAACCAAATGTCTCCCTTTGGGCACCTGGAGCAGTTATGATGGCTCTGGATGATTACATTAAACTGGATTTTAGTCACACGTAGAGCTCAAGGGGTTCAATTGCATTTGGTCCATTACTTTTTGGGCGCCTGCAAATATGTCTGAATTTTAAGTCTGATGTATGTAAATGTATCCTAAAGTAGAGCCATGCATGTAAAGTAGAACATACACACTGCAGTCGCTTCTTTGAAGTTAAATGCCTTTGTGTGCCCCTGGCTGTGGGTCTCTGAGCTGCTCAGAGGGCTGACTGCTGCATTTCATTCATCCAGCTGTAAACACCAGACTTATCCTAAATAGTAAATATTTTCAGGATCCAGCTTGCTTTTCTCATGAAGTCAATTCTGACTCCAGATATGTGGAGATAGGAGGAAGAGAGGATTTTGAAGTGCTGTTCCCGTTCAGAAACACTTCAGTCTTGAATTTAAAAACACTTGTTGAGAAAATGGTCACGTCCACCTTCTACCTCACATTGAAAAGATTTCACTCTTTGAATCTTAATTCTTGTCTTGAGTGTACCAAGAATTCACCTTTTGAAACTGAGGACTTGTTTGAAAGACTGGTGATATTGCAGTGAGTTATGGAATTATAAAAACACAGCAAAAGGCTTTAATGTCATCCTGATCTGAACTCAAACCTATTTTGTTTCCAGGAAATAATAATCAAAAGGACACTCAAGCCCTGAGGTCTGACCCCAGGCAGAGTCATGTGCTTTCAACTCACTTTGTTTGCACATGGGTCTGAATCTTCCATCTTGGATCCATTTATTCTTTACTTTCTCATTTTCTTCTCTGAGACGACTTCTGCTGGTTTTGTCATCTAGGGAATATCCTTCTGTTGGATATTCCTTCTGCTGCTATTGTTTCTGTGCTTCTCCTCCCTTTCTTCCTTGTCTTTTCCTTTTACTCTGTTCTTCTTTTCTCCTTCTCTTACAGGTATTTCTTGATATACAAAATACCTTTAGCTTTGGCCCAGCTTCTTGTGGACAAATGGACACGAGGGAAATGTGCAGATGGCTTAAACAGATGTTCCTGTCAAAGTCAAAGTATTTAACTCCTGAATTCCTGCTAGACATTGTGCCTCTGGAGCTGATGAGTATTGCCAGAATGGGGGTGGGGCTTGTGTGTCTCTTTTTCACGTTTCATTACTTTAATCTCAGCCTGAGAGTTTTCAGGAGAAATGAAGTCTCCTGGGAACAGCTTTTTTTTTTTTTTTCATTGCCATATTAATCTGTAAGTCAGTTGTTAAAGAACTGCTATTGTGCCAAAATGGTCTTGAACTAATTGAAGGAATCAGTCCTGAGTGATCTCTAGCAAGGCTTGGGTGAATTTTGTTTTGATCAATATATGAAAATTGTCACTGTTTTGTTTTGGGGTTTTTTGTTTGTTTGTTTGTGGTTTTTTTTCCCTCCATACCAAAGCTGAAGAGGGAGTGTCAAGATATTCAGAAAAGAAATTTTGTGTGCTCTGAGGCATATTTTTTGAATGTAAATATATTATTCTAATACTGCGATGCTTGAACCATATTATTTTTCATAAAGTTGTGATTTGAATTACCAGTCCTTCATTTAATCAGGGAAGGTGTGCAAGTAATGAGTAACTTACAAAATACCCTGATAAAAATAGAAGCACGTGAATACAGTCATCAGAACTGAAAATGCAAGAATGGCTGATTCTTTTCAAATTAATTCCTTGTGAGTGCCTTTCAAGTTTTAGAAAATGTACATTTTCAGAGTTCAAATGCTTTAATAAGAAACAAGTTAAATAACTGAGTGAACTAATCTGTGGGCACACCAGGAACTTGATGGTATAGTAGGTGGTAAGATTCATTTAGGATGAGTTCTGATGGAATTCCCCTGGAACTATATATTCCACCTACTTGCATGCACCATCATTCACAAGATTAACAGCGTGCAGCAAATGCCAAGGCGTAAAAAAGTTGGCAGGTTATTGTAAAACATGGGACTAAGTATATGCCTAAGCCACTGCCTGTAGCTCTTAGGAGTTCTGGTGTTCATTGTGGTCTCTGTATGTTGAACTTGTGGTTCACCTCTTGTCTAATAGGCGCTCATTTAAACATCTTTTATTTGTCCAGAATACTGAGCTTGTGTATGTTTTAATTTAGGTCAGGGGGTCTGCATATGACAGGAAGTGCTACATCTCCTTCTTGAGGTGAAGTCGCATTTATTGCACCAAAGAACTGGGGTGATGTGTTTGAGATTTCCAAAATGACTTTTTTTTTCCTGTCTATTTTAAAATTACAGGTTGGCAGAAATTCTAGAAGTGTTCCGAGTGATTGGGATATTGGAGGGGCAGGGCTGGTTTTAATCAATAACAGATGGTTTGGGTAACTTTGAACAAATTTCCTGCTATTATTGTAATTTTAGAACAGTATTCAGTATTCAGAATATTTGGTATGCTTTTAACCTGTGTTTACCTGATATGAACTGCATAGTCAAAAAAAACATGTAATTGCAGATTTCTAAAGCAATAACATGTGATGGTTTTGAGAGGCTTCTCTCTTCAGGATATTACACCAAACTATGTAAAATAGTTTTAGATGATAGTATTTTTCTGGTCAGTGTGACACAATTCATTAATTTGTGAAGTTGTTAACAGGGAACTTGGCATTTCACCACATTATTTGTCAACAGAAATTACTTGATAAGCTCTGAAACTTGTGTCTTTGAAATACATACAAAGGATTTATTTGTTTTATGAAAGTAGTAATGCGTTGTCTGTATTAACATGTAGGGGCATAAAACAAGAATTCTGGCTGTTTTGTTATGCTGAGCCATAACAAAATTGAAAGGAAAAGTGATAATGGTATCTGCTAGGATGTTCTTATTTACTTCACTGTATGTATTAAATTACTGGATAAAACCAGAATTTTTTAACAGCTTAAATTCTTTTGACACATCTTGCATAGGGGCTTCTAAGGGAGCTCATAAAACTGGCCCAGAAATGTGTTTTTGATGATACTGGAAGGGGGGGAAAATTATTTGATTCTGAGTTCTGGAGAAAAGTGAATCACTGATGACTGTGAGAAGGTCAACTGGAATGTTGTTTCACTCAGCACAATCTGACTGATAGCTCTTTTAGCTTTTCTGTATCTCTGCAGACTAAGGGATGCTTCTTTGGGCATCAGGAATAATTAGCACTTTAATATCACCTTTATAATACAGCAGTTGAAAAAAAACTCAATAAATTGAGTCCTGCCAGGTTGTGATTTTTTGCCAGGGAATGTACCCTGCTTTCTTCTTTGCAGTTTCATTAAACTATCTTCATTGAAGATAGTTCAGGAACATAAAAACATTTAAAAACTCAAACAAAAATCCCCACAGCAGAAAGACTTAAAGAAACTCTGGGCTAAAACTCTTTTCACTTGACAACTTGCAATTATAATTTTAAATCTCAACTCATGATTGACAGAGAGTCATTCCAGATCATTTTGCTTTTTTTGTTTCTTGTGAGTACAAAGCTGTTGTTCAGATCCTGGAAATATCACTTGGTCTACAAGTCTTGGCTCAAGTTACAGTAGCAAGTACATTTTTCTGAAAAATTAGATAAATCAGTGATATTGAAATATGTAATGTGGGTGTTCATACAGCTGATTAGATTTTAGTGACATCTATGATATAATATTATTGTGAAAGGAAGCTAATATAGACTGATAAATTTACTTTACAGGGAGTCTTCAAAGGGTTATTTTTAAGATCTTATTATAGCAGAGCACAGAGGCACCCTAATTTTATGGAGATTTCTATTGAAAATCTGCCATATTTCCAGATCCCTGTGAATGAGCCCTAATGATGGTTATGACTTTCAGGTGTGGGTGTATAAAACTGTACATCACTTCCCCAGTTTCAAGTTTTACTCTGCAAGCTGCTGCAAGTTTTGCTGTGATCCAGAGGAGCAGGTGAGCTGCCTGTTTGGGCACCACTGCAGCTCTGAGCTGGGCACCACTGCATTTTGCTTTACAATTCCAATTAATGTGTGTACTGGTGTCGAGGGTAAGTCTCACTGTCGTCTTTCTGGCACGAGCTGGCAGAAAGAAGTCTCTCAGTTGCCCCATGGAATAGATGGGAAGGGTTGGGCTCATCTTTTCTCAGCTCTCCAGCTCAATATCCTGTTAGCACAGCAAGGAAGAAGTGGTCCTGTTTGCTGAAGGTGGTGGGTGTTTTTATCCAAGCATATATTGGTGCCCAGAGATAAATCAGGGGGGTGGGATTGTAGGGGTGACAGGAGAGTGTCATATCAGTGTGAGAATAATGGTGCAGCTAAAATGTTGAGAGGAATGGCTTGTGCTGTTATCCCCTAGGACTGGTTGTAGCTGACTAATACACCCACATCAAGCCCCAAACCTCTCTATAAAAGAATATTTTTAACACATTAGTTTATTCTATAAAAGAATATTTTTAACACATTATTCAACAGAATATTTTCTCCAGACTCTGACCAGTAGCTCTAGCTGTGTATGTTTCTAACCAACCTGACATTTGTAGGATTATTGAGACTGTTTATTGACTTGACCATAAGTAGTAGTTTAACTGGCGTTCTTGTGCTGGTTTTGTACATTTTCATATCATGTTTCAACCTTGTTCTATAGAAATTTTTGGTACTTGAGAACATATCTAAGAGAAGCAGCTGTTGTTCTTTGGGGTTCTGATTCATGTTTTATTTAACACTGCAGATGAGGAAGGTGCTGGTGGCACCAACATTGTGCCTAGTTTGGGAGAAATTGTTATCTGTGAGCCAAATAAAACAAAATGTGCTTTAAAGGATGAGGTATCTGGAGTCCAGGAGAGCTGTTACATGATCACTTGCTTTCTCTGTAAGATGAAAATAATACCAGCTGCCTATTGTTTTAAGTGCATTGCTGTCTCCAGAGGAAATCTTTCCTTACTGTTCTGTATTAATAGATTAAGTTCAGCTGCAGGGCAAGTGGAATGAACTGCAAAGATGAAGAAACCACATTGGGGTCTGCAATGGTTTGGAATTGCTCAACTTTTGAGCTGCTGCTGTTCAGAAGTGTTCATCCATAGAGCCCCTGCTTGCAGGACATGCTATGTCTAGTTGCCAGTAAACTGGCATTTCAGTATAGTTTGCTACATATGGAATACCTTTGCATATGTAGCACAAAATATCTTGACATTTTCTGATTGAATTTTCATTAATAGGACTATATATATTTATTTATAAAGGTTATAATCTGTTTTTATTAGTGAAATCTGTTAAATGTTGCATAGAGTGCAAGAATGGAGAGGGTGTTCATATCTCTGCGCTCTTATGGCTTTGTCCTCAACTTAGTCCTATAAGTGATCTGTCACTTATAACTTTGGTAATTTCAAACTGTGTCCTGGATCACTTACTGTCCCAAAACAAGTTCTGATGAAAGTCAGCCAGTGTTAAGTGAGGTCCTGAAATACCAGGGTTTCCAGGCTTTGAATCCATCAGCTACATGAGATAGGAGAGGGTCTGAAAAGCACACCTTTTTAGGAAGGGATTTTACTTCTATTTCAGTATTTAAGTTCCATTTTTGACAAGCTTGCAGAGCACTCAGGTGAAGAGCTTAAAGTTTGTGATCAGGCTTAGCTTTCAAGGTCATTCATTTCTCAGTGAGGAAAAAACCATTCTTCACTGGGGAAAACCAGCATAAAGAGCACCTAGAACAGAGGACAGTGAACTGTATCACCATTTGGTTCTGCAGCAAACTTCATTTCCTTGGAACCTGGAGTAACTCACTCCAAAGGATGGTGTTTTGTTAGCTCAAAGGTGAAAGTACAGGTAAGGACCTTCAGATGCAAAATCATTCATGTAAATAGTCCCCAGGGGATTTGAAGGAATGCAGCTCTTGGTGAAGGCAAACATCTCAAGAGAGAAGGTCATGTGTTAGTGACCTGTTTTTGTTGCTTATTTGCATTGTAAGGGAAACATCTAAAATGAGATGCTCTGTAGAAAATGGTGTAAGGCAGTGGTGCTCAGGCAGACATTGCAATGCATTTAGTGCTTTTATCTACAAGGAGGTTGGACAGCAAAGGGAAATATAGTGAGGAATTCAGTTCCATAGCTGTTGAAACTTGTTTTCTCTGTCAGGATCTGGTGCTTGTTCAGGGTGTCAGGTTTCATCACTTGGCTTGTAACTTTACAAATCATCAATTGCAAAATCATAATGATTTCCATCGTGAAGCAGAAGCTGCTTATCTTTGTCTCACAGAATGATTTATGTTTACAAGAATTGTTGCTTTCTTTCCATGAAGTGAAAGCTGCCTTATGTAGTTGTTGAAAATGTAACTGCGGGGGGGGGAAAGAACAAAATCCAAAACTACACCAAGTTTGTCTTTGACAGCAGCAATGTAAGACAAGGAATTGTATTTATGTCCCATATAAAGGGTGCCAAAGTAGTTAGATGTCCTGAGATAAGTTGTCCTTGTGGAGTGGATATGCTAATGAATCACAAGTTTAAATCTCATTTAAGTGTGAAAATGCTTTTGCATCCATGTTATTGTGCTTCCTTTCCTTCTCCTGTGTTTTTTCCAAATTTTTGGTGATGATCTGTTACTGGGGTTTTTCTCCTTGCTTGCCGAATAAGGTTTTGGAGAATGGGATGAAATATTTTCCTTTAGTGAGTTTGCAATAATAATTGAAATATTACTCTTTTCTTTGAGTAGAGCATAGAAGAGATGGAGTGAATTGCTCTCTCTTGTACTTAGGGCATGTTTTATGTGCCCTTGTGATCAGCTGCTGCTCTGTAAGATGCTTTTCCTGAATAGTTCAAGTAAACCCCCAACCTCATGTACAGTCTCCTTGCTATCTCTTTAACAAGAAATGCTGCTGTTTCCCTAATCCTATTATGTTCTTTGCAAAGTATGCTTAGCTTCCTAACCACTCATATGGACCCTCTTGTTTTCTGTTTGTGCTTTACTAAAGGCAAAAGAAATACACTTGAAATAGCAAAGGGGAAAAAAAAATCAGGCTGTTTCATGATGTTACATTCAAACTTAGTGAACCTTTACAGATGTGTGGAAGAAGATATTTTTATTATGTAACTTTTCCCTGTGGTATTTGCTTATTGCCAAATGACTGACAAATTTCTGCTTGAAACAGGCACAATATCACACCTGATAATTTTACTGTTCAAATTATTAGAAACCAAGACTAAACCAGAATTATTTAAAAAAATTTGAAAGGCAGGGACTTATTTTCTGAACCTTCTGAGCGTGTTTGGGTCAGCTTTTTGCTTTTATCCTGCAATGTGGTAGCTAGAAACTTCATGTCAATGACAACTGACATTCTCATGTGGTCATTTAAACTTGACACCTAGGTTTTTGGGAGGGAAAAAATCTTCAGCTGTTAATGTTGTTTTCTGTAGTTGTGCCTAAAGGAGTCTCCTTTTCACCCAATCCTGTGTAAATTCAGGAAATCCGTGATTTCAAAAGATGTAACAACTGTAAGGGGGGCAGGAAAGTTTTTGTGGCCCTTCTTTAATGGATTTTTCCTGATGAATATTTGAAATGTTTCTTCCAGGCAAGGAAGTAATTTCTTTTATGGGAGAAAATTGTGCAGTAACACCACAGGCCTGGACATCATTGATGCAAATCTGGTCTTTTACATGCAAAGGCTTTTAAAAGGAAAAAAAAAATCCCTTCTTTTCTTGTCATTACCTGTCCATTTGCTTACTTCAGACTCCTTAGTACTGAAAGTGGCAACCCTGGGATTCTTCAATAATAGATTGTGAATGATGGATATTTCTCATACTTCCATTTAAAAGACAAAGGTTTGGAGTAACAAAAGCTTTTTCCCTCCTAAGTGTTTTCTAGACAAAATTTATTTAATATTACACAAATATCTGAGTCACTAAAAATCTCATTTCTTCTCTCACTCACACACTTTTCAAAGTAGACTAAAATATTCTTTTTATAGTCCTTCATTTGCTACAGAGTCTGCCAGAAATGTTTTATTAGGCCAATGATTATAAAAACCAATGTTTTCATCTGGTTTCTATATCCTATTGAAGGGGAAGTCAGTAGGAAATTGGTTATTCATTCCCTTCAATGTTTAGGATTGGCCAGAATGCTTTATGAGCTTTAGTCAGACTAAATTAATAACTATATTTTCTTTCTCCCATCTTCTAAATTGCCATGAAAGCTTTGTATTTTCTTCTGTTCCTGTGCATGGACACATTTCTTCAAAAGAGATTAATATGTTTGATTAGAAATAATTAATTTTAATGAAACTAACTAGCATTGAAAATTACTTTTATTTATTGCCATTAAATCTTAGTAGCAAAATGTGATGGCCAAATGGAGGTTTCCCAATGTGTAGAACTGGAGTCCTGCCCAATGCAGTGGGTAACCAGAATGAAAGTGTTTTATCACTATATGTGTCAATAGTCAAGAGACTGGATTTAGAGAACACTGTCACTTAATGCTATTAATATAATACTTAACTTTGAAGAATATTTAATTTTCCACCGTTGTTCCTTTAAGCAGTTTCTGCAATAAAAATTGATTTAAAATATCTCAAGTTATATGTAAGAGGAAATTCTCGAACAAAATACCTGTCATAGAGAGTTTACAAACTTCCTTGTTTGTCTGAGAGTGATTCAGTCTGGTTGATGCTGACTCAGGTGTAAATCTTGGTTTTCTTTTTTTTTTTTATGTTCCTGGTTTCATGTGGATACTCCTCTTCACCTGATTCTTCTGGTAAGGGATTTTCATACTGTGACTCAGGTGCAATACAAACAATGTGACAATTACAGGAAAACACCTGTTAGTATCAGGTAAGTTGATATTTATATTTTGTTGATTCCTTCAGCTGAGAAATCTGGAAAATTTGCCAAATGTTAAGCCTTGCAAGACTTAAAGCCTCCTCTCACCTGAGGAACAGTCACACCATGTTTAATGGACCACATTCCTAAATGAGGAGTATTCAGACATCTGATCTGGGGTGAGGAACAAATTGTGTCAGTGAATGCTCACACTGGGCAGCAGTTGCTGCTGCACCTAAAGCAGTTTTATACCTGCAGTGTTTCTCTTCCTGCTGCCTGCTCAGGTGCTTGCTTTGCCTAGAATGGTCTGGCCATTGGATATTGCAGATGTGTCCTTGCACCTAAAAAACCCAGTGATTCAAACTCCTTAGGTCTCTGTGAGACTTCTTTGTGCCTGGGCTTCCCTTTCACTGCACACTAAAATGTGTCTTTTCCCATCTGGCTGATTGAAGCTGCTGGTGGTGCCTCAAGGTGGGCTGCAGTGACTCTCACTGGTGGCCAGTGCCCATCATCCACACAGAAGAGTTTTTTTTCACATTGGGTTAAAAGTCTTATTTAATATTTCATCAAGGGATTCCTGATCAGCTCTGCTGTGTACCTTTGTTTTCTGTTCAAATCTACTAGGTTTTCCTAAAGTCTTAGATGAAATGAATTGCACTGGTTAAAAAAACATCAGGAAAGGCCTGCAGCAGAACCAGAGTTGTGGTCCTGTGCTGTGTGTTCTTGTTGCTCCCATCAACCTGGTAAAACTGGCTGTGTACCCACAAATCATCCTGGGCTTGTTTAAGTGGAAGGCAGCAGGATTTTTTGCTCCAGTTCTGTTGATTCCTGTAGTTGACTTCACAGACAACCTGGAGCTCTTTAAGGTAAGAAAAGTAAAGGAGGACAAGGTTGGTTTCTATTCAAGTGGCTGAAAAATCCCTTCTCTTACAAGCGATTGGCTTCCAAATCAATCTTGCTGTAGGCAGAATGTTAACACACATCACTGATGAACAAGTAGCCAAGGGAATCAGGGTATTTTCTGGCCTTACTTGGTTCTAACTTCTCACCTATTTATTATTGAGGAGCAAGGCACCGAAGGGAGTCCCCATTTCTGCGCTAAATTAATTCCTTCCGTTTTCATTTTTGTAAGGAGTTTATTTTCTCCTGTACAGCAGGCAAAGCTTCCCCTTCTAGGTTACATCTTCCTGCTTTTCTCTCTGAATCAGTTTGGAGGGAAGTGGCAAACTGTGTCCTGGCAGAGGACGGTGCCTGTGCCGTCGGGCAGGACGGGGCAGCCTCGGTGACATCTCTGTCCTGGAGCCGTGTCAAACACACCACGGGTGCTTTGTAATTTGGATGCTAAAACAGATCTGCCCAAGCCTTGGCAAGCAAGAGCCAAGAGGTAGAAACTCAGAAAACCAAACCAGCCTTTTAAGCAGCGTCAAGAGGTTTCTGTGCAATTTGCCACAGGCAAAATCTGACGCGCTCCTTTTACGAGATGTTTCCGTGAAGTCACATTTTGGAGCTCTGGGCCTTTGATTTTTCTTGGAAATGGTCAGGGAGGCTTTATATATGATGGCTTCAGAAGGTTAAGAACCAAACATTTCAGTGTCCTGCACAAACCTGGCATTGAAAATGTGTTTGTACAGCTGTCACCTTTGTCCCTTAAGCTATTCTCTTCTGTGGTCACTGGGTGTTTCTCATGTGTCTGTCAGACGGCAGCCCGGGAAGGGACACACCTTGTGGGAGAGGATTCTTTAAGTCTGTGCCCTTTTGACACTGTTCTGAGTGGAGCAATGCCCAGAAAACCTTTCTGGACATTGAGAGTTCAAAGAGAGTTCTTTGCTGAAGAAAAATTAATCTTTATCAGACGGCATCTAAAATTTTAATGTGTAGATCAAAGTTAAGTAGCAGGAAGATGTGTGCTTAAAAAAGGAAAGAAACAATTTTTATAAAATGCATTTAGGTATGTGTAGACCAGAAAAGGAATCAAAAATAAATATTGTCTGGATCTTTGTGGACAGCTGCAAATTCAGTGCAACCATGATTTAGCATCCAGCTAAATCATTTATGAAAATAAATACCTAAAAGTGGATTCTCAAGCCTCTTTTGTAAGTGATGTCAACTTCTTCTATCAGCAGTAAAAATACAAATTGATAGAGTTAAGCAGTCTTGCCATTAAGAAATAAAATCAGAACTAATCCACAGAATGGAATAGCCTTGTTTATGTTCTTATTCTATTTCTCTTTTCATTTGAGGTAAGTTGTCAGAAAATGTATTTAGGATACTAATTACGTACCCTTCTAATGTTGTGTCACCCTATCCTGCTTCTTGTACAAGGGAAGTTAAACACAGACCTCTCTGTCTTAGGGACTTCTGCAAAGATACTCTTGAAGAAAGCATTGCCTAGGAAAATAATCAAAATGCTTTGGGATAATCCTTAGTTATATTATCTACTTTTCCATTCTACTGTCCTGGTTTAAAGCTGTTCCACAGTACCACTGTGTGGAAGTAGTGGTTTGGTAAAGAGAGGTCCTTAGAAATAAGTATTTTTTTCACTAATACTACTGCTGCAAATTACATGCTGCTTTCTTTAATTACACTTTAATATTTTTCTATAGCAAGAGAAGCAAAAGAAAAATACGAGTATTCCAGGGAAATAGGTGATGAGTCTGTTTCCTTATTTGTAATTGGTTTTGGGTTTTCTTTCTTGCTTTTCCCCTTTGCTGCTCACCAGTGTTCTTTATCCATTGGCACATAAACAGAAGCAGGGGAGGCAATCATAACAGGATGTGAAGCACTTACCCTCAGGATAATTTGGGGCAGTTAAAATCACAGGTAATTGCAGCTAAGCAGTGGAGCTTTTGATACCACCAGTTTTAGGTGTGGTGCATAAATTTCATAGATATCACACAGGGGATTAAATGGGATCTTTCTCTTCATTTGTGTTTTGGCTGCTCATTTGCACACAGCAGCTGTGATTTCTTGGAAATCCCATCTTGGTGTACCCTTTCAAAGAACAGAGGAAAGCTCAGATTAATGCAGTCTGTGCTCTCAGCACTGAGAAGTCTCACGTAAATTTTATGAAAAAGCTTAAAAGTGGGTTGGGGGGTTCCACCAGGTGGGCTTTTTGGTTTGTGGGGATTTTATTTTTTGTAAGCCTTTTGATTCTGCTGAAACCTGGCGTAGTAAATGATTCCATGTAAAACTCAGGATTCATTACCATTTGAAGTTTAATTTTTTAATGTTTTTCCAGGTATGTCACCTGCTGCCATTTATTCAAAGCAAGGGTCAAGTTTCACTTTCTTTTTTGAAGCAAGCAAACATATTTTCTGTTGGTGTGGCAGAATGAATATATATATATACACTTGGAACTAAATGGAGCTCAGATTACCTTGCCAGTGCCTTCTAATAATTTGTTTTGCATTACTTGCTCTGTGTTGGAGGGGCCAGGAAACCAGTTGTGTCAACTGCTCTTGTCAAGAGTTGACAAGAGTTGTTGGAGACAAAGGTTATACAGATTAACCATGTAATCATTAGCTATACTCCAGGCAAGTAGTTAAGGAGGACTCAGTAACACTGGGTAAGTAACTGCAGGGAAACCTTGAGCCACTCATGTCTCTGCTGCTGGAGAGTAGGTACTGCATCACTCACCAGATCTGGTTCAGGAGCCCTTAACAGTCTCCCATTTTCAGCCCCCGGGGGGTGTGTCCATGGTCACACACTGATGACTAAACCTCTTGCAGTGCTTTGTGGGGCTATAAATACAGAGTGCACTATTTTTGTTGCAGTACCTGTGAAATGGAGCAGAGAGGGAAGTTCTCTCTGCCATGGGAGCAGGATTCCTGTCTGCCACCTGTTTTGAGGTTGCCAGTAGGTCACAGGCACTGTTCTACTGAACCACATCCATGTGCAGGTCAATGCTGCAGAGGCAACCAAGGCTACTTTAATTTTTGAGTTGATACTTGTAGGGCAAGTTTGAGCCAGTGAGAGTTTCTAAAAGACTTCAGCACATTTTGGAGACTGAGTGCTTCCAGCAGTTTTTTTTGTTTCAAGCAGAACAGACCTGCAGGGAAGAATATTATTGTTCTTTGCATTGATTATTGTGTGTGGTCTTAATTGCTGCAAAATACCAATTACTTTTTATGAACTTTTTAGTGTATATACACAAGCCTTTTTTAGATGTTGGAGTGGCTGTACAGATGTATGTTAGGCAAACATTATAGATTAACCTTGGCTAAATTTAATATGTAGGGGTAGCACTCTATAGGTATTCTAGGTATTATTTTCATGGTCCTTTAATTTTTTGAAATTCAGTTGGAATAGCTACAAGGGGAAGAAGCTGAAGTAGACATGATTTGCTGTCATCTTGTAATATTCCTACTCCTCCCTTAAATTTTACCCATTGTAGTCATATTCCCAATCTTTTACTGGATGGACTGCTTATTCCAGCAGAGTCCAGGAAAAGGCACAGGGGAGCTAATGGTCTAGGGGGCTGATTTGTCTTTACTGCTCTCTTTAATGAGGTACAATCTTCTGGGGTGAATGCTGCCAGGCCATTCTGTGAGCACTGACAGGATTAACATGCTGATGTTGCCAAGGAGAACAAAGGACAATGTTCTCTTTGCAGGTGTTCAGCCTTGTTCTGGTGCTCTGGGCTTTGTGAAGGAGCTCCTGAAAGCCCCCAACACAGATCCAGGTGAGCAGCTTCTAAATTCAAGGCATGTGAGCTGCTTTGAACAGGTCGTGTATGGCTTTGACAGCTTCTGGGTCCTGAAACAGAAAAAGAAACAGCAAAATTTTCATGTTTTTGACTTGGTCACTGTACTGTGTTGGGTTCTTTCTGGCAGTGTTATTATATCAGGAGCTATACCAACTGCAAGATGGGAAAATCATTTGAAGCCTTTTAAGACAGGGATTATGTCTCTGTGTCCTGGGGACTAATAAGAGGATTTGACAGTTACCCTTAAAGGAATCTGAACTATGGGACATTTGAGGAAAGAGCCAAGGGACTGGTGGGAACAGCGTTCTGGCAAGTGCAGCTGCAAAAACATGAAGCTGTTTCTCCCTAAAGATTTGGAAAAAAATATCAGTGTTTGCTTTCACAGCAAATCTTGGGATGTGTGAATGGAAAAGAGGAAGACAAGGGAGCCTTTACCCTGCCTAACAGTATTTCTGAAGGCAGTTTGTTAAAGCTTGTGAGTCATATGATGTTATCAGGACTTATTTTTTCTTTGATTTCTTCTCTCCATTTCTATTCTGACAGCTTAAATCCGGGTGGGAGAATTTCTCTCTCTGGCTCCTACCTTTTCTCGTGTTCTGCAGTAGCTGAAACAAAATATTTGAAACTCTTCGTGTTCTTATAAGGTGAAAAAAAGGCTTTCCCTGTCACCTCTGCTGAAGGCCTGTACTTCAGGGTTCCAAGAAGAGCTATTTCTGTGCTATCATTATCTTTAGGATTCATGGTGCCCTCTTTGCTGTATCTCTTTGTAGAGATATTTTTCGTGATAATGCAGCTGCTTGCCATCAAAATATGAGCAGGGCAAGACTGAAAAATACTGTAGCAGGTATATACAGTAAAAAAGGGATAGAAATTAGCCTTACTTGAGGGACACACACACATGGAACCAAACCCAAACTTTCCCAGAAATTAATGTCTTTACTCGAGCACCATAAGCTCTCCTTTGGCCTTAACCTTTCTGACTTACACAATGAAAGCAGTTTTTGGTTCTGCTCTCCACAGAAATCCATCCCTAGAGGAGGGAAGAAAATGACAGACACCACTTTGCTTTTAAATTACAGTTTTCTGAGATAAAGTGCCATTGTCACTAACCACATTCAACAGCACTATTAGCTGGAGCAACAGAGGTAAAAGCAAAACAAAAGGGAAGCATTTTGTGTTTTGCCCCTCAGACCACACAATTAGTGTGGTTAGTTTGGGTGTTTTAAAGCTAGGAATTAAGGAATTATTGGAGTGTTGGAAACTTTCCATATTACCAAAGTCACAGGGGCTGGTTTGTCATGAGCAAGATGGAGTCTGTCATTTGCAGAGGTCTAGTCAGAGTGTGGGGACAAGCTGGTGGTTGTTATCCCATTCTCTGCCAAGAATATTGTCTTGCACAAAATCAGATGTGATTTAGCAAATTCTATACTTTCTGATCAGGTGAGGCTGTGGACTTGGGCAGCAGAGATCGTGATTCCTGTTATAAAATGACATACTTTGCTGTGACTTTACTCCTTCCTCCCTTAAATCAGATTTCTACATATTGCAGATGGTGTGCAGCTAAGATAGGAAATCTCAGCTGGAAGGGGGTTTTATACCCTCTGTTAGAAACAGACAGTAAAAAACTCCTTACTTTCTCTCTTTTGCATGACTTAGGACCTCATACCCCCAGGATCCATTCCAGTTCTCAGAGTCTTCTCTATGAACTAAAATAAAAGACTTATTTTCCCTGTCAGAGTAGAGGAACTGTAGGGTGAACATTTAGTGTTACAATTTTGAACAAGAGTATTATCTACTTTATGCCTTTGGTATAATATCAGCATTTGCTAAGAACAGAGTTATTCTGTGAGTTACTGACTTGCTTGTTCTCTTGCTTGTTCTCACCTCAGTTCAGCAACTATTCATATGTGTTGCAGGACCCTTTGGGTAGTGTTGCTTTATACCAGACTGCTGAGACCACCACAAAAAGTATGTGTGTGGTTTTCTATTTAAAAAAAAACCCCAAACAACCCAACCAAAACCAACTCTGATGCTTTGACTGATCTGCTTTAGCGACAAGTTCTGTTTGTTGCCACATATGGACACAAGAGATGTGGCTTAAAACTGACTTTGCTGCTAATGTGTCATGAAACTGCGGGGCCTTTACTGACAGTTCATGGTATTGTTTCAGTTTCCATTTTTCACAGAAGATTCTCATTGTATCTTCATTCAATCACTGGAAAACTGTCTCCTGAGCTGCTGGAAGACATCTAGAAATCATGGTAATTGTGTCCATTGCAGCATCTTCCTGTACTGGTCTGAGCTTGAGGAGTATTTGTATTTTAAAGCAGAGCTTTGAGCTTTTCTGTTTGAAGAGGGATATTGTGTCTGTCACAATAATACAGATTACAAAATACTAGAAGGAAAGCTTGTGACACTTTAGATAAGATATAAATTAACAAGTAATACCAATTATTGAGAATCTGACATTACAGAAAACATTAATATATACAAACAATTTTCATATTGAGTTGATAAGTGGCATCAGTATGTTAGCTAAAATGACACACAAAGCATGCTCATGACTGTAGTCTTTGAGTGTTTGGGCTTTTTGTTTCTCCTTGAATAGTGGATAAATATTTAAGGGAATTAATTCATCCATCGGAGTGAATTCTGGGAAAAGTTCACGTGTTTGTAGTGAATACCATTCAATTTCTCCTATAATTGGATGTGTTGCAGCTGTATTGTGTTACCAGGCGGGGTCAGATTCTGTTGTGGAAGGTGGTTTATTATAACAGTGAGAGCTAATTGACAGAGGCCAGATTAACCCCTGTTCTGAAACAGCCTCTTCATGGAAATTCTAACTAAGGCTTAACTCCTTATTGTCTACAGACTAATCTTTCCAAGATCCTTCTGTAGGAAAGGAAGTTGTTTTGGGATTTCAGTTTAACTCAATTCTTGTATGCCACAATTTATTTCACCATGGTGTTTTTCATACACAGATATTTTCTACTGGCTGTGCTTCCCAGCTAACCTGCCCCTGCTGGCCTGACAGTTCAGATCCATAAAATACAAGTCATACTGGCAGAAGTTCCACTATGAAAGTGTGGATTAAGTTGTACTCCTCCAAAGGTATGAACTAGGAGTACGTGGGCTGCAGCTGTTGCAGTGTTGAGCCAGACACAGTGAGTGCAGAACTTGGGCTGCAGTTTCTGCTCAATATTATACTTTAGTTTCCTGTTGAGCAAGAATGATGAATACTCTTATCACTGTGATCCTATTGTTATTAAAGCATTTGTGTAGGCAGTCTTTGATGAGAAGCTGATAAGGAGGTAGAATACCAAATAGCCTTAGGTGCACACGTAAAAATACCTTTTGTTTTTAGAGTATCTGAAAGCCATGGCATCTCTTCTTTGTGAGTGAATTTTCTATTTCAAGAGTGCTGTGAAGAGGCTTAATGCCTTTCTGCATGTTCTCTATTGTACAGTCGTCTAGTTCTTCCCTTTCCCCCTGGCATTAGAGAAAGGTTCCTGCTGTTTGCGGGGGCACTGATCAGTGGCTTACATTAGAACAGCATTTCTTAGATATAGTGAGAACATGTCACGATGTGCATTGTGTTTCACCACAGAGGGCACATCACAGAGTGTCTGCCTGCTTAAAATGCAGTTAAGGATTACAAAGCCCGATAGATCAACTGCCTGGGGAAACAAAGTTTGCTTTGAAAAGGAGCACAGAGAACATTAGGAGTGGTGTGTTCAGAGTGAGGATTTCTTCTTTACTTATTTCCACTTTGGGAAAAAAAAAAGGCAACAAACTTCAGGTCCAGTTGAACACTTGCAGAAGTTGAACTGTTTTCAAAATCATTTGGAACTGTGGGAAAAAAAATTCCTCTTTTAAATTTAGAAAGATGGCATAAACTCATGGAACAAAGAAACTGTATCAACAAGGAAGAATTTATTCAGCACGCTGGCTCTTCCTCTCACCGAGTTTCCAGGGAGAAAGACTCCTTGAGTTTAAATCTCATGCATTTTATAGTTTTACAAAATCCCACCCTTTTTCAGATAAGTTTAATATATTCATTTTTGCCTAAAATGGTTTCTTTTTCTCCGAAAAGGGGCTTTCCCTTCCATCCAATTGGCTGTGAGGAGTCCTCTGTCAAAAATGATGGATTTCTTTTGTTCTTAGCCCAGAGAGAAAAAGAAACCCCTATGTTCAGAACTTGCCAAATGGCCCACAAAGATTTTAATTTTTAGGAACTTTATATCACGGCCAAAAAAGACCCTGGTACTTAGTCCAGTTTGGAACTTGGATACCTTACAACTTCATGATACACCTATAAAAAACCCCATATTTTATTTCTCATAGAACCTTATCAGCTACTGCTGAGGTATTGTCTTAGATCCCCAGCATTTCAGGAGTGTTTAGATTCTGATTTAGGCCATAAACATATAATGCTGATAAGTTGATACTGGTACTTTACAAGCTGTAGTCTCACCTCTTAAAGGGTCTCTGTTCCTTGCAACATGGATCAGAATCACCCACCCTTCATTCTCTGCTGTGTTTATGTTTTCACTGGAATAAGCTTTACCATTCTCATTCATTCTCTCTCTCCTTCCCCTTCCTGCCTGAAACAAAACTGCTTGCTGTACTTTAGGGTACTGACATATTGACAACTTTTTTCCCTAACAGACTTTAAATACTTAATGATGGTAATAAGAAATAATGCAGCAAAAGTACTTGACTTGTGACTTTGAGAGACTATCAGCCAGTTTCCATGAAGGAATGGAAAATCCAGTTCTGTTTTCTGGATTCTGCCCTGTGTTAGTGCTGATTAATGCCTTGATTATGACATGATTAGGAAGCAGTTATGAGATACTGAACTTATTAGATACTGAATATTCTCTCATCAGCTCTGATCACTTTTGGTCATATTATAGGTGTGTTTAGTAAGGGTGATAGCTGGGACAAAGCTTGTAACTTAATTTTCTGACTAAAGTCTACTTCAGTGATCTCTGGATACACACAGAATGAAGTTTATGAAACTCTTTTCTACCTTTTCACAAGCTGCTTTTTCCAGCAAACTTTTCTTGGTGCCTTTTAATTTCCTTCATAAATCACCCTTCTGCTTGATTAACTTCCTCAGTTAAGATAGCAATGTATTTTATGAACATTATTATATTTTCTTTGTAGAGTCACACACCTAACTATGTTATTTTTATTTGCTTAGGGCAAGCACATAATAAAGAAAGATGAACAGTACTAAAAAATGATAGAATTCTGGACAGATTTTAGCTTTGGTTTAACTGCATTAGCTTAGGTTTATTTGTCCTATATATTTGATGGCTTGGTGTGGATCTTTTATGCAATCTGTATTTATTTTCAGCTGCCAACACTTTCAACTGATTTTTCAAGGTTTGAAGAAATAGGATAGTAAAGAAAGAAGAAAATAAAAAATTATAATCATGGATGAATAGAAGGATGTATGATTGGAAGGTTATTAATCTGTTATTTGAAACAGGAATCATCTCTAGGTAGATTTAGATTGCTCTTCATTACTTATTTCTATTACTTCATTACTTGTCTTATGTATTTAATTACTTTTTTTCTATTACTTTAAAAAGCATCTTGAATTAGTTATGAAACCTGTTCTTTGAGAAAAACCTTTTTGTATTTATCCTACAGCTCTCTGTAAGTACTTCTAGGAATTCTGCTAATGGTTTGGCTGAATTAAATGTCTTAGAACTGCACTTCCCTTAGAGCAGCTCAGCCTCTGTCACGTTGAACAGTCCCTGGTGCTGTGGTACAGAGCAGGGCATGGACAAGGCCATATTTAAATGCAGAATAACTGTGGAGAAAACATGTCTTTAGTGCAGAGTTGAGGGCACAGGATTAATGAGCTGGAAGATTTGCCAGAGCCAAGCTCTGCCAGCAGCCCTTCTCCTTCCTGCCTTAGGGTAAGGTTTTCATTCCCTCCGTTTTATTGGCACACACAAAACACCTCAAGCATGGGGCCATCACACCCCTCCTGCTATACTAGGATTGTTTCTACCACAAATTACAGGGGCCTGACTGACCAAGAAGGGCAGGGCTTGGTCTCTTGTACCTTTTTATGGCATGGCAAATAGCTATGCAATCATCCTGGAGTAACAGTGCAAGAATACAAATTACAGGCCAGCCCAGCCTGCTGGTGTCTCGGTGCCGTCGGTTGTTTGTGTCAGCCTCACTCTGCTCCTTGTTTCACAAAAGGCATGAGGACACAGAGGGAATGGCCAAGGGTCAAAGGGGTCTTGGGTAGGTGTGTGAGAAATTTCTCGTTATTTAATTTAGGAAGATTCAATTAGCTGTGAAACAAAGGAACTTGTATCATCAAGGAAAGGTTTATTCAGCAGGTGCTGGGTGTCATCTCACACTGAGCTCCGGGGAAGAAAAGACCCCTTGGGTTTAAATTTCATGCATTTTATAGTTCTACAAAATCCCACCCTTTCAGGTCAGTTTAATATATTAATTTTTGCCTAAAAAGGTTTCTTTTCTCCAAAGAGGGGCTTTCCCCTCCTTCTGATTGGCTGTGAGGCATCCCTTGACAAAAACGATGGATCTTCCTTTGTTCTTAGCCCATGGAGAGAAAAAACCCCTGTGTTTGAAATTGGCCAAATGGCCCAAAAGGCTTTCATTTTTGGGGGCTTTATCCTGGCCACAAAGGGGCCATGGCACCAAGCCCAGATGGGAACTGAATACCTTAAAACTCTGTGATACGCCTGTAATTTTCTAAAATTTGTTTGTAATAAAAATCGTATTTTTATTTCTCACAGGTGTAAGGTGCCTTTAGCAGGTATTGGTGAAGTTATAGTGAAATAACCTGAGAATAAACCTGGGTAATGCACTGTTTTAAAGATGTTCAAAGACAGTGGAAAGCTCCTCCAATCTGAGGCTGCAGGTGAGTGTGGAGAAGGAGACAGCAATTCATGGAAGTGAAACTGAGGCAAAGGAACCACCCATTTCCAGAAAATGCAGCAAAACTGTGGCTGGTTTCTGGTCCAGTGCAGATGCAAAAGCATCACTTATGTTAGGGTCCTTCAGTAGTTACTGAAGAGCTGGGAAGGAGAGGATCACAGATCCATGGGTGAAAGGGCTGAGGTCTGCTTGGGAAAGGTAAGAGGTTAAAAAAAGCAAGTCTGGTTCTCGAAAAAGTAGATAGGATAGCAATCTTTAAGGAAACTGCTTTCTGGGATGGTATAAATAGCCATGGTCTTTTGATATCTGCTGGAATAACAATTGTGCTTCTCTGGATAATCATTAACAGCACACATGGTGTAGGAAGGACAAATTTCATTCTCTTGCCTTGAGGTTACTTGGAATGAGACGATGCTCTTCTCTGTCACCCTAGGGGAAAACAGAAAACTTGATTTTAATTCAAGCCCTTGGGAAAATCAGAAACCTGGACATGAAGGTGAGGTAGCACAAGGAGTACCAGTTTGATCCCCCTGTGGATGGTGGCAGACTCCAGCCCAAAGATATTGTGGGTGATGCTGATAGGGCTGACACTCCTCTGGAAGCCTGAAGAGTCACAACCCAAACAATCACTTGAAAACAACAAGTGTTGGTCGGGAACAAGGCAGAAGTATTTCAAATGACTTTGTTTTGAATCTGCTGGTGAGTTCCATCTCCTGTCATGAGACTACAAGCTGTTACAATATGTACTATTTATTTTTAGGATTACCACAGCACAAAAGCATTAAAACTTTCTTATATGGGTTTAAGTTCTGTGGAGAAAAATAAAATCTCTCCTCCAGTTTGTGACTAAAACTTTGATTTCAAGAACAAACAGGCAAATAGTCATAATTAGAGAGCGGGCATTGAGTGTGGGGTTACTGCTAGTTTCATTTAGCTATATATTAGAGATGCACATTATCTTTTTGGTTGCATATTCAGGTATTTTTGTACTGTAATGGACCCAAACACACAAAACAATGGAATTTTGGCTTTTGTCATGTAAACTGAAGGCTTGGAAGTCTGAAAGCACAACTCTTACGCTGTAATGTATCACTGCATGAAATATTATCCAAAACAATTGCAATTAGAAGCTACCAACTCAACCCTATATTTAAAATCTCTATGAACTGGAGAGAGAAAAATGATAGATAATGTAAACACAGTTGAGAAAAATACAGCTGTTTACTGCTACAGTTTTGTAAAAACGTTTAAATCTTCCATCTGTCTTTCTTATTCTCAAAGGTATAAAAATAGATCTATTAACTTATCAGCTGTGCATACAGGAATTATTTAGATCAGAACCTTTACTGAAGTCTTGTTGTTTTTTGTCTCTATAGAACTTTATTGTCTTTTGTCTCTGTCTCCTTCTGGCAGGGAGTGTGGGGAGTGTGTGTGCAGGAACCTGTTGTTGTTGCTTAGAAGCACACTTATTTCTGCTGTGCTCTATTCTTTCCTGCTTATGTCTCAACTTTTTAAAACCTCATTTTAATTATCCTTTTTTTTTTTTTAAGGAGCCAGCATCAACTTGGAGAAACTTGTGAGTGGATCAGCATTCTACTTTGAACTTCCAACTTGGTTACAGCTGCCCCTAATTCTGAGGAGGTTTCTGCTGCAATACTATGTGAGTGTTCCAGTTTCTGGAAATTACAAAAAATATATTACTTCATATTTCTGATGACTCCAACAGTAAATGTTTCATTTGTTTGCTTGGGGGCATAGGGACCAAAACTTCTCCACAGAAATGTAGCAAAGCAGAGAGAAGGTTGAGATGCAATGATTTATAGTCTTATTAGAACAACATTATGTGAGGCTACGTGGCCTTTAATACTGACAGATATATTGCCTTGACTGTGACATTATTATGTTTTGGATGTCTCTGTCCCTAATTTATCTGTAAAATGGATGGGTGTATTGTTAGTAGTTCTTAGTCCACTCTGGTTACAGTGGAGCACTTTGGCAACATTTCACCAATTGCTTCCATGGAAAATAGTCTAATTTAGCTCTTAGCTGAGTTATTTCTGAGAAAAATCATCCTTCCTTAAAACAGAGGTTTTACATCTTGTTACTATTCTCAGATATTGGTTTTCATAGAAATCTTTGTGGGGCTATGCAAATGCCAGTTGAAACTCTCAGTAACTTTTCTATTTGTTCACAACTAAAGATTTGTGGCAAGACCAGCTTTTTTTAGGAGCAAGTGTACATCTTTCCTTAAAATTGACTATTTGGCTGCTGTGTGAGCATTGAGCTGGCCCAGACTGATCTGGGTAAGGTGTGGCCTCTGCACATGTCCTGTGTTTGATCACTTCTGCCCATGTTCTTTGGATGTTTATAGCAATTTAAGGTTTTAATATAATTGTTTCTGTTGCCCGCGACTTCATAATAGCATGTGTCCACATATGACTTTTCAGGACTGAAAAGTGTTCCCCTCTGACCTTAACTGCACCATGGAGAGGTGAAAATCTGAGGGAAACAGCTGATCTCCTGAAGCATCTTGTCCTCTTCTGGTGCAGGTGCACTCTTACAGCAGTTATTTCATCTGCTCACTTCCAACTTTGCCCACATGAAGGAGGCTGTCTTGGGATGTGCTGAGATTTTGAAAAGTGTAACAAAGAAAGCATCTCAAAAAGATTTCTGATTTCAGTAATTAAGAAGTATGTTTTTGTAGGGCTTACTATTGCAAGAGTCTACAAGCATTTCATGCAAATAACTGTAAAGGAAGAAACACAATGACTTGGTTTCATTACCTTCAGTTTATCACCATGTGCTAAATCCCTAATATACATTCAGAGACTTGATTAGTGTTGATGGTATGAGGAAAGGCAAGAATGCTGCAGTCCTGATTATCAGGCAAGTGTGAGCTTTTTGTAGGTGACTGTTAGGCAGCTGAAAAACTAAGAAGGTCCCAATAACTGCAGTCATGAACAGTGCTGAGGAACTTGGTAAAAAGTGCAAGTATTTATCAAGACAGGGTGAACAGCTACTAAAATGGACCATTCTTGCTTCCTTAGCATTTTCTGATTAAATTTTATCAGATTGAATGCAATGCAGTGTCATCATGTGCTACAGCTAGAGACATTTAGTCAGTGATATTTAACAGCATCAATGAGCCACTTTTAAAGCCGTTTGCCTGACAGTTTTTTGGATTGTAGCTCAGAGCCCCTCAGTAAAACAAGAACCCAGTTTACTAGTGCCTGACTGCAGCTTTGGTGTCTACTGAGTAATACTTTATTAGGACTTGGTACCTTTATGTCACTGCCACAGGATGGGGAAATCTCTCTGCATGAAGCTTATTGATGCTGCCTGATGCCTGAAGTTGGCATGTTATCAAATCTTGCAGGTATGTGGTAACTCTGCTCTGCTGTAACCAGGCCTGCTCTGCACACCTCTGACAGGTGGAGCAGCAGGTAACCAGGATGCTCTGTCAATATCTGCTTGAAAGGAGACTTTACAATGTTGAGTTACATGAAATTAGAAACCTGTGTTTTCTCTGGTGTCTCTGGGATGTTCAGGTGTGGTGTTTATCTCATTCTAAGTATTTCTTGCACTTTTTTGGAAGATGAATTTTTTATTTATTTTGTAAAGACTGGATTCTGCTGATAGTGGCGTTTTGCTGTTTCTACAGCATTTTTTTCAACCAAAATAGCCATAAAATATATTTCTACAAGGAAGGGCACAAAACAGTTGAGAAGATGAAGGAAACTGGTAATGTTCTTTTAGTTGAGGTCATTGATCTCTGCAGTTTCAGTTCTAGCAGGAGTTTCACTTCTGAGGTGATGTCTGAAATCCAGAGACAGTTTCTGTACACTTTCAAACTTGGGAAGTTTGGATCCAAATAGGCTCAAATAAGCAGTTAAATGAGTGGTTGCATTGAGAACCATGATAGCTACTATATTACTCCTATTTGCTTTGGAGAAAGAGGAAGAAAATAGTATTTTCTTTCTTCTTCTGGTATTACACTGCATGGCTGATCTCTGATATTCTCCAGCCTCACAAATGGAATATGACTGTAAATGCAAATTCAATCTTTGTCAATGAGCTTGATCCTCGGGGAGAAACAGGAGGCTTCGTGGATCATTTATGCTTCATCCAGCACTGGTGCCATTACTGTCTCTTCCCATTTGTTTTATAAGGAAATCTGCTCAAGACAGCAAGCTGTAAAAGGAATTTGAGGCAATGATTGGCAGCATGGGGGGAAACTTTTACAAAGGGAGTTCTGCTTGTCCCTCTTTCAGTCCTTACTTGAAAACCAACAAACTTTGTGCTACTTTCAGACTACAAAATAGGTAATGTAGCCTGTGCTGAGCTTACCAGGATGTCTGTATTGCTATTCTTGCAAGAGCCATGCTTTAAGAAGCCTCAGAAAGAGATGTTTTCTTATCTATCATAAAATCTGACCATTTATAATAGCTATCAAAACTCTTAATCCTTGCATGAAGCACTTAGACAAGAACTGTGGTTTCCATTTAAGAAAAAAAGGCAGTTTGCCCAAAAGTAATGGAGAGAAGCAACAGATTCAGTAGTAGAATGCACCCAGCAAGAATGCTTTCTTGCTAGGCCATATACAGTTGTTTTTTGGTTGTGTTGTTATTTTTTTTAAAACAAATGTTTCAACATCTTTTTGGTCAGTAAAATGTAAAGCAATACCAACTTTACTTATCATACTTGTATTTTTTTTATGTAAGTCAGATTTTTTGCCTTCCTAACTTGAAGGCTATGGGATTGTTTCCAAACAGTCTGATGCTTTTAAGGGTCAGGAGCCTTATAAAGCACAAACAAGAGACTAAATTTTGCTTTTGCTTACCCTGGGTTCAAGCCAGAATAACTCAACTGATGTTAATAGAGTTACTTATCCTTGTCCAAATCCAGAGTAACAGAATAAATGGAACTCTCTTGTCTTGCTGTGAGGAGGAAAAAAGATAAGAAATGTATTTCTGCAGGTGACTTTTCTTTTATTAAGCCAGGTAACAATGAAACTGCTCTTACCTGCTGGCTTTGCTCTATCTTTAACTGTAATTGTCCTTCTGAATTTGTCTTGGTGTTCTTTGTGAACACCAGGACCTAAGAGTTTAAGGAAACACTCCATAAAAGGGGGTTGACATGGCTAAGATTCTTCTACATTGTGGGAAAGCATCCTTAAAGGACAAAATGGATAAATCCACTTACTCACATAACCTTTGGCAATCACTTGCTCACTGTTTGCTCACATCCATTTCTTGGACAGCATGATGCTCAACAGAGGAGGCAATTTCTCAGCAAGTGTATCTTCATTCTGCCACTTGGCCTAGGAATTTAAGCAGCAGTTTATCTCATGGTACAAGCACTTTCAGCTTGTGGCTGGTTTGTAGGGTGATATTCCCCTTTTTCTGACCCCTGGAAGCAGGATCCCAGTTGACTGCCCACTGCAGTTGCTGTGCCACGATGTGGAAGTGTGGCTTCTGCTGTCACCCCATTCCTACAGGAGAATCTGGGTGTGAGCAAACAAAATTGTAGTGTCAGGAAGCAAATAAACTTCTTACTGTAGGAAAGGTGCTTTACTCATATGAATCCTTTCTTATCCTGCAGTTTCCAGCCATTTTGAAGTGATTTGAGAAGGGGATTAGAATAGGAATAGCTGGGTTGGTAGAGAGATCAGGTCCAACCTCCCAGCTGAAGCAGGGCCAACCTCAAGTATCTAGGATGTGGGGAAAAATGCATTGCTTTTTTTTCCATTCCTGAGTTTGTGTAGGAAGCATATGTAAACTTGGATGTTTTGTTAGAATGATATCAGCTTTTATCCTGTTTTCCCCTTGCTGCATTTTGTCTCTTGTTCAAACTCTCTTACTTTGCTTGACATCAAAGAAGATGTTTAACTACAACTGTCCAGATTGCTGTAACTTTTTCATTTCAACAGTAATAGAAGCTGTTAGTGAGAGAGGCTGTTGGATTGAAGGCTTTTATGTTCTTTTTTATTTCCCATGTTTTTAAACGAGTGCACTTGAGAATGCAACAGTTTTAATTATTATGTAAATAATGAAAGAACCAGAACAAGGCAAAGTTCAAAGTAATTATGTAAATAGCAGAAGTTGTAGAAAACTTTACACTTTAGCACCTCTTGGCATTTTTCCAGTTCCAAGCTGACTGTAAAACTCAGTCAACACGGTTTAAAAAACACATACTACATATTCAACACCCGTAAGGAATCCAAGCTGACAATGTACATTTTCATAGGTCAATAACTCTTAAAAACAATTTCAGCACAGTGGTTCTGGAATTAACTTTCTAACAATTGCACCACTGCCTGGGCAATTGGAAAATTTGACTGGTATGTTTAGACTCAGTGGAATATGTCTAAGAAGCAGAACTACAGAAACAGAAATTTATCATTTCAAGGTTTTAGTTGGATCAGGGTCAGATTTAGAAGTTCAGACCTGTTTAATGTCAGAGTTACCCTGGGATATAAACCATCCAGCCCTCCCAAAGACATCAAACAGCATCAGTAAGAACTAGCAAACCAATAATTTTTGCAGAAGGTGCTGCACGATCTTGGAAGAGTCACAAAAGCTCCCATGACAGTTCTCTTCTGCAGTAATGAACTTATCTAGTACCACAGGCTGAGCTTGTTTATTTATTAAAGCTGGATATGAATGTACATGCAAAGAGATCTTACAATTACGCAAAGAAAGTTCCTTAACTCTGTCCATATTCAACCTGAATAATTAAAGCTGTCATTTACCTTGCTGGCCCTTTTCCCTAAAGTATTTTCTATCTAAAGCTCAAACACATCACTAGGCAGCAGTATCAAGGCAGGAGCAAGTTTGTGGGTGTTGAAAACAGATGCAACCTGCAAAAATACTTTAATAATATGTTTTTAATTTTGCATGGGAGCTGGTTGTGTATTTGGGCTGTATCTTGGGAGTGAAAAGGAGAGCCCCAGGCTCCCACCCACACTTGTTTATCACAAAGCCCTTTGGTGTTCTCCTCATAGCACAGGGGAGGAAAAAGAAGGAATATTTTCTGTGGGGCTGAGGCAGAACTCGAAGCAGCATCTCAGAGCAGAGATACAGGTGAGGGGCCTGCTAAGCCTCAAGGAGTAGTTTTTTGCCACTCTCCAGTGTGGCTGTTTCTGTAGAGATCATCAGACAGTGGAGAGGGGGAGAAAGGCAAGGCTGTTCTCAGAGTCTTCAAAAACTTTACACAGTAAATGTAAGATTTCAATGCATTTTCATGAACACCAAAACAACTCCAAAAGGAGCTGAAGAGAAGGCAGTCAGGGTTCTGAAGGGATTTCTCGTGGCTCAGAGCTCGGGTCACACCCAGGTGCCAGCAGCATCCTTAGGGCCAGGCAAGCAGAGATGTGGTTCTGCAGTTCATCTCCTTACCTTCACAGCTCAGAACAGTTCATGGGTATGTAGCAGGGTTTTTAATCCTGGTGACACTGCCTGACACTGAGTATCTAAACACCAATGATTTTTACTGGGAATAGATTCCAATCCACAGTTCTTGCCATCTTTTGGTTTCTGATATGCTAATTTAATGTGCTGTTGGTTTTTATGGGATGCCATCAAATAAGGGATGTCAGAAAGACATTTAAAAATACAAAGTGCTCAGACAAGCTGTTTCATAGCACTTAAGGGGTTTTTCTACCCTACCCTGAATTAGAAAGTATAAATTTCATTTATATCTCAGCACTGTCAAATGTGTGTCTCCCATCTTGGATTTGTTGCTTGGTGGATTTTATTTAAAAATCTCAACAGCAAGAAAGGGTTGTTTTTTCCCCAGGAGCTGTCTTGGAAAAATGAATAAGAAATGTACTTTTAGCTGGAAGCAGAAGCTTTACGGGGTAGGATGAGTAACTGTAGAACAGAATGATACAGTCAACTGTGCTGAGCATTTAGATTTGCTCCATGTGGATCAGAGGGAGCCTTATGCTGTTCAGTTCAGGGGCCTGTGCACAGGCTGCCAAAGAAGACTGAAAAGATATGATCTGTTTATTCCTAAGCAGGATTAAGGTTAAGATCCCAGGCTTGATGGGTGTGTGTATGATCCTAGGAAAACACTTTGAGAGAGCTCCACAAATGATACCATTAATGGTACCTTATAAATCAGAGTGTATTATTTCGGTTATGAAAATATACTATATTCTAGTATAGAATACTAGAAAGGATTAGCTGTTGATTTCAACTGTGTGCTCTGTGAATGAAGCAGTTTCAGTCTGTCACTGGAGAAATTTCAGACTAACGTAGCCTCCTGTGTGCCCAGAGCTAATTTGGTGTATTCTGTTCTTTGATCACAAACGAAGCTCTCAGGTGCCATATTGATAGTCCATGTTGGCCACCCAAATCTACCACCAGTGTTTGCAGCTTTTTACACTATGAGAGCACTCACTTATGATTTATATTCTATCCTCAGGATAAAAGAAATCACACTCTTAACTGACTTTGAGCTGCACAGTCAATTCCACAGCCCTCAAGTATTTGCAGTGACTGGAACTCACATGTCAGAATATCAATGGAAGGTAACAGAAATTTTGGATGAAAAAGGAGTTTTCTGGATCACAATATTGGGCTGGAAGATTAAAGATGTTTAAAGGCTTCCATCTGGGGTCCCTAACTTCATGGCAGATATAAACGTGAATGTTTTAAAGACTTAATGAATTGTAAATAAAAAACTTACCCCATGAATTAAACATAAGGGCTTGTGGGTTCTGATACTCAAGCTAATGCTACAAAATGAATATTGAAACTCTGAATATCACTCATATGCTACTCCTGCTGGGGGAAAAGGTGTACCCAGACTGTGAAAGATGGGAAGGCTAAAATTTTATATATATAAAAGCTTATATATATAACTTGGGGTGAGTTGAAAAGTTGGGAAACTGTGAACAAGTTAACAAAAATAAATAGCTGCTCTGGTGTTGAGCTCAGTTCTCAGAACCACAACCACCACTGTTCTGGGAGTTCAGAGACTGGCAGGGAGTCAAACATTTCTTCCTTCTCCAGCCCCAGTAGTCCCAACATGCCTCCTTAGGGAAGAAGTGTTTTTTCACTTTGAACATATGGCATTATCTTGAGCTAACTGACTTGCCTTATGAATATTTCAACAAAGGACAAGTCTTCTATTGAAGAAGGCCAAGAATGCAACTTCATTTCCTCTTCCAAAGTTTAATCTAAAAAAATTTATTGACTTCTTTTTTTGGGGTACAAATTTAATACGGAGCACATATGTATGACATATGTAACATCATCAAGTAGTTACTTGATACTCAACAAAACAGTAGGAACAAAATGAACCAAAACAGTAACTCAATGTACATGTGGGTCACTCTGACTGGTATGAATTTGTATCCAGAGCTGGTTGGTTTCAGTTTTGTAATGGGAGTATCTGTAAAGAGAAACAGCCAAAACAGTGGCTTTAAAATGGAGGCCTAGATTTTAAGAATATTCACCTTTATATACAGTGTATAACATAAGCATTTGAAACTTTAAAATACAGTTGTGTGTATTTTAAATACTCTTACAAACCAGCATATTTTCCTTTGTCACTGGGTGGGCACCAGGGTGTCACACATCCTGTTCCCAACGAGCACAGAGCAGTCCCATTCTGTTTATCATCTGGTAAATGATAACCTCTGAATTCTGGAGAGGTGATCTTTGTGCTGTTGTGGGGATCCATGAAAATGTCACTTGCTGAAAAAAAACAGCAGCACCTCAAGTGGCTCGACATTTGTGTGCTACCAATTCCATATGGTAAGTAGGTGGATTTGCGAGTTCAGCATTTAATGTAGAAAGTTTTGTGTAAACAGTAAGTAGTCAGAGTGCTCCCTAATGTTACTGAAGGAGGAGACTTGCAATAGGGCAGCTCTGCAAGTAAGACTTCTACCCTTAAATACCATTTTCAGGTAATTTATTGATGTGTTTATCTCACAGAGTGCTCAATTGTGCACATCATGTCAACTTTAAATAGCTTGGGACTGATTGACTTGAAAATAAGGAATACATTTATTGATATCTGTGGAGTTAACAGAGTTAGCAAAATGTCAGCAAAATAGTTTCAGGTCCTGTGATTTGGGTAGTTGGTTTGTTGTTTTGTTTTTAATTTTGGTTTTTTTTCCATTTATGGTGGTTAATTACATTTTAAGAACAAAAGATGACACAGATTATGACACTAAGACTAAAATTAAAGGTTGAAAGGCTGTTGTGGACCTGCAGCTCATCACCTGGGTGCTCAGGTTAGACCAAGGGCTCAGAGAGAAGAGCTCTAGTAGATGTACTTGTTTAAAATTTTGTAACTGAGCTCTGCTCTTTGCTGTATATGGACCAACCCACTGAAAGCTTTAAGTGAAAACAAACCCATTTCAGTTTGTGTAGCAGGCTTTGGACAGTGTGGCTGGGACACAGGTGTGTGTCTGGCTTTGCTGCTTTGTTTGTAACCTCTGGCAAAGGGCTGGTGTGGCTATCTTAGGACAGTCCTTTTTTCAATTACTTTAGGGAAATCCACCAAAGAAAGATGGAAAGAAACTTCCTGGACTCCTCCTGTCATAGAGAATCTACTGACTTTTCCACTTAATTTTCATAGTAAGTGACCCTGAATCCAAAATGTCTGTAAAATTCACTGTACTTAATTCGTGTCTTTAATTTTATTTAAAATTACATGAAGAAATTAAAAGTGATCTTTTTTTGTTTTGTTGCAGTGCAGTGCATCATTTTAGGACCAGGCATTTTCACAATCTTTTTTCACAGAGTGCTGAGTGCTTTGTTTTATTTTTAGTGTAATGATAAGTCAAAGTAAGGCTTACAAAATCACAGGTCCAGATATCTGAAATACAATCATCCATCAAAAACCCTCAGTGGGACAATTACAGCCCCCACATCCTCCCACAGCAAACCACGATTGTAGGAGAAGAATTTTTGGGGGCTGCAGCTGACATTAGACAACGTGAGGTACTCTTGCTTCAGCCTTCATGAAATCACCTGGTGTGAGTCTTAGTGATGACATTAATGTTTTCTCCATTAATACCAGCTTTACGTATTCTGCAGTTTATTTCAGCATCTGTGGTGATGATATCTGTTTAAATTAGGCGTGAATCTCTTACGTGGTTTTCATGTTCTTTACAGAGCAAATACAACTTTAAATACTCCTTCAATATAAGGTACATATCCAATTCTTCCTCTTCACCACTGAGTGCCCCCAGCATTGCTTTTTCTATCCCACTTGTGTTTTCATTGCTTCCCAATATCCTCTTTGCTTCTTGGAAGCCAAAAAAGACCCAAATGTCTTCATTCCTTCCTAATGGTTTTCAGTGTTCTTCCTTCCTCTATTTTAACTCACTCTAGAAACCGAAACCGATCTTCAGATGACACACATTTTATTGTCATTTAGATGAATGTAAAGGAAAGGTAAATGAGGTCTAAGGTGTTACTCTGGTTTAAACAAAGAGTGCTGTGATTTGCTAATGCTCTGCACAGACTGCAGAGCCCTGAGGTGCCGGAAAAGATCCTCAGCAGTGAGTGATCAAGTCCAGAATCTTGCTGTGCCATATGCAGACCAGTCAGACCGGTGGTGCTTCTGTGACTTTCCCTCACAGGAAATGTTTCATGGGGAGCCTGAGCTACTAGTCAGATTTTTCTTCTGTTGGTTTAGAAATTCATTTGCAAAGGTGTATATAAGAGGATAACAATTACTTATTGGGGACAATAATATTACTAATAGTAATAATGACAGAATCCATCAGTGAGAAAATGCATGTGTTTATTCCTCTGTGTCTTCAAGTGCATCAGATGAAAATTTGAGCTGTAGATGTATCACATGGAAAACCATATGGCAACATGCATGCTTGGAAAGGCATTTGACTTGACTAAATAAATTTCTCAGCAAGCTTGTCCTTGCTGACTGCAGGGTTTTGGGGATTATAAGACGAATGTGGACAAGGCTGTCATGTCCTTCAGCATTTTCAGCATGATGTAAGTATGAGCACAGGTGGGCAATGAGACATTCTGTGCTTCATTTCCCACCAGGTGTCAGTTATCCTTTCACTCCCACGACTGGAAATAAATATCAGTGACGATGGAGCACCCTCCTCTATGGTCCACTGTCAAATGGAGGCACAGCAGCATCTGAGGATCTGGCTCTTTTTCTTTCTCTTTCTGTAGGGGATGCTTTGGCACTTTTTTCCTAGCCAAAAAGTATGTCTAAATCTTGCTTGCTGTCATGGATTTTTTCCTCAGAGCTGCACTGCCACATCTCTGATGATTTGGACAATGTTTTTTGCTATTGTCGTTTTGGAAAAACTAAGGGACAGAGAATAAGAGAATAACATGTTATCCTCTTGTGAAAGTGGATGCACGATTGGAGAAGTCTGCAGAGAGTAGTGACAGATAGCAAATGGTGCTGAGTAATGTTGTCTGACTTTTTTTTGCTTGTTTTAAGGAGAGTGTGGATGCTGGTTTAGGTAATTTCTTTTAGTATAAAGAACGGCTTGTAGTAGAATCACTCAGATTTTGTGAGTTCTGAGTCCAAGTTTTCATTTATAAAGCACAGCTGTATAAAATAACAGGGAGACTAATTCAACCTCTACAGCACAGATAATTTCCATCTTGTGCTATGAAGTGTAAAGCAAAGTCCCAGTTTGCTTGTGACTCAGGTGCAAAGTCTCCAAACTGACTTTTGAGTGTCCTTCAGTTTGGCTGCAAGAAGCTGAATTTTTATTTTCTTAAACTATCATCCTCTCCTTTTCCTAAAGGAAGCTTGTAACATGGTTCTGGGAAGTAAGAGCAAAGATGTTCCCACCTGAAAAGCTCATTCTCCAAGCTTGGTATTAGCCAATACTACTTAGCTCTTGTCTGGTGAGGTTCAGTGGGTGGAGGAAGGGAATAGGTCTTATTTTGAGATTTTAAAAGGAGCTGAATTTTGTATTAGCTTCACAGTTTATTTGTTTTTGTTCCTGTCCAATAGAAAGCTGCTTCTCCATGGGAGCCTGAGGAGAGCTTCAAGATGAAAGGAAGTGGAATGTGTCTGAAAGAGGAGCCAAATTTTGATGGCTTTTTCTTGCTGATGGTACGAGCAGTTAAATCTTTTAAAAAGGGGGTGTTGCTTTCTTCTTATCTCTATCAGTTGCACGACTTTTTTCCATCCTTTGAAAGTGTATCATACTTGATCATCTGCCAAAATCTTTGTTTAATTAACCTCTTTTAAGAACAAGTCATTCTTCTATGAAGTTTTGAACAATCACGTGCAGCTTTGGGTTTTCCCTGGTACTTTCAGGTTGGTTTTGATCATCACCTTAGCACATTGGATTAGGTTCCCTCTATGAACTGCTTAGTGACATGAAGGGGATGGGGCAGAGTTGGATTTATGCTTCATTATCTATACAAACATTTAGCTTTTCTCTGTGTTTTACAGTTGTCTGTTTGTGACTTGACTTGAATAAGAAAGCAATGTAGCTGTAAAGAGATGTTTATTATTATTTCTCACTAAATGGACTGAGAACCCAAATCATCCACACAGTGGTTACTCTTGATGTAATCCAAAGAGTCCTTGTGGTGTGAAGCATTGTTACCTGTATCTCCTGAAGTTGTCACTGGAATGCTACTGCATAAACAATCCTGGCAAACTGTCTTGGATAGGGAAGCAATAGAGGACACCTAAACACCTGTGCTGCTGATTATGTTTATTGGCTGGAGTAGCTCAGGCAATGCTCTGATCAACTAATTGAAGCTTAAAGTTATTGGCAGGAGTTCACAGGCAGCTCTTTTTCTACTTCTTGCCTTTCCTTCTCATCTTTGTTGTAATTTTTCCCCCCTCTTGTTTTATTTTCCAGAAATGTATTTTCTTTTGCATGTTGCAGCTATCACTTCTTGGTAGGAGTTTTTCCTGCTTCGACTGCATTGACAGCAAAGCAAAACAACTAAATGTGTCTTTTGTTAAAACTTTAAAACTTTGTTTGTAGAGATGATAAGTTCTGGTGGTTAACACACAGCACTGGGTAGGAGTTTACCTCAGTACAGTGGCCAATTATCACTTCTTTTCAGAAGCTCACTCTGTCTTGCTTTATATCACCACCTACAATTTCAGAAACTACTTCCTGACATACAGTGTACAGAACACTCTTCTCAGAAGAGAAAGAACTAAACAGTTTCAACAGTGTTGGAAAACAGGTTTGAATTTTTAAACAGAAAATATGTTACATATGCTTTAGTTTGTTTCCTTTTTTTCAGCATCAGAAAGTGTTTATAATTTAGTTTTGTCAGAAAGCTGCTTGTTGTTTATTTTTCACATTTCTAATTCTTCAGAGCTTGCAGACTCAAGGGACAAGACCATTCTCTCCTTCTTTTTTGTGATCAATTGTTCAAATTTTCTTTTTCAGTCATAGTCCTTTTTTTCCCCCCCAGAAATAATTTTTACTTCTAGACCATCAAAACTCTTCTATCAGATCTGTCTGCTAACATTCAGACTGGTTAATCTGAGACCTACCCAAAGTCCACTAGTTGTTTTTATCAGCAGCCTTTTTTTGTCAAGTGATCCCTATTTCCCTTTTAATAGGAAGGTGTGAAAAGTTATTTACCCCTGAGCTAGTTGGCTGATTTGCATCCTCTTCACTTTATATCAAGGGAGTTATTTTGCTGTTGTAGTACTGACTTTTAACTGTGTATGTGATTTATTTCAGGCTATGCTGTCCCTTCATATGCTTATAACTCTCATCTATGGTGCCCAAGCCTTAATTAATCTCATTGCTTTCCTTCCTTTGGACATTTCAAGTATGTCATGATTTATCATATTTTGCTTCATATTGTTTATGAGGAATAATTTAATGTCTTGTTTATATTTTAACCATTCTTCAACTTGCTTTTCACACAAGTGGATTTTAATAGTTCCCTCTGTTTCATATGATCAACTGTAATTCTTAATTACTGAAATGTCTCCTCAGAATCTAACCCATCACACAATTACACTTTATATCTCTTTTTAGTTTTGCAGTGGATTCAGAAAGTATATGAGCAGTGGCTCAGGTTTTCATTACTTTACTCTTATGGTAGTAACAATTTGTCTCTATCAGGAGTCATCAGTGTCAAGTGGCTGCACAGGTAAAAACAGAATTAATTTCTGTTCACTTAATTATATGTGCCAGAGTATTCGTGCACAGTCTGAAGAGTTTAAATACAGGAAAGTCTGTAACTGGTAGTAACTTTTCAGCTTTATGGTAGATTAATTTTGGTTATTTCACTGTCTTTGCCAAAGATAAACTATATATTTCATTAGTATTGGAGAGAAGGTTTATTATCTTCAGTGCTGTAGCTGTGATCAGTAGTGGTCATTTAAATTCTAGATGCCAAAGGGATCTTAATTGGACCCCATGTAATAAGGTCAAGTTCACTGTCAGAGCTGTGTAACCAAGGGAATTATTCTCTCCAAAACTTTGTCTTTCATTACAGTTGTGTGATTCCAAGTGGCAGAGATGAGTAGGCACACAGAATATCTGTGACAGAGTTTTTAGGCTGCTTCTAAAACCTTGCACACTGAAGATCTAGAAATGTTACTAAATTAATTAGTAAAAAGAATTTCCTAGAGTATTAATGATAACAAAATGACATTCTCATTCTTTAATGTTTTTATGCAAGGCAGTTACACAGAGTGAATGAGAATATGTAATGGGAAGACTTAATTGATTAAAACCTCTGTGCAGTAAGCAGGAATTTCACTTTGAGCTCCATGACATTAAATACTGAACTTTTGATTGCTGTTCAACAAAATCAATGCAGCACAGAAGTCTGTAGCTAATCTTGTGCCTGCAGCAATAATGCAGTTTGACAATAAAAATCAATGCCCAGTCTCAAAACTGAGCATTTAATAGTATTCATGGTTCATGTCTTTTATTGATTCTTATGGTCCTTGAGGCCATCTGTTAAATTCCTCCCCCTGTCTGGATCTGGGGAGGTCAGTGACTTACAGAAAGAGGTTATTTTTTGCTTTTTTTGTATCATGATTGGGTTACTGCCACTAAAAGCCATAACTCTTGCCCGTGGAATTGTTGCTGAAGGCATTAACCCATACACATCTCTAGAAGAAATACCATCACCCAGGTAGTGAACAGGCAGGACTGTTCCTTTCACAAAACAAAGCACAGTTTTCATGGTTTGTTCTTTAAAAGTCAGTCTCCTGACAGTAGCAAAGACAACTTTGTTTGTTTTTTGGGGTTTTTTTTGAAGTCTGTAATAGACTCCGTTTTAAACCCAATTTTAATATAACTAACTTAATGCAGTCAATTTTTATATACCTTATAGAAATATCAGGACTGGAGGTTTGTTACAGAGAGATTCTGTGTCATCCTAGAGTAAACTATCCAACAGCAATGTATGAAATAAGTGAAAATTTAATTCATTGTTTAGCAATCAGACATTTTACAATTTTCCTAGAAAGAAATTGCATCTTATCTTCATTCATCAGTGAAGAGTTAAGAGCTGTGTGCCCTGAGCTTTCATTTCAGTAGCAGTTCTTTCTTTTCCCAAAACAACTCCATGCATATTTAGGAATGTTTTATAGAATATAATGACAACTCAGTTCTTAATATTTCTCAGTGAGTCTCAGAATTTTTACTATTAACCTGTTTATTTTTGTGCATGTATGTAGTATGTCTTGTCCTGTACTGTATTATCTTTGTGGAGTATTTTGTATACAATGGAAAATAAGGCACTTAAAATGTGGATGAGTACTTGAAGTCAGGTCTCAGACATTACTGGGAATTGAGCCTGGTGTCTTGACTTGCAGCCCTCTAACCATTAACATTTCTTCTTGAATGGGGAACTACCAAACCCAAACTGAAATAACCAATCATTTGCAAACCTAGAACACAGTCCAGTTTCAAGTTGCCTCAGAAATCTTATACTCATCTGGCAAGTTGCAGAGCACGCTCCAAAAAAGTGGGGGAGAAGTTTCTATGTCCATACATGGTAAAGAATTTATAAGAATTGTTTTGGAATTACTGCTGAATCACTCTTAAAATACTCAGGAGAGACTTCTGAAAAATGTGATGTGAAGCAAATCAGTTGCAAATATCTGTCCTGCCATCAGAAGTATGTCTTTTTTTAAAGTCAATTAATGCATATAATTTTCCCACTATAAATTTTGCAGAGCTGCTGTGATTTTTATAGTGAGAGAGAAATGTAGAGTTGCAGTGTTAGCCTAGACATTTATCTGTGGTTTATTTAACTGTAGAAACTGCAAATGCAATGTCTGGTAGTGTGACAGTGTGCATGGGTTCCAGAATCACAGAATGGGTCATGGTGGAAGGAGCCACAGTGGCTCATCTGGTCCCACCCCCCTGCTCAACCAGGGCCATCCCAGAGCACGTGGCACAGGATTGTGTCCAGATGGTTCTAGAATATCTCCAGTGAGGGGAAACTCCACAGCATCTCTGGGCAATCTGTTCCAGTGCTCAGTCACTGCACAGGAAAGATGTTCTTCCTCATGTTCAGATGGAACTTTCTGTGCATGTTTGTGCCCTTTCCCTCTTGTCCTGTTGCTCAGCACCACGGAGCAGAGCCTGGCTCCAGCCTCTGACACCTCCCTGCAGGTGCCTGTGTACATTGGTGAGGTCACTTCTGTCATCTCTTCTTGAGGCTGAACAGGTCCAACTCCCTCAGCTTTTCCTCATAAGAGAGATGCTCCAGTCTCTTAATCATGGGATCACATCCTTTTGCTGATTTTGTTTTAACGTACTCTTAGGTAATGACAGCAGAGTTATGGCTGATAAAGGTATACACATACCCCCTAACACCAACACAGCTTAGTTTGTGCAGTTACAGAAGGCAAAAGAATTAACTTCCTGATGATGTGGCTTATTTTGGTTGTTCCAGTGATGAGAGAAGCAGGACAAAATTTTGAAAATGAGGCTTGTGTGTTTATTTTATTAGGCCAGCTCGTTTCTCTTTGTTAATCAAAGGGAGTGTAATACCTCTGCCTTAAATTCCTGCCTTGCTTATTCACAGATCAACCTAAACAACAAAGGAAGGCTCTGTATCTTTGGCATTATTCTGTGTAGTCTGTTCCAGCAGAGCCTGTGACACATCCAGGAGCTTACAATGATGTAGCTGTGGCAAGTGGTACCTAATTCACTCTTCATCTCTTAATCTAATCAACTGGACACAGTAATTCCCAAAACATAACTGGATTATCAGCACAGTCAAGCTTCTATCCAGTCACGGTTTAATATGAACCACCTTATGAGGCCATGGTAAAGGCACTTAATTGATAGAGACACTTTAAACACTCTTAATTATGCAATGTGATTAATCAGAACATGTTTGAAATCACACTGAGATTTATCATGTGCAAGTCTCATTCTCTTTTCCCAGCCTTAAGGTACAGCTGATTGGTTCTTTGAAGGAGATTTTTGTTCCTCACAGTGTTTATAAGTAAGAACTGCTTTTCAATGAGGGCTGGGTATGAGTCCTTTTTTCCCCAGTTTTGTTTGTGTGTGGGGAGTTGGTTTGGTTTTGTTTGGGTTTTGTGGTTTTGGTCTTTTACATTATGGAGGTCATATAGAGAAAGCCTGTGAAGGCAAGGCACTACTGGATAGTTTGTAGCCTGGATAAACCTCTGTAGTTCATAGTCTCTCATGTTCCAACAAATTCTATCACTTAGCTGTTTCTTGTTTATTTTTTTTTTTAAAAACTCTGTTAAATTAAATGTTGAAGGATTCCTATTGTTGCCATCCACTGGCTTCTGTTTAGGAAGTAATTATAAATTTTAGAATTTTCAGCCGCTCCCTAGTAGCAGCATTATAATACAAAAGTGGCTTTTGAAGAAAAGAACTACCTCTCAGATCCTAGGGCTGCTACACCTTCATCTGGGATTTTTCCAGCTAGGAGTGAGAGGTCATTCAAGAGCAAAGTGAGTTTGTTACCTACTAACACTTTCGCTCTGCTGACTTGATTATCATATAATATGTCAAGTTCAGACAGGAGTTACCTCATCTTTAAGCATTTGCCCCAGAACAGTACTTTTAAATATTATCCTGCAGAGCTGAACTTCAGTAGAGGTCAGTGCAGTCTCCAGGTTGGTTTAGTTGCAATAGCACAGGTGCTCAGAACACAATGCACTTGTTCCTGTGTAAGAAAAATGTAATCCAGTAACCTTGTGATAGTCAGAATTGGTAGTTCAGTTTTACTAAAGACATTTGAAGCTTCTGTAGGTACTGAAAAATCAACTTAATAACCGTGTAACTCGAATAATTATGATACCTGCTGATTTAATGCTGTTAATGAAAGAGCTTCCTGAAACTTTTCCAGGAATGACATCCAAGTACTGCATCCATTCAGCTCTTAAGGTTTTCTCTATCCATAACACTTAGCTTTTACAGAATAATGGATATTTTTGGCTTTGTCAGTGTATCAACAGTGACATTAAAACAAACTTGGAGACTTTTTGGTGAAGATTTCAAGTAGCAGTAGCCTAATTATGCTCTCAACAAAGTCAACACAGTATGTCACTAGATTAGGATCAGTTTAATGCTTTTAAAATTGAAGTCCAGAACTGTACTAGGGTGGATGTGATTATTAGGGCGATTGGACAAAGTTGGAGACAGTACATGGGGCTGCAGTTTTGTGTTTTTTAAGAACTTTGTGTCTTTGTTAATTATATAAGTTACTAGAACATTCTCCAGTCCATTTATATTACAGCTTCTGGGTACTCTAGCTTAAAAACCTCTAAGCAAATGCTAATTTTCAACTCCCATTTTACAAGTGTAGTTTTAATTGTGAACTGATCTCTTTGCTAAATAGTGAGTCTTCATTAACTTGGATTTACTGCAAGTGATGATGAGAGGCAGATCCTTGCAGAGTGCCTGATGGCTGAAACATTTGTGGAAGGCTTGTTTTTCCAGGCATGGCCAAGTTTGTGTCTGTACCAGCAACATCACTGGTATCAATACCTGCTCAGAAGCCTACATGAAATGCTTGGCTCTTGCAAGGGCTAAAATAACTTTCTCTTCCATCATGACCAGTGACAGGAGATGTTCCTGTGGCTCCCAGGGCTGAGAAAGCCTCAGGGAAGGGTCCACCTGTTCTGGCAACTGAGTGTAAGACACAAATCCTGGTTGATTCCACCCCTGAAATCTGTGGTGACTCACAAAAATGCCACGTACAGGTCTGAGGGTACTGATGAGTGTCTCTTTGGTCAACCCAGCTGTGTGAACAGATTTTGGATAGAACAGTGAGCCTACCTGGTTTGCTGTAAGAGGGAAAGCTCTGTTCCTGAGCAGCAGTGCACACCTTAATGTCACTTGGTTGTGACAGTAGCTCCTGATGCCCCGTTGTTAATGAAGGCACATCACTATTAACAGAGATGTGACCAAAGTGCAGGAAGAAGGGCCAGAAAACTACTGTCTGCATGCAAAAAATGCTTTATGAAAATAGAGGCAGAAAGCCAGTCAGATAAAAATCAGCATTTCCTGGACACTGATTGTTCTGTTACAGTTGTCTGTCTTTTGCCACGCATTATTATTAAGTGCTTAGTAATCAGTATTAAATCTAATTTTGGGATAACTTCTGAGAAATTAGTTTACAGCATTAGCAGCTGGAAGAATGTACTGCCTGTTAATTATTTATATTATCTGTCTCTTGGGATAACAGCTGGCAAGCAAAAGAGTCTAGAATTAAAGTGAGTACCCAGATAAATGCTACTTTTATGTCAGTGTAGGAGTATACTGTGTAATCTCTTAAAGCCAGTGCCTTCAGAAGGTGATGTAAGGACTCATTTGGAGTACATCCTGTATTGATGTGTTTTAAGTAAATGGGAGGTACTTTTCTCTGTGCAGGCGTACACAGGATATGTAATACTTAGAGTTTTGTAATGTGACAGAAAAGAGCTACAGAGTCACTGCATGGGTAGTTAGTCTAAAAATCAGTGAGAGAGACAGCTGTCATTTCTGAAACGTGACCATCCTGGCTGATTTTGAGGAGAATATCAAAATACTTTTCGTGAAATCTTGTTGGGGTTCAGACATGTGCAGGTTTGCTCCTCATTTTTCAACAGTGTATGAGCACAGATCACTAAACCACAACACCCTCATTCCAGGGAGTGGGAGTGGGACTTGGTGCCAGAACTGCTTTTATTTCTGGACAAGCTGTGAATGCTGTTTTGCTGAGAAGGCAAACTAGGAAAATAAACCCATGTATTTTGTCCTTTCAGAGTCTGAGCCTTTTCAATCTGATTCCCAGGGTGGCAGGTTTCAGTCTGTTCCCCAATTTATTCACTCAATTTCTTCAGGATGGACCTTCCCATGGGAGTATTGTGAGGAGTTCTACATGTGCTCACTCTTTGCTTGGGGATGCAGCTTTAGCAGGTCCTGTGAGGTCTTGATCCATAATGAGTCATTTGACCCCTCTCATATTTTGTCTTGGAGAAGGGAAGTATCACACAGACATCCTTTTAAGGAGCCAGCATGATCCGTTGGTGACAAAAAGGAAGACAGCAGACAAGCTGTGGCTCTTAAAACCTCTATGTGATTTTTATTTTTTTAAGAAGAGGACATTTGCTCTCAGGATCTCTGAATTATTTCAATCTGTAAACACAACTTTCAGGTTCAAGTAGTTAGATGTGCTTTTTCCTCTTCTCTCCTGCCAAGTTGTAGTGCTTGAACAGTGCAAATACTGTGTTTTCCCCAGAGGCAAATACAATCTTGTGATGGACAAAGTATCTGGGAAACATTGGGATGAAAAGGAAGTTTAGGAATTGCATGGCATAGTTTACAAATAAAATTCCCAAGATGTTTCTTACTCTTACAAAGGAATTGTTTGCTCCTTTCCCTCTCAGCCCCATGATTCCTTTACTTTTGGAGTTGGTTCTGTAGGTATGTACTGTATTGTAATGCTTATTGAGAATATGCAGCTGAAGTTATACTATTCAGACTGGAATTACTAGGGAAAAGCAGTGATAATAATATAATGATCCGATTGACTGCAGTGCTGTTTGTAGCATCTGGCTGTCAGATTTCTATTTGCTTGTCTCATATGAGCATTCTGACAATTAATCAATATTGAAATGATGCTCTGGATGTGTGAAGCATTGAATAGAGTAAGTGCCAACACGACCATATGCCTTTTGGCAGAACTGGATGGACTCAAAGAAAGAATGTTTGGCTTTTTAAGTTGTACAGATTTTCACTGGGTGTTAGTTTTTTTCTCAAAAAGTTAGAAACTAATAATGAAGTAATATTTTTGAGGGCTATGAGCAAGACCCTTTTTGCTATTGTTGGTACACACATTCAGAAAAAGCACTAACGTTGCATGTTCAGGCCATTCATTTTTATCTGTGTTGACAATATACTCACAAATTTTCTGCAGCTTGCAGTAAAATACTGGCTAATGTGCACTGCTTATTGACTTGGAAATCCTCTTGTGCACTCCCAAGGGAAGTCTTGCTCTTCCATCTACTATTCGTCTTACAAATTGCATTGGAATAAGAAGACTGAAATTTCCTATTTATTCACAAACCAGCCAAAAATGGGCAGTAACAGCAGAAACTGTCCCAAAATTGCCCAAGTGGTTCTGGTGCTGTCAGCATAATTCAGTCTGTAGCAGTCCAGCACTGCCAGTTTTTGCATATTGCTAGTCAAATTTACTTTAGCACTAGTTGCAGAGGAGAGTTGTGTGGAACTTCCCCACCCCCCACCAGTGTTTTGGGGTGAGTTAAAAAAAAAAGGCAATTCTTGGCCCTGTTCTGCCTTGGCAATCCCATCCAGTTTTCCCTTTAATGTTTTCCACATATGGTTGTGAAATCCAGTGTCTGACTTCTTTTCTAAATATAGAATCGTAATTCTTTTTAAAATTATTGATGCAACAAGTCTTATTTGTTTTTAAGACCTTTCCTTCTCCTTCTGCAATATAGTGAAGTATTGAGTGTTCCTGTGTTGTCCATTCCTCACAGTCACTTCTGAAAACGTTTCATTCTTTATGTTTTACTGCATATTGAGAAGTATCTCCAGTTTTGAAGCAAAAAGCACAGTAGCAAAGACCACATTCCTTTGGCACTGGAAGAGTAGCCAGGCATGAGTAGCCCAAATATTAGCCCAGAGCTTGTTTTTTACACAGCTGTGCTTGGTTCTTCGGTAGTATTGGTAGAACAAAAGCAGTGGTAGTAGTAGCTGTAGTAGCAAAGCAGAGATTTACTGGTTTCTCAGCTGAATTTTTAGCATTTATCTCTTACACTGCACTACCCAGCTGCAATTTCTTTGTGTGCTCCTGCATTATTGAAGTAGTCAAATGGAATTACCTTTAAATGAATGACTTAATTCTCTTTTGTGGTGCAAGATTTTGTCTCAGAAGTGCAAAGTGACTGAATGTAAGTCTAGATTGTGCAAAAGCAAGTAAAGTGAATGAGTTTTATTTCCCCTGCTCCCCACAAATATTCGTGTGCTTTTTATCTACACAAAAAGCAGGAAACAGCCTGTGATTTTAGTAATATAGTTAGAACAAAATCTGAGGTTTTGAACAGCTGTCACCACTTTGGCAGTGCTTTCCATTGTCAAATTTACAATGACTTATTACAGAAGTATTCAGAAGCAATTCCACCAGCACAGATTTCAGTGTTAGTGGCCTGTAACACCCCAAACCACTTCACTTCTTTTGGTAAAGAAAAAAATATACGGTGTCATATTAGGGAAGAAATGGGAAAATGGCACTTGAAAGCAAACAGTTCTACCCATAAAGAGAAGTAATTATACAACTGGCAGTCACAACTGGTGATAGTCTTTTAAAAGCAGACAGTTCTTCTTGGGTAGTGGAGGTGAGGGGTGGGTGATACAAAAATATGAAGTTATTTTAAAATTGCCTGATATTTTTTTTTAAGTTGGACTCAACAGGTTCCATCCTGCTAATATAAGTGTTGTTTTGAATAAAAGCATGTTTGGAAAAAATCAACATGCAAGGAAAGGAGCAGTTTTGAACAAGATTAGTGAAAAATCTGGAATTACACGAAGAAAAGAATTGTTTCCTTTATGTCATTACAGATTGCCAGAGTACCTCAAGTTTTGGGCCTATATTGTTGCAGAATATGTATTCTGTACCTGAATAATGGAATTAATTACAGTCACGATAAGAAGATCTCTGTTTTCTTTCTTGATAATCTCATGCAATTAGTGACATAAAGATCTGGAAAACTGCCAGAATTGTAGTAACAAAATAAACCTAATTTCTTACATAATTTCCTGACTAGCACTTTCCCAGGCCACAGTAACCCTGTATATAGATCTGAAACCATTATCAACAGTTTTACAGAACAAAACCCACTATGATTTTAGTATCTGAGAAAGGATGAAGTGATTAAAGTCAAAGTCTGAGGATACAGTGTCAGAGGAATGGTCAGAAGGGACATGTGTTCCTAGATGTTTCTATAGGACTGTTACAGTGTTCTCTGTGTGTCTGACTGAAAGGATTTCAAATTTTGCTACTAACTCTTTGCCATTAGCAATTTCTGGCTCTTTCTATTGGACTTTTAGTGAGACTGATAACATAAAATTGTGAGCTTTGCATGCAGATGGAAAGGACCTTGTTTTGTAACAGATTGAGTTTTAGGAGTAGGGTGTGGGCAGAAGATATGCATTGCTGGTTTAGTCTCAGACATGTGGTCAGATCCTTTTGTTTGAACCTCCCCACATTCTTCAGGATGTGAGTGGGAGTATTCTCCCATACATGAAAACCTGAAACAACTCCTGTGACTTCTCTTACAGTGAGACTCTGATATTACTGGTTTCTAAGAAAAGAATTTTAGGTTTATGTTTAGGTAGGACAGACATGGAGGTCTAAAAACACATGGTGAAGTACACAGGGCTTCTGAAATCTTCTGATGAAAGAACTGTGGTGTGAACCACGACCTGCAAGCTGCAGAAGGGTGAGTAAAGGTGACAAGTTAAGGCTCCAGATTGGTAGGAGTTGTGTGCTGTGCCTTTAGCTTTCTAACGGAATGCTTGTGAAGTCAGGAAAAAGAAACTTCTTCCATTTAATGGTGTTTCTCTTTAATGGGAGCAGTGGTCATAGATGCAAGGGAGAATACAAGAGCCAGGGGTGGCTTTCCTTGCCAGGCATGTGCACTGCTCTGTGTGGACACCAGCATTTGGGAGAGGGACACCCAGCTCCTTTGATCTGGCATGAGCAGTTCTGTCAGCTGCTCATTCCGTTTCTCCCCTTTGGTAAGGACAATAATTTTTGTCAAGAATTTTGAACTCCTATAAACCTGGGAAGGCCTACCTTTTTTACTATTATTATTGTTTGTTTTTTTTTTTTTTATTTGAATTCCTTCTGTTCTCTTATGGGCTATAGAGTTTACTGTGTTTGTTTCCAACCTCTGTTCCACGGGGCAAGAAGTCACACCATGACTCTTGATGCAGGGATGCAGATTTTCTGGTACAGTGTAATATCTGGTAGGAAATAGAACTCTTTCCACAGCATAAATTCTTAGGAACATGGAAAGTATAGTGAATATAGAAATATGAGCATCAAGATGCCCATTCAGCCCTCATGCAATTATGAGGGAAGGAAATAGAGCCCACTGAATGTGTCTCGAGTGCCTTCTTATTCATATTAAAGCTCTGCCTTTACTATTTATGTGTAAGTTGCCTAATAATTTATGCCCAGGTGTCTTCACAGCACTACCAGCAATCTTTTCACCAGGATTTAGGCAAGGTCAGGAATGCATTAATGGATGACAACATTTTCTATTGTAATAGGCAAATTTTTACCCTCTGCAACTAAAACACGAACCTTCAGAGGGAGAGAGGAAGCAAAAGTGAATAGTCCAGTTGAGGCAACAGTTTGCTGCTCTTATCTTTGGGGGCTTTATTCCAATTGTGAATTTAGGCTAATATACCTGTTGCTTAAAAAAAACCACCTCAGTCACCTTCTCAACCAAATTTCAGTAATGAGAGTGGATATATAAATTCTTCTTTCTTTCAAGTTCAGACAAACTGTTGACACATCACGGTTCAGTTGTAATACAGTTACAACTTGGCTGAACAAAGGGAAATATTTTTTTTCTACTTGACTGCTTAGCACACAAACTTAGAATGATTGGCAAAGCTGGAAAAAAAAAAGGTCTTTTAGAGCAGCTTGTTAACTAAAGAAGCAAGAGTTTTACTTTACATTTCCTTAACGGACAAGGTTGGGGAAATCCCTTCCTATTGTTAGCATGACATGAGATCTTGTGTTTGAAGACTTGCAGAAAGATCTCTCATGTGATGACTAATCTCACTTGTCTTTTCTGTTTTTCTATCACCATCACTGTGATGTTTGAGGACAGCTGGTGTCCTTAGAGCTGAAGACATCCTATGTTTGTTTGTTCCATATAAGTCTACAGACTGAGCCAGCAAGGATGGCAGTGAAGCTAAACTTGGAGCAGAGTCTTATTCCTGATGAACTGAGAACAGTTGGACTTTCAAGGTGAGTTGTCTTATGACCTTGGGCCTCCTTGAGCATGAAGAGAATAGCTGTGCTTTTATCTGAAGAGAAAGATATGCAATGAAGTCATATTTTTGATTCAAATGGAGGCAATGAAGCTCAGTAGCTTGACTATATGGACATCTGGATTAGAGGCAGAGATAATTTTGGCTTTCAATATTATTTCTCTATATTGAAAAGTTATTTTTAGGTAAGGTAAAGGTAAACAGGCCTTTTGGGAGCTCTCCTTTACCCTAATTTTTAATTGAGAGAACTCTGCTGTGCACAGTGTAAGTTCTGCTTCCCATATTGCTAGTGAGTTTTTTTTTCTAATATTTCAGGTTTTTGTACTGAAAGTGAAGTTTAACTGTTGAAGGATAACATGGGATTTTCTGAAACTGAATAGGTAAACATATGCTGAGACTGTCTTTTTTAGAGATCCCTTGTTTGCCACTAAGGAATAATAGGAATCCAAAAAATGTTTTCCACTTAGCTGTAGCTGTCATGAACGCTAGAGGAGGTCCCATAAAGCAGCTGAAGGTATTTTATTCTGTCAATTTGTCACACTAATCACTGTCTTGCTGAGAGGGGTTATTTCAGTAGAGAATGAAAGTCAGCTCTCAAGTGAGATGGAAATGAATGACATGAAGACATCCCTGACTGATAATTAACTCTGATAGACAGGTGATCATGCACAATATTATATAATATCATATGAATGTAATTTGAAGGCAGTGTATGGTGACTCACAAATGCTGTATTCTCAGCCTCTGTAAGGCATTGCATTGAGTGATCCTTCCCTCCTAGATGCTGAATTACTTAGGGTAGCAAAAGCACTCATTCCATTTCACGTCAGACATCCTCCTGGTTGTAAAGTAACTCCTGCACGTCACCATCTACTTCAAAAGTCTCTCAGTGACTCGAAGAGAAGGAAGGAGAAACTGGAATATTTTTCAGGAATATCTTGCATTCAGTGCATTTGCAGAATCCAAATTCCTCTGGTGTGTATTTCAGAAGCACTTGCCAGTCGAGTCCTTCCACTGTGCATATTTTACTGTGTTCACTGAGTTATTGTCACTGATTTCAAAAGTCTTAAGGTTATTTCATGCACAAACAAATCATGCTGAGGTCAAAGTAAGTTTAATAACACTTCTTGTTGATTTCTAAAATACAGGATTATTCTCCATGAATACTTGGCAGCTGTGAAGCGTTTTAATGAACAGAGCCTTATTTCTACATGACTATTAAAGCAAACAGTGTTGGTGAGCATATGTGTTTGTATAGCTAGCAGACTTTCTGCACCTCTCTTTCAAGTACATTTTTTTTCTCAAGGGATGTAGCCTGGAGCTCATGGAATGATTTTGTAGTGTAAAAATGCCCAGCACTAGTTAGTGAAGGCTTTTCAAGTGCAAGTGCTCACAGCTGCAAAATCTTATTTCTGTAACTACTCTGGCTGTTATGTCCAGAAAACATGGCTGGCTGCTCACTAGTAATGCATTAGCACCAAAACTGCAGCAGCAAGTGTTACTGTGGGGTTAATCCTACAGAATGCATAGGAAGGAGATAAAATGTACACCTACTCACCACATTCTTTAATTCAGGCTTATAGGGTAGGATTTGGGATCTCCTACCTTCCAGAAACAGTACTGATCATAGTGATAGTTGAAGTTGTCATACCTGACATGAGCAATAAATGAAGGCAGTTAGGTTTTACAAGGTAAAAGAAACAATCCACCAGAGAATTTCTTATCAATGATTACTGCTGACATGATAAATGTTCCAAGAAGATCGGGAGCTGTTCCATTATATTTTTCTTATTTTATATATTGATAGGCTTCAAAAGCACACAGCAATTAGATAAATTGCCTATCAGTGCTCAAAGTGAGGGACTGATACGAAGCTCCCTAAGCCAGTTAAGAGACAGGTAAGACAGAGACTTAGATTGTAGCAAAAATGGCTGGAATTTCTAGCCTAAAGAAAGGCAAGACAGAAATCATCTTTTGTTGAACATATGCAAATACATACAAAGGAAATGTTTAGTATTTAGAACACATAGGACAGTAAAGATGGTGCACAGTTGATTATGTACATGTTCAAGGAATGTACAAATTTTGCAAGAATTCTAAGCAAGAGGCTTGCCAGTTCTTGTGACAAAATAATTTATTACATCCCCCAGATTAACTAACCAGGAGGTGTTTTTTGTAGATTTTTAGAATGTCTATTGAATGTTACAGATTTCTGAATTGAAGAGACCAAGAAAAGTGTAGAGCTTATTGGAAGCAGACAGCAAAACACTTGGTTTTGCTCTTCTAATCAATACATAAGATTTCTTAAAATCTGCCTAATATACTGTGAAGTATGCAGTTCAATAACTTAGCATGCTCTTTGAAAATTTAGCACTATCCAATCCTTAATATTTTACTATCTGACTTGTATATTTGCTACATTTCTTTGCCTTTCCTTTGAGTTGAACATTGGTTTGTTACATTTTACTTGTATAAAAAGTGTCAGTCTTCCATATACTTAATACATAAAATATTTCAATAAATAAAAATTCAATTCAAAAGTGAAATTGATAGGGTAATAAAAACTGGTTGATCAAATTACATATAAACAGTGCATTAAAGGCACTGTGAAAATGTGTGAGGCAAAATGAACATTACAAAGTCAAGGGCTACTCTGTAAAGCTGGGACACTGTGTTTTCAAATGTTGCATATCACAGAAAAAACACTGCTCTGCATACTTCAAAAAACCCCTTTATTCTTTCATCCCAAAGAAAGGATATAAATGAAATCCTTGCTGAACTAATAAGGCAACCAAGAAAAAAAAAATGCAAATTTTTGTTTAACCATTTAACATGCACAGGGAGATTAACTCAGTTCACAGGGCCTGGGGAATTAATCTAAAAATCCCTCTGGGGACACTCTGGTTGGAGGGAAGAAAATCTGGCACAGCAGTAGCTCCTAATGTGTCCTTAGCTGGTGAATGGCCTGTGACTCTTCTTTTTCTTCCTGCAGTTCTGCACTGAATTGGAAATGTTACATCCCCAAGCCCAGATATTGCTCTGATCCAAGAGGGGTGCTCAGAGGAGGGAGGAAATCTTAATGAGATTTAGTGCCTAGTCTGGTAAGTCTCCATGTGACTCTCTGCTTTGACCCAAACCTCCTACTTATTTCTGTGAAGGAACAAGCTTTTATATGATCAGGAACAGAGAGACAGATCTCTTCTATGCTTTCTTTTTGGGAAAAAAAAAAACAAAGAAAATTAAACCCACACTTAATGTAATTTGTCCTGTGCTGGCAAAAGACTTCTGAGCAGAACAGGGAAAATAATAATAAAAGTATTTTGCCCTTGTTAGTTAAATGGCAAAGTGTGGACTTGTAGCAGAGGCAGGGCAGTTGTGTTAAGCATCACACTACAAAGCATGGTGGGGGTGTTGTGATACGTGAGCTGTGCAGAGCCAGCTCTGTACCCACTCCTCTGCTTTACTAGAATCCACGTGTCCAGCCATGAGACAGAATCCTGCTGCAGGCCAGAGGGATGGGAAGAGCAGTGTGTGTGTATCCAGCTGTTAATGCAGTCCATGCTCTCAGGGCCTGCTGCCTTCACTGCCTCTGCCCCCAGCTGCAGAGGCACAGAGCAGGGCTGGGGGCATGAGCAGCAGCATTTGGCTGTTCCCTGGGGATGTTGGGGGTCTTGGTCTCTCTGCACTGAAGAAACTGGGCAGGGTGCTGTTGAGGGGGAAGGTTGCTCAGGCAGCACCAGGGGTTTTGAGTATTTGTTTTACTCGTTTCTAAAATTGGTCCTGACTCCAAAGCTAAAAGCTTTTTAAGCAGCTGTAGAAATCTACAGTCTTTAGCTCACAGCCTAGTCTGTCATTTTGTGTTACATCATGCACTATTCCAGGAGGTATCAGGCAGCAGCAGAGAACTGCCTATGATTTCATAGCACAGTTGATTTTCTAGCTTGATTCCTCATGGGACCTTTAAGGGAATGGAAAGCCACAAGTAAAAATGAAGAAATTAAAATATATTACTAACTCTAAACTGCAGTATTTATTTGGATTAATAATATAAAAAATTGCTGACAATCCTTTATACTGGATTTGATTTTGGTTCTGCAATGAGACTTTTGTTTTAGGACAGATAAGAAGTTAGAACTGACCAGGCTTCTTTCAAGGACTCACTGCTGATTCAATAGATTCCTGCTTTCCAGTGTCACCTTGTTGTTAATTTGGGAAATTTTGTCCTGAGGGAAATTAGCTATAATGCTTTAGCTGAAGAAGATTTCCTCTCTGAGGGAGGTGATACTATGGAAGTTCTCTAATTGCTCCAACAGGTTTTAAATTTTCAGTGTGTATAAAAGCTGTGATTTGAAATCAAAGCCCACTTTTCATCTTGAAATACCTTATTAACGGAGTAATTAAATACCCCAAGTTCCCCAGGTGTAAACACAGATTGAAGCTACTGAAACACAATGATTTTTCATTTTTTAAATTCTGAAGGAACAGTCCCAACTCACTGTAAGGCCTGTATATAAAGCTGTCTGGCCTTTTTGAACTCATTAAACTTTGGAGTAGATCGAAGGAGTTGTCTCTGATGTAGAGGTTCTGCTTACCTCTAATAACATGTTTATCCCATTGTCCCAAGTCAAGGAGTGTATGGGGACTGCTGGAGGAACATCCAGCCTAGTTTAGTTCCAGATGCAGCCTAACTTTGGAAGTCAAGATCTTTGCAGTAGTTAATCTTGCCTTCTTTGGTGTTAAGGAAAGTGAACTATTTTAGAGTATCCTGCCACAAACAGTTGCCTCAAGACAACCAAAAGATATGTTGTGATGAGACGATGCAGGAATGCTCTAAGCAGGCATTGCCTGATGTGGGAATTGGAGAGCAATTGTTTTGACTTCATATTCTCATGAAACTGTTGTGACACTGTGTGCCAGTTCAGTAACTTGGTCCTCCTTTAAGTTATACTCATTCTCAAATTATATTACTAAAAGCAAGCATTTTCTGTTGACTCACTTGTTAAGCATACTCACACACAGTTGTGAATAAAATTGATTTGACTGATAGGTCAATTTATTTTTTGAGGAGGATTTGGGGGCGCTGGTGGATGAGAGGCTGGATATGAGCTGGCAATGTGTGCTCACAGCCCAGAAAGCCAACTGTGTCCTGGGCTGCATCACCAGCAGCGTGGGCTGCAGGTGAGGGATGGGATTCTCCCCCTCTGCTCCGCTCTGGTGAGATCCCACCTGCTGTGCTGCCTCCAGCTCTGGGACCCCCAGCACAGGAAGGATAAGGAGTTGTTGGAGCAAGTCCAGAGGAGGGACACCAAATTGTTTAGAGGGATAGAGCAGCTCTGCTATGAGGAAAGGCTGGGAGAATTGGGGTTGTTCAGCCTGGCAAAGAGAAGGCTTCAGGGTGACCTAATTGTGGCCTTTCCAGGAAGGAAACTTGGAAAGATGGAGAGGGACTTTTTACAAGAGCATGGAGTGACAGGAAAAAGAGGAAATGGCTTTAAACTGGAAGAGAGTAGGTTTAGATGAGGTATTAGGGAAAATATTCTCTATTGTGAGGGTGGTGATGCAGTGGCACAGGTTGCCCAGAGAAGCTGTGGATGCCCCATCCCTGGAAGTGTCCAAGGCCAGGCTGGATGGGGCTCTGAGCAACCTGGTCGGGTGGAAGGTGTCCCTGCCCATGGCAGGGGGTTGGAACGAGATGATCTTTAAGGTCCCTTCCAACCCAGGGCATTCCATGATTCTGTGAAACACTGCTCCTGCTCTGATTTGGACCGGTGCTGTGCCACATTCCGGTCACGAGCTGGCCTGCTCTGCCTGTCGTTCGGACACAGCCCGGGCAGGCCCTGGAGCCGCCGCGGGAGCGGCCCCGGCCCGTCCCCTCAGGCCCTGCAGGGGCCGGTGCCGCCACCTGGCGGCTGAGCCCCGTCAGTGCCCGAAGGGGCCGAGGGGCAAAGCTGGTTCCTATAAAAACCCAGTTCAAGTTACAGTTGTTTCTCTTCTTTTTCCACCACCTCCAGGCTTTGCAGCTGCTTCTGTTCCGGCTTTATGAGGTGACAAGCCGAACTGTCCAACAAAACATCACTGAGCTGTCACTTCTGCCCATGGCAGACGCCTGAAAAGGTCAGACAATTGCCTCCAGTTAGCACATTGTTTTCTCGTGTTTCATTGAAGTTACCTACTTTTGTCACGAAAACGTTCATAATCAGATGGAGAAGAACATGAGTCCTTCTTACTGGAGTGTTGGTAGATGCTGGAGCGTGTCCAGAGGAGGGCAGTGAAGGTGGTGAAGGGTCTGGAGCACAAGACTTATGAGGAGAGGCTGTAGTAGGCAGCTTATAACTGATCAAAATTATAAAGGAGGCTCAGGGCAGACCTTATTAGTCTTTACAACTACCGAAAGGATGTTGGAGCCAGGTGGGTGTTGGTCTCTCCTCCCAAGAAACAAGTGACAGGATGAAACAGCCTCAAATTGTGCCAGGAGAGGTTTAGATGGGATATTAGGAAAAATTTTACAGTGAAAGGGTTCTCAAGCACTGGATCAGGCTGCACAAGCCAGAACATGCTAGAAGTCTTTTGATTTCTTCTGTCACCATTACTGTCATTAAGAAAACTCCACAGCCTGAGTTAGGGCAATATTTTTAATTGCTTTTTCCATTTGAGAAGTGGAAAACTGCTTAAAGGAAAAAGGAATGGCAATGTTTCCTCCCCTCTAGCTACAATACTCTTCTATGACTCAAAATCTGTCTCTGCAATTACCCAATGCAGATTAATTTCTCCTCTCTGTCCCCATATCCTGATCTTTACAATGGGATAATAACCCCTTTTTATTTTTTTTGTGGCATTTTTTGTTTGTTTGTTTTTGTCATAGGATACCATATATGTCTACATTTAAACATCACTTCCAGATTAGTTAAATAATGTTATTAGGAAAAATGACCAAAGGGAAAAAAAAGAAACCAAAACAAAAAACCTGGAAAACTTTACTCTGAACATTGAAGGAAAAAAGTAGTGCATGAAATGGCTCAGAGAAGGAGGGGTTTCATGCAGAAGACAATTGATGGAGAGATGGCTGCTTTGAATGAACTTGAAAAATTTTAGTTGATTATCTAGTTTCTCTTAAGACCCTGATTTAAACTGTTGCTGTTCATATTCTGTCACTAAGAAGCTGAATCAAGTAGGGCTCAGATACTTCCTGCCCCCTCCTCTAACAGCTGCTGTTAGATATGAAAAGTTTTAGCTCAACTGTAGCATTGCTAGGAAAAATGTGACCTCTGAGCTGGAAGCGCCGTGCTTTTGAAGGGAATGTTCTGTAACGTGGAAAGATACATTCTTTTTATATTTTGCTGCTTAAACGGTAATCTGAAATAGTCTGGAACTGTGCAGATTTACAATGAGCCTGAAGTCTTAAAGTCTTGTCTACTTATAAGGGTTCAAGTCACTATATTACCAAATTTGATCTGTTATGGTTAAATTGCATTGTGCTATTTGAAGGTGTGTTGGCTTTGGGGAATGGGTTTTGTGTTTGGGTGGTGGGTTTTTTGTTTGTTTGGGGGTTTGGTGGGTTTTATGTGGGTTTGTTTGGTTGTTTTTGTGGTTGTGCTGGTTTTTGTGTTTTGGTTTTTGTTTGTTTTTGTTTATTTATTTTCCGGTTTCATTGTTGTTGTTTGTGTGTGTGTGTGTGTAGGGTTTTTTGTTTGTTTCGGTGTTTGTTTTTTTTTTCTTCTCCACAGAATGAAATAAGAACCTTTCTTGGTCCTGCAGCAAGTGTGTTTTACCTCTGTTTCAGCTGCCTTTCTCCTTAGAGTCAGGGAAGGCTGGAGGGTTCACCCTCAAGTTAGAAAGGGACTGATGGAACTCACGCAGAGATTTTTTTTTCAGAAATCTCTGGAAAAAACAAACAGCACTTATCTGAAATTACTATTTACCAGGGTATCTCCTCCCCTAAGCCAGTGTGGAGTTTAGGGGTGGCTTTGGAGGGACACCTGCTTGGCTGGCGCTTAGTTTTGGCACCGGCGGGTGCTTGGAGCTCCTGGACCGTTCCCAATTTGTCCCGAGCGCCGCCGGACCGGCCACTCCCCTCCTGCCTCATCCCTCCCTCACCCCATCGCGGTGCCGGGGCGTCCATGTCCCTCAGCCTTCGCCATCCCCGTCCCGGCGGTGCCCCCTAGCCCCATCGCATGCGGGGCGTGCCCCCTCAGCCCCATCGCCGGTGCCGGGGCGGTGTTCCCCTCAGCCCCATCGCGGGTCCCGTCCCGTCCGGGGCGTGTCCCCTCAGCCCCATCGCGGTCCCGTCCCGTGCCGGGGCGGTGTCCCCGCGGTGCTGCCGTGGCCGGGCGGGTGCCCCCTGGCGTCTGCGTGTGTGTGTGTGTGTGGTATTCGGATCCGGATCGCGACGCTGCGCCCATTTTCCTGCGGCGGCCGGGAGATGGCGGGCAGGACGTGCTTCCGGTCAGACGCCCGCTGGCCTCGTTCAGCGCCCTGCTGAGTGCGGGGCACGCCTCAACCTTCTCCTTCTCTTCCTCCTGTCTTGCGGCGTGCCCCGCAGGTGTTTCCCGTGCGGCTTCTTCCACAGGTGCTGTTCCGGGTGGTCACCTTCGCGCTGAACGCCTTCACGCTGCGCTACCTCTCCAGGGAGCTCATCGGCGTGGTCAATGTCAGGTGAGGAGGAGGAGGCTGAAGAGCCCCCGGGCAGGCGGCCCGTGCCCCGCATCCGACCCGCTGGTCCCCGGACATCCTTGAGGCACCCCCAGGAGGGCTTTGGGACGATGCTTGTGGGTGCTGGATCTCGGCTCCGTGGTCTGTATAGTGTTGCCTGTAATGCTCTGCATAACGCTGTTTAATCTGCTTTTGGGTTTGATCATTTAATGCTTCCGCAGTTCTGTTTTGCCCCGAAACACTGGTAGCACTGGCCTGTTTTCCCTGTTTAAACCATCACCTTGCAAAGGAAAAGCCAGACACAACATGCTGTTCCCATAGGATACACCTTGTCTCTGCATTTCTGGTTTGTACCATGTATTCTTGCCATTCGAGTAATCATGTGCAATTACTTTACCTCTTTTTCTTTCTTTTTTTTTTTTTTGGAAGAGGTGGTAATTTAGCTCATATCACCATGTTTGCATACCTGTCTGTTGTGCAGTCCTGTGATGCTACTGCATGAAGGATTTTAGTAGTATGTAAAGAAATAGTTTTCTCTTTTTTTTTTTTCCTTCTCACCCCCTTTAGGCTGACTCTGCTGTACTCCACAGTTGTCTTCCTCGCCAGGGAAGCGTTTCGCAGAGCTTGTTTGAGTGGAAGTACAAAGAGAAACTGGACCAAAACAATTAATCTCTTGTGGCTGACGTAAGATACCTCTAAAAGTTTACTTCTTTAGAACTTGTTTCTAATTCTTGTCTGAGAGCTCACAGAATGAGAGGAAGTGTTTATTTACTAAGGTAATTATTTTATCACTGAGCATTTAGAAGCCATAGTCTTGTTTCAGGACTGATGCAGGAAGCTGGTCAAGACTGTTGTTTTAGCAGTTATGGACTAGATTTCTTTTTGGAGCATGTGGGAAAGTGCATTGCCAAAGGTGTTATCAGGAGCCATTTGTTCTGTTGCTTGACTGGAGTTCCATTTACATTGTAGCTGTTGAAGGAAAACCCTGTTGCACAAATACAAAGTCTTTTTTTTTTTCTTCCTCTGCCTGCTCAATCTTGCTCTTATATTACCTGATGCACATTTGTGAATTTGCTTTAGATATCTCCCCCCTCCCCCGACCAAGTTTTGATTCTTGAGCCCTGATGTTGATTAATGGCAGGCAGCATAAATATTTGGGTAGGAGAGGTGTGAAAAGGTCAAAGAAAGAGTCGTTGGAATTAAAAAACAGGGAGGAAGTAGAACAACTGCTTTCAGCTGTTTATAGCAGAACAGCTTAAAGTCCACGTGATGCTGCAGCCAGAGTGTGTAATCACACATTGCAGCAAAATGGATTTTATGACTTATTTCTCTCTTCTGGCTCCTGGATACATTCTCTCTTCCTCTGCTCTTTCCCTCTGTCAGCTGTAGCTGCTGTGCAGACACAGTTAAGTGGGTTGGGAAGTAAATTTACTTGCTTGATACAGTGGGAGACTACTCTTGCATGATAAAATAGTACATTAGGGCACCCTAATGAGTTTTCCTGGAACCACCCAACTATTAATTGGCTCTGACCCAGAAGTGAGGAGTTATTTATGGTCATCTGCATCCATTTATAAGGAAGAGAGATTGTCCCCTTCAGGGATAGGTTTAATACTAATATTTAAAATGCAATAATTCTGTTCTCTTAACTGTATTATACTCAACTTTCTACTGTGTGACAGTCTTTCAAATGGGCTTTAAATGACAGAAATACATTAACTGTATGCATCTTTTTTTTATTTAAATTTTTCTTTGTAGAGAAGTGTAACTTCCAATGAAAAGCAGCTTTCATGAACCATCTGAAATATGTCTTAGGAGTTCGATGTCAAGTACCTTATGGGTCTGATAATGTGAGGGTCAAATAGATCTTGCTCCAGTGATGTAAAACTTTGTTCACTCTGCCAGAAGCTTTGTGTTCCTGAAGCAGTGTCAGCAGAAGGGAATGCATGTCTGCTCTCCTGTGCCTGGCCTGGTTTTTCAGCTGCACTCCTGATGGAGGTGGCTCTGAGCAGAGCACAGTGAGTTGGCACACCTGAGGGGCACACAGGCATTTCCTCATGCTCGCTCTGGTGTTGTTCTCTGGAGAATCATTGATTTCTGGAAGAGTGAAATTAGCAATTGGAGTGGTGGCATCTTTATCTGTTAGAGCAAGATCCATCAAAGCTTGTCTGACAGACCCCTGGTAAACACAGACTGTACATTTGCAGCAGTGAGAATTTGTGGTGTTCTGCAGGCTGATGTGGGATGTCAGAACTGTTTGGTCCTAGGGCACAAGAATGCAGATATTTGACCTTATGTTAGGCTCTTAAGTAGAAAATAGACAAGTGAGAAAAATGTTGTAAAGAGTGACATAAAGATGTTCATTAAAACAAAAAAGAATGCATTCTAGGTATAGTAATAACAGAAATTAATTCATTGGGGTCTTTTTTTTTTTAATCATTGTGGCCATATGTAACATTGTGATCTAGTTTTCTTCGATTTTTTTTCCCTGCTGAAGTAACATTTGTATTAATTAGTTTTTATGTTACCTTTTTAGAGTCCCTCTTGGTGTTTTTTGGTCTGTTTTCTTGGGCTTAGTCTGGCTACACTTGCTCGAAGTCCCTGATCCTTCTGTGGTTCCTCATTATCAGGCTGGTGTGGTGGCATTTGGCCTTTCTGCAATCATTGAACTTCTGGGAGAACCATGCTGGGTTTTAGCACAAGCTCATTTGTTTGTGAGACTCAAGGTTAGTAAAATACATGGGGGGGAATTTTCTTTCTGTAGAAAAGAATGTATAACTGACCTAGATCTTTTGATATTCAAGCATATAAACCCCCCCATGTGTCCTGTTTAGTAGTGTATGGCATGGTTGTAACATAGAGATTTGTAACCATTCAAGCAAGCAAGTTGGTTTATTTAGAAATTATCACATTTGAGATCATTAACTGCTTAATCACAAGTTTTAATTGTGAGAGGCACACTGCTTCCACAAGTCTGCATTTCAATTGATTGTTGGTATAAAACTGTGGAATGTAGCAATTGAGAATAGTCTCAGGCAAAGATTTCTCTCTTCTATCCCACACAAAGGACTGAGAAAGTGCAATGGAGGAGTTGTGAAATGGAAGAATAGAAAATTTACAGAGAAATTACGATTTAAGCTGGCCAGCTCAGCAGGAAGAAACTCTGTGATAAAGTCACACTGACTTTAAAAGTCTTACATTGCTACATAAATTCTATGTGTTAAACTAATGTATTTTAAAGTTGTGTATGTGGCAGAAAATAACTCTGTTTTCTCTTTCTTGAAGGTAATTGCTGAAAGCCTTTCAGTGGTATCAAAATGCATTTTGACGGTTACTTTAGTAATCCTTTATCCTCAGTGGGGCCTTTATATTTTTGCCTTGGCTCAGGTAAATTTTCTGCGTTTTCACTCACCTGAATTTTTATTTGCCTTTGACATTTAGCCTGTTAAAGAACTTTGGGAAGCTGAGGGGAAAAAGCTCCTGGGAGGTTTAAGATTTAGCACCTGTATTTAGTATTTTCCTGATACTTGGTATTGACTTGGTGCCTTGAGCAGTTTAATGGAGGTACAAGGAAGGACCTTCTGCCTGTGAAGGCACATTTTGCACATAAAGTTATGTTATTCTGTGTAAGCTTTATGTGGACTCTTTTTCTTAATGAGTTACACCTTCTAATGCCTGAAGACTCTGTTCCCCATCTGGCTTCAGAATTATTAGACTTTGGATTCTACCCTGTAGAAGACTAATCATGTGCAACTTTATCAGCCTGTACCACCAACCTGTATCACCTTATCAGGAGGTGCTAATCGTGTGCAATATATTCAGGTTAAAATTTTTTCTTTACTACAGTGAAGAAGGGAGATATTGGCACCTGAAAAATAGAGTTGTGGCCTGTATGCTGTCAGTTCACCTAGAAATAAAAATGTGATCCACTGCAGATGTGGACAGCAGGTTATTTTTAATTTTGTTCACTTTTTGCAGTGGCTGTAGTAGGTGCCTCATAACTGATGGAAGATGGAAATGATTCTATAAAGTAAGAGATGTAGGCAGTAGCTACTCTGTCAGTTTGATTTTTGGTTGAGTGAATAATTGCTTTGTAATTGGATTTTAAATAATCATTCTCAAAATGCTAAATAAGACATGAAAGTTAGCAAAGGACTATGATAACCTACAGTTTTAAAAAAAAGAGAGATCAATAGCATTCTTGAGAGGTGTTAAAATCTTTACCTAGTTTAATATTTGACAGGAATAAGAACTACTTATATTTTCTTTCCACTAAATTTGCAACTACTATGTAATTCTAGCATGTAAATCTACATTTGTAAGTTAATTTTATATCACTCTTTGTTTTTTGTCTCTCCTTCCCAATCTTTCCAGCTTTTATATGCCACTGTTCTGGTAATGTGCTATGTAACTTATTTTGTGATGTTTTTGGGATCACCTGAAGCAACAAAAAAGTCATTTCCAGTTGCTAGAGTGAAAGCTCTGTTACCTAACTTTGTGGAAGATGAGGTAGGTTGCACAGTTTTTCTTGATTTCCCTCCCTTAAAAATCTTTTGTTTTGAAAATTAGTTTGAGACAGCAGAGTTAATTGACTGATTTGGGGAATATTTCTGCACTGTAGAAGATATGGCAGGTTAAAGAAAAAAAATTACATAAAAGTCCTGTTTGTAGTTTGTATTAGTAGAATCCTTGTTAGAAAAATAAGCTCATAACAGCAAAGAGTTTGTTGTTGCTGACTTGGTTTGTGCAAAGATATTTAAAAAACGTGAACTGGAGACAGAACATCTGCACTGTGCAGGGTATTGCTGGACCTGAGGCAGGAAAGAAGCCAGAACCATTTTACCATGGATTTTGGTACTTTGACCACATAACCATGGTGCTACACAGCATCCTACAGGTTCTCAAATCTCTCTCAGACAAAAATGAGGCAAAGGAAGAATGAAAAGCTGCAGCAAGGGAGGCAACGTTTTGAAAAGATTTACAGATGGAAAAGATAAAGGTGGTTCTTGGATGCAAGACTTATGGGGACAGTTTGAAGAGCAGTTAGCACTTTATACCTGCAGTGAAGGTGAAGTTATACTGGCATGCTAAACAGCATAGATGTGGCTTTTTCTGGTCTCTAATTACTATTTTCTGTTGAAAGCTTTTTTGAGTACTTTATCTGCAACAACAGTTCTTTTCAGCAAGGGAATAAGCTTTTGCCAGATCAGAGTGATGTTGGTCCTTGAATTTAGCAATATTTTCAATAATATTTGAGATTGTTAGAAACTGTCTCACAGTGGGTTTCATCATCACTCCAGTTAGAGCTTGCCTGGAGTATTGCACTGGCTTTGTATTTTCTGTTTCTACTCTGTAGGTTCAGTCATGTTTATTACATTTCAGTATTTTTTGCAGACCTTTGTTAACTGGAAGGAAGCACGTTTGACCTGGAGTTTCTTCAAACAATCCTTCTTGAAACAGATTTTGACAGAGGGTGAGGCTTTCCATGTAATCATGGTGGGGAAGGGCTTGTGAACACTCCTTACAAAATGGACTTAGAGCTTCAGAAAGCCTGGTGGGGTGGGGGGAGGCAAGGGACTGTCAGAGATTGTCACCAACCAAATGAACCAGGTTCCATTTGACTTAGTCTCTTAAATACTTACTATTGGAAATACCAGAAGAAGTATTGGGAAATATTTAGGGACTTGTTCTCAAGTGTTTTGTTTTTGAACTTACAGGTGAACGATATGTGATGACTTTTTTGAACGTGTTAAATTTTGGAGATCAGGGTGAGTGTGATGGTGCTGTGGAATGGTGGCAGAGTTTTCTTGGTCACTGCTCTGAAGATGGTTCTGGAAATGACTTAAAGTATTTGAAGATAATTTGAAAACCTGGGAATATTTCAAAGCCTTTGTGACTTTTGAGATACATTTCAGAGAATGATTGATATAGATAGAGAAAAGAATTTGATTTAAGATCACAGAAACATAGAATGGCCTGGGTTGGAAGGGACCTTAAAGATCATCTAGTTCCAAGCTCCCTGCTGTAGACTTGGATAACTGTCATTAGATACATATCATTCTCTTCTTCTGTATCCATAAATCCTTATCTTCCTGTTCTCATTCAGTGAATTTATCAGGATCCTCCTAATTCCTCTCCAGTAAGGAATAAGAATTTTCAACCTGGTTTGGTACTGTTGTTAGATTTATATCTGCAGCTGATGCTTTTGTCCTCCTTTGCCATCTATGAGCCAGCCTTGCAATTTTGAGCTGTGGTGCTGTGACTGTCAGAATCTTTAGAAAACACTGCTACAGTGTTGCACTGAAGTCCATTTATTTTCTCTTTGTTTAGTGGAGATTTTAATAACAACATGAATTCTAATTTAACGACTTGGAATTAAAATGCATCTAAAAATTAAGGATTGCTGCTATTTTTGTTTTCAAGGTGTATATGATATCGTGAATAATCTTGGTTCACTGGTGGCCAGGTTTATCTTTTCGCCTATTGAGGAGAGTTTTTATGTCTTTTTTGCTAAAGTGTTGGAAAGAGGGAAAGCTGTAAAGGATCAGAAGCAGGTGAGTTTATTTGGGATTGATTACATGTCAAATGCTTGATTCTTGTTACAGATAAGTTGCATCACAAAAGTGTGACAGAAATGTGTGTTTGAATTTGAGTGTTGAGGCTGTTAAAATTGAAAAGTTCAAGTGGAGAACAAAAATGTCAAGTGAGGCTGGACCAAAAAAAGAGATGAGAATAGGTAAAATGCTAATGAAATAGAAATTAAAATATGCAGTGATGTAGTATTGCCTTGTGCCAATGAAGTGAACATCCTCTCCTCCAAACTCTGATGTAAAACCTGCTGTACTGTGTATTTCCATTATTTAAATAATGAAATCATACTGTTTCTATTAAATAAATTCTTGATATACTTGAAAATATCAAAAACTGTTAAGTAGTGTTTCTGGAGAGTGCGATTTTGGGAAGGAAATATTTGTATTTTTCTTGCACTTTTGGATTGTATATGGAGAATTAATGAATAAGAGCTTTGCTGCACAGACTAATTTTCCTGATCAGTCCTGTGGTAATCCTGCTACTTGCACATCAGCACACAGTTCAGTCCTGTGCTTCAGGTCATTGGTGGGCTAAGAGAGGTATATATATGTGTATATTTTATATCCAATGTATCTGATATTTAATCTGGAAAAACAATGGGATAATAAATATATTAAAAAAACGTTCCAAGTTAACACCATCTGTGTGGGTAATTCAATAACCAAGGATAAGTTTCACACCTTTTTACACCGTGCAAACTAATTCATTTTTTCTGTGAAGCAGCATTTCTGTGTGAAGATGACCATGACATTGATTCTGGTTCATGTCAGTGGCTGCATTTTTTTTCAGGATGATGTTGCTATGGCTGCAAATGTATTGGAATTGCTGTTGAAGCTTGTGCTCCTGATTGGCCTTACCATCACTGTTTTTGGCTATGCCTATTCTCAGCTGGCTCTGGATATTTATGGAGGCTCAATGCTCAGTTCAGGAACAGGTAAAGATTTATAGAGCTGGCAAAAAAAGCCATTCCTTTAAAAAGAGAAACTGCAGCTATTATGAATTTTTTGGTAAATCAGCAGATTTTTTTTCCTGTAAAATTCCTATTGAAATCTGTGACTAAGCTCATTGAAATCCAGAATTTGTGCCTTTGTAAGACTGTCTTTAACAAGTAGTCCCTTAAACTAAAATATGCTGAGGACCTCTAATGAAGTATTATGAAACTTGGGGCTCTACCCTCTTACAATATCACATTGTTGAAAAACAGCATTTAAAGGATTATTTGACTAAGCCATGATGTACAATTGCTGACTTCAGCTGTTTAAAACAGAAAAACCCCATACAACAAATGGGACCCAAAGAATTAATATTTTTAGCACAGAAACAATAATACTTTTTTTTTAAATATCACTAAACTACATAATGGTCAAGGAATTTATCTGTTTATCTTTGTGACGTGTTTTTTAGGTCCAGATCTCCTCCGGTGTTATTCGTTATATGTCCTCTTTCTTGCTGTCAATGGAGTAACAGAATGTTTTACATCTGCTTTGATGTGCAAAGAAGAGGTGGACAGGTAGGAAACTGTCCCCAGAATATTCCTGTTAATTTATTTGTGCTGACCTGATAAAGAAATTGGTGCTTTTGAAATCAGCATGATAATATCCTGCCCCACTGAAAAGCAACTCCTGGTTAGGCTGTCTACATGTAGATTTAGATGTAGAACCTTTGGCAAATGTTAAAATGTTTGGGTAAAAAGGTCAGAAATTAAGAAATGCAGGTTGTTAAATTAGCTTTCAGTCAATCACTAACTGGGAAAGTAATTTAAGTGTGTGTTTTCTGTACAGATGAGCTGGAAGCTATACTTTTTAAAACAATTATTTGACTTTTTAGAACTTTGCAACTATTAGAACTTTTCATGTACAGTTACTGTATATACACTTGGGAGTGGTCTAAATTGTGGATGTGAATTCAGTGGTTTATGTACTTTGTAGGAGGTTGGATTAGATGACCTCCTGAGATCCCTTCCAGCTGGGATTATTTCTTGGTTCTGTGTTCAGGCTGTCCCTGATGTGGCCCTTCCAAATTAATTTCAGTGAGGTCTATTTTCCACAACCAAAGTCGGATCTTTTTTGACTTTGCAAGGGCTGCTTTCATGATCCCTTTAAAATGTGAACTTGTTTTCCAAGCCATTGTTTGGAGCAAAAACTAAATAAAGTGCCATTTTTATGTTGTTGAGCATTTATTGTCTTTAATACATTCCTAAAATAAAGTAGCAAAAAAATCCACAGGTTTTTACATTACTAATGATGGTTACTAAATTTTGCTTTCTGAAATGTGTTCAGCTGATTAGTGAAATAGAATTTCCTTCACATAATGAAGTTCTTGGTTTAATTTGTTTGGTGCATTTTCCGTTCTTTCAGGTATGTCTTTTAACATCTCACTTCTCAAATTTATCTTCTCCTCTAGAAGATAAGAGAAATTCTGTTCCTTATTGTAGAAAATAAAAGATCATCAGTAAAGGAATGCTGTAACTTTAGGCAATGCTAAATTGTTTCTTTTTTTGTTTGTTTGTTTGTTTTAACCTAGGTACAATTTTGTTATGCTGGCCCTGTCCTTCATATTCCTGTGCATCTCTTATTTCCTGACCCACTGGCATGGCAGCATAGGCTTCATCCTTGCCAACTGCTTTAACATGGGCATTCGAATCGCTCACAGCACCCACTACATCTATGATTACTTCAAGGAAAGCACTTACAGGCCTCTGACAGGTTTGCTTCCCTCTCCCTTTTTGGTGCTGGTTTATATCATCAGTGGAGTCATCACTGGTTTCTCAGAGGTGAGCATCTTTCTCTTCCCTTTCGCTGTGAATGTGAGTGTCAAATGACTTTTGTGTCCACAGGCAGAGGAAAACATTAAGAAAAAAGGGTAGGCCAGAAGGTTTCCATTGCAAGCAAGGCAAGATATTATATTAAGAGATTTAATCTTGGATACAAAGTTATCTCTGCCACCTGTACAAGGTGTGTCTGACAAGTGAAATAAATTTTAAAACATTTCTGCTGTCTGTAGGTAAATGTGTCCTTAGTTATTAGTAACTGAACTTTTGCAGTAGCACAAAAAAAAGCCTATTAAAAATTCTGTAGTAAAAAAGTGATAAACAACCAAAACCAGAACAGAAACAAAAATTCCTTAGAGCACATTTATCACATTTATTCAGACTACAAGATGGTAATTGCATAGACAAAGTATTACAGAGATGGTAGCTTTTCAATGTGCAAAAATTTGACAGCTTGAAAATCCATTATGCCTGAGAAGGGAGAGCTTTATATTTTGGCATGGGAGATTTCCAGTTTTGTTAGAAAATAACCTAATATGGTGCTGCAAAGTAGCAGAACTGCATGATAGAACCACAGAGTTGTCATATCATCTCGATTAACGATTTTTCTGCATGCCAGATAGTAGGAGCTTTTACTTTTTATCATTTAACAGATATCTACTGAATGCTTATTTTTTGTTGACAGAATTTTCTTAAGAGAAAGCAAGTGTTGTGCCTCCTAAAGGTGACTTTACTGTAGGGTCAGTGCATGTGGCCAATCCACACTCACCGTGATGGTGGCGTAGCCTGATCAAGGGAGGTGTTGGGCCTTATTTTTTACTGAGGCAGTAAATTTATTTTGTGCTGACTGGTTTTCCTGCAATTGCTTGTTTCCTGTGTTGCAGGTGTTCTTCTGCTGTGATAAGGGGTGGATGGCAAGGCTGATCCACATCGATGTGGGCTCTCTGTGCTTTGCAGCAACCGTTGTGACGATGTTCTGCACAGAGACCAAGCTGATCCACTTTGTGAGAAGCCAGTTCCTCTCCCGGTATTTGAAGAAAGGAACATGACATGCTCCTGTGCAGAACAGTTCTTGTATGTGCTTGCAGTAAAGGGATGTATTTTTTTCCATAAGATCTGTATGGGAAAAAGGTTTCCATACGTGTTTGGAAGCACTGATATTGGAGTGGCAATGTAGAAGATTGAATATTATTTTGTCTTCTGAACTGATCAGTATAGTGAAAGAGAGATGAGTAATTTTCTCTTTATTCACTATTATTTTCCAAGCTTTTCTTCAAACAGCCTCATGGGTAATGAATGAAGATCTAAGATGCACCTTCTGACATAACCTGGCTGACAGACTTCACGTAGAGAGCTCCTGTTCCTGCCAGTGGGGAGTGTGTGTGTGAAGGCATGACGTGGTTTATATCATAAGGTGTACTTAAGAATGCCCTTATTTGGCATGGAGGGGCTGCTTAACTGGTGAGAAAATGATCTGACCAAAACAAAACCCAAAAAACCCCACACTAAACCCCATTAAACAAAACAAAAGCTGAGGAAAACACTGGGACAAGGACCAAAAGCAATGTGAGTGTTGCTGGAGCAGGACACAGTGTGGTGCAGGGGGATTGAGTTGTCAGTGTTTTGTAGTGTAAGGCAGGGACCAGAAAGTCCTGACGTTTACAAGTGAATCAGTGGAATGCACAGCGTGTGTCCGTGCTGGCTCTGGGGGATTATTGCACTCAGCATATCCCTCATTTCTGAGGGCATTGATTAACTTGTCAAAAATACTCTGAAGCCTCAGCTGAAAGGAGAAAGAGGGTTTGAGCAGTGTCTTGTAGGAGGTGTTAAGTACAATCACACTAATGCTGAAGTTCCAGAAGGTTAATCATAAAACTTTCTTCTTTCGTTCCATTGTTTTTTGGTTTTGTCTGAGATTTTAAAGGCCAGCATGAACACATGTCTTAATAAAAATTATTTTGTTTTATCTGTAAAAAAATCTGAATGTTAAATATATTTATTAAGATTTTTTACAAGGGTTTATGAATATTTAGGCTTTCTTTATTGGGTAGAAAATACTTTTCCTTGCAACATTTTCCTCACATCTTGTTCAGTCTTAACCTTCAGGTTGATTTTTGTTTGAATTGTTGAAAACTTGGGCATTCAACAGTTGCAAAATTTGATTTTAGGCTGCTGGTTTAGGTTTAGTAATGGTGTATTTTATTGCTGCTCTAAGATCAGAATTTGGCAGCTTCAGAATGTAGAAGGGGCAGGTTTATAATGATCAGTGTTCCCTCTGCAGTGTTTGGACGGCCCAAAAAGTGTCAAACGGTGAAAAATGTCTGCTCAGACGTGTACAGGTGAAAGCTTTTAGTTTAATTATGTAGCAACTCTGCAGATCCTCTGCTTAAAAATAATAAATCACTGTAATGACACTGTGGAGTTCATGCAGGTGACCACAGTGCTCAGGGTGAAAGGCTTTCTGGTATCGGGGCCTTCAACTTGCTAATCAGGAATATTTTCTCAACTCTGGTAATTCCCACTTGGAAAATATTGCCAAAGAAACTCAGTGTGGGAATTTGGTGATTGAAAAATGATCCCAGAGGAGCCAAAATGTAAGAGTGGGAGGGAAAGGTGCACATCCTCAGCTAAGGGCAGTGTCTCTGTTGCCTGGCTGGAAGGGAGTAGGTAGAGACTTGCTGATTCTTCTAAAACTGTTATAAAATCCATCAAAATAAAACAAACTCTACGTTATTCTGTCCTGTTAATTGAGTTTGGTGGTTCTTTGCCTTTTAAATTTTTCTCTTCTGAGTGGTCTTGCAGCTTTTTTTCTCCTTTCTGTCAGATATGGACTTTGTTTTGAAGTATAGCTCCATATGTTGCAAGAGGGTTTAAACTGCTTTATTATAAATTGTTCAGTTTCTTTTTCTTTACTCCTTCATAGTACAAAAAAATCAAGACAATTGAACCTATGGACTGTTTTTTAGGGTATGTCTTTGGGACCTTACTGTGGAAATAATTCAGTCTGTACAGTGAATTTTTGTAACTGCTTGGAAGGAGATATTTTGTATAGCCCTGCACTTGAAGTGCTTTGGAGATTGAAGAACTTTTCATGCAAAATGAGCTTGAATTCCTACTGCCTTGTCTAGTCCTACAGTCCAGCTGGACACTGATAGTACTTCTGCTACTTACAGTATCATAACTAGGGTGATGTGAGATCTCACTGTTCAAAGGGCTGTCTAGTCTCATAAATCTTTTTTTTAACATAAATGCATTGTATGCATTTAAAGACAAGTTAGATTTTTAAAGCAATTTGTTTTATTTCCTATTGGAAGGGCTTACAAGTGTCTCTTGCATCTCAAATGAGTGCAATTTCATGTGAATCAGGAAGACATTTAAGGTGGCTTAATGATTGCTCACTTGCAAATTAAGGACCCATTCCTCATTTGAGCATCATCTGTAAGCAGTTCAGTAATGGTTGACTGGGTTTTGTGATGTGGGATGTTTTATTTTTAATATATTTTATGTGGCAGGAAACTGCAAGGAGAGTCGGGAAGTAGAGCCCCATGAAGCTATCTCCTGGTTTCTTATTTATCTGTGTGAGCCTTAATGTGACAGCTGTTAATTGCTTTATTGGTAAAGCAGTAAACTGTCAGACTCAGGGACAAAGCTGAGATTGAACTTGACCATGTTTCCCTTTTGTTCATAGTTCTGTTAGTCTGTTTAAGGCACAAATGTCTAAAATTTCATGAAACTGTTTTGCAGTGTTCTGAAGTCTTTTAGTTCAAGCTGAAGGAGAATTAAAAAGTTTTCTTTGTAGAAAAAGTGATGACTCTATGGTTTGTGATGTGTTTTTCTTACTGGTTGGACGAGTGACTTCCAAAAAACTGTAAAATATAATGGTTATATAATAAGGTAACACCAAATAAAATTTATTTCCTTTACATTTTGTTTTTGTCTTCCACTTGAGGATTATTGGAGTTTTAGTTGTGTCTTTGGTTGCTGATGCTTGGTTTGTATTTTCTAGGATATTTTATGTATAAATTCATTTATCAGCCTAAACCTACACACCGTTTCCTAACACACACACACATGAGCAAACACACAGATGAAATATGCTGTGCTAGTTTTGTAAGAAGTGGCATCATTATAGTCACTCTTTTCCTCTTTGTTTCTGTCAAAATGTTTGTTTGTATGGATTAGAATCACTAAGTGCCTTTGTTTGCCTTTACAATGCATTGTTGTGATAAAAACTGTTTCAATGGCCAGGAATAAATCTGATATTTAATGAAGTTTGTTAGTGGAATTGGACTGTGACTGGCAGTGCTACTGTTGGGAACTAACCAATTAACCAATTGTTCAAATATTTTTTTTCTAGTATGGTAAATGTTTTATTTGTAAAGAAGTAGGGCAGGGGGAGCACCTCTTTAGGAAAAGAAATTAGGAGTTAAAGTTCTACCTTAATGCTTTAGCAGGCACAAAAGTAATAAATGTAAGCTTGAATGTTAACCACAATTTGGCATCCAAAAGGAATGTTGATTCTTAGGGGGTATGAAGGATTAGGAGTGTGAGTACCTTGAGGTCAGCTGGTCTTAATTCCCTGGTTTCTGGATAGTGTTCCTATCTAAACTGTGAAATTCTTTTTGTGGACTTCATATTTTTGCTGTTTGAACGTCATACTTTTTTTTTTTCCCTTGCAGTTTAATTACCTTAAAGATAATGCAAAGAGAGGATCTGAGGCTTTTTGAACCCTGTCAGTGCATCAATGGATCTGCTGAGATGTAATGGTTTTGTTCAGCACAAAATGCATAACTCATCTGCATTCTGATAGTGCTGTGGAAATGGAATTTGTTTTCATTATGAGCTGAAAATGAGGTTTGGAGCTCTGCACATCTGATGTACAGCTGGGCCATGGAAGCTGAGTGCAGGTTTGCTCAAAAGCGTTGGCAGCTGGGGGTTCTAAGGAAAACACTGATAGGAAGTGCTTATCTCCACTGCAGTTTGGATTGCTTCCATGGAAAGATGTTTGTTCTCCTTGTTTGTGGATCTGAGCTGTGGCTCATGCACTGCCTTGCTGTGATGTAGAAGGAGGAATGAGCCCTTCTCAGTTGGGGTGTCTGTAACTGCACAGCTGCCATGGGGGGAGTTGTTCACCCAGTGTGATCAGTGTGAGCTTCTGTGGGCAGCCAAGGGAGGATTTTCTTCTTATAGTCGTGGGGAAAGGTAAAACAGCTCTGGTTTTTGCTTTGTCAGACTTCCTGTTTAGCTGTGGTAAGTGAGCCTCTGGCAGAGCTCTGTGTGTTGATTTACTGGCCGGGTTTTGTGGTTTACAGATAATCTGTGTTCAGTGTCACTTAGTTCCAGAGCTCTGTGCCATCCCACTGATCTGAGACAGTGGAAAGGAATGTAACCAAGAAAACAGATGTGCTATATCTGTGACCCACTTAATAATGAAAGCTGTGCCAAGAAGAAAAAAAAAACCTGGGAGAAATAGCAGTCCTTAAACACAGATAAGGTGTATGAGTAGTTGTAATCCACTAGTAAACAAGAATCATGTTTTGTTCCTTGAGAAACACTTTGGAGAGGCTGCTCTAAAACGGGAAGGGGTGACAGAGCTTGGGAGAAGATTGCAAGGTTTAGTTTAGTTCTTCATGTTCTTGAATACAGGAAGATTTCAGACTCTTACAGCCTCCTGGGAGAGGGGTGAGTGCAGAACAGCACACTGATGCTGTTCCAAAGCGATGTGTTTGTGTTTCTGAGAGCAGCCAAGGCACAGTCTTGCACTGTCTGTGAGAAAGTGCCTTGTGGTCACTTGGGAATATCTTCAATTCCTTGTTTTTTATTTTTTTTTTCTGGTTACTGTTTCATTCATATGTTGGTTTCATTCATAACCAACTCCTGTGTGTAGGTGTGTCCCTTATTTGTTGTAACAAGTTAGTCTCAATATGAAAATGCAGGAGGTCACCAGAGCCCTTCCCTGGGCTGGAGTGAGGAGGGTGTTGGTCAGCTTGCTGCAGGCAGTATCATGGCCTGCTTGCCAGCCCTGACAGCAAGGAATGAGGAGGGGGTAGATTATGATTGCACAGAAAAACTTAATTGTGGCTTCTTCTCAGTTCTACATGTTTGACTTGGCAGTACTAATGTTTTCCTAATGGAAGGGTTTTTTGGGAGTAATTTTATAAAACAAGTACCATAAAGTGCACTCATGTGCCTTCTCTTATTTGTGTAATGGTTTTTAGCTGTCTCGGCGTGGGTGAGATGTTATGGTACGAGGGAAGGCAAACATGGCCAAGTATGGTAGCTGTGCAGGGAACACAGTGTCCCTGAGAGGAAAGGCCTTTAGCCTGGGAGTTACTTCCATCTCTGAATGCCCTTCTGTCGCTGCAAATAAAACTCTCAAGTATGTCTCTGCACAAGTGCCTCTCTAGGCAACTAGGAGAACATGCTTGGAAGAAGCAGAGTATGCCCATGAAGTAGAGCACACTTTGCTACAGACTGCTTGTCATTTTGCTTTGCTGGTCAAGTAGGGCTTATTTATGCATTGAAAATAGAGGCCTTAGTGTGTAACAATATTCTTTTTTGCTCTCTCTGTAACAGTGCTCCCATATTAGTCCTCTGTATTAGCCTGTGGAAAACTGTTTTTCTGTGGTTCCTTCAGAATTGTACTGATCAGTTTTAGTATATTCTTTTTCTCCCTCAGATGACTATTACACAGTAGCTGTACACATGTTCATCTGGGAGCTCTGCTGAAGCACAGGGTGAGGGTCAGGGAGGTGCTATGGCTTCACTCAAATCCTGTTCCACACAGCAGGGTTGGATGAAGTCTGGATAGAACCTGCACTGCTCAGCAGGAGGTAGGTGTGATGTCCCATGGCCTGGGTCTCACACTGCACAGATTGAGTACCTTGCTTCAGATTTCTAAAGAAAGGTTGAGAGAGCTGTGAAGAAAAATCTGTAGTAAAGCCAGGCAGGATAAGAAAGCCAGGTCTGCTGTCTTGAGACAGCAGCTCCAGGATTCAGGAGGAAAACCACCTACAAGTATACATTCCTGAATGTAAATACAGAGTTGGAAGGTGGCAACTCATGAGCCCTGAAGGTCCATTTTGGGGAGCTGCAGAGATTCCCTGTTGAACCATCTGCTGGTTCAACTCAGAGATGCTCTCAGTTTACTGAGTGTTGTATATATACTGTGCTTTGTAGCTTTTAAAGTTTCACTGGTTTTGTGCATCTAAACCAACACATGAGTTATCTTTTTGAAGTTGAATACATTACAGAATCGTAGAATAATTTGAGTTGGAAGGGACCTTTAAAGGTCATCTAGTCCACCCCTCTGCCATGGGCAGGGACATAACATCCTGCTTGTGGAGTCTATTTGCAGTTGACAAAAGTTGCCTGAATGAAATAGCTCAGAGGGAGGACTGCAAATTTGTAGAGTGTGGGTGAACCAGGTCTTGTGGAGTGAAAGCCAGACACTGAAGCAGAAAATCAGAATAAGAGAGACTGAAAACAAATGCACACTGCACTTGTTTGGTAACTGGGCATTCAAGGCACTCAGTATTCCACTGGGACTGACTGCTCCCTGGGTGGGGAGAAGAGGGAAGGACTTTCTTCCTATCCAGAGGAAAATTTAGGGATGTAGGTCATCTGAAAGATATTTTGGTGTGGAAGCAGGAAGCTTTCATGGCTGAAGATACATTGAGGAAGGCTGAAAAAGCATTTGCAATCTGTCGGGGGAGCAGTACATCTAAGGCAACGTTAAGGTTGCTGCAGTATGGGCCTTGAGGTGAGCTGTAACCAATTTGACTTAATCTATTACAGTTAGGAAAAGGAAAATTAGTCTCTGTAGGGTATGAAAAGGTGAATTTGAAAGCAGAGGTTGAATTATTAAAGGAACAGGAATGGAATCAGAGTGGAAGCAGAAGAGAAGTAGTGCAGAGTCGAGTGTGCTGCAAAAAAGCCTGTGTTCAGCATCTGTGATGAAGTGAGACCAGACAGTGTGTGATGAAGGACATACAAAAGGCTAGACAATAAAAACTCCAGCTGTGCAGTTAGTTGGGAAGTGGAAAAAAGCTTAAGTAGCTTCAGGGCGGTAGTTAGAGGCAAAATTGTGGATTGCATCATTCAGCTTGTTTGAGGAGTCGCTTTGTCTTTGAAAAGAGCATTGCAGGAAGAACAAGGTGTGATTGGGTTTGTCAGTGCAGAATTTAGGCCAGAGAACCTCAGCCCTTGGCAGTGAAGTGGAGATTGTTGGTACAGTCCAGATCCCATTGGTGTGGATATACCAAGTTACCTGGAAAACACACATCCTAACTATCCCCCTGCTTTGCATTGAGACTTAGATGCTTCTACTAACCAGCCTAACTACTGCTACTAACTACTACAGTTCCCTTCTGCAGCCCAGAGGCAAAAGGATGGGAGAAATTGTGGGTGGTGGCAGACAGATCAAAAACTCTGTCACTGCCAGAAGCAGCTGTCACACCATGTGAGTGAGAACATCCATCTCTGCTAGGGATCAGGGGACACAGGGAGTGCATGGCCACGAAGGGTCAAATTGTGGTGCAGACCATGCTTTCCCCAACAGCATGCAAGCTACCAGAAGGAACTCAGAGTGGATATATAGGCAGCCCATAGTGAGCACTGTAGATTTAATAATTTGGGGAACAGAAATGGAAAATTATATGGATTTTGCAGTGATAAAGTCTGGATTGTGAATAGAAGTGTATGACTATTAATTTCCACTATTAAATAGTAGAATATTTGATGTATTAAATATGGACTCAATCCTGAATGAACTAAGAAAGACAATTGGTAAATATTGGTTACTTGCAGATCCACTTCCTTTAGACAAAGGGGGATGTATGTGATTTACAGCAATTGGGTAAATGAAGGAACAGAAATGAAAGAAAGGGAGTATGCCTTCTGGTTGAGGAGGGGAAACTTCAACCATTAAAAGAGTGATGGAATACTCAGAGAATCAGTCTTTTCAAAGAAGGGCATGTGCTGAGAGAGTGATAAAGTACTAATACCTTTTGGGGACATGTGGCTCAGTCCCCAAGGATTACACAGGACTTACATGTGTGTGGAAAGGTACAACCAGCTGTAATTGCAGACAGAGCTTGTGCTCTCTATCAAATAATAGGATTAAGAATAGACCAAAATACAAAGATAGACCAACCTTGGAAGAAGTAATTTAATTGATTTAGTCAAAACTTTGAAAGAGTGAATCCAAACCATAGTAACTTAATATCCACGGTAAGTTCTTCTGGTTTATTTTACAGGATGATGCTTCTGGCATTATTGGCTTGAAGAGAAGCAGCTCAGTGTAGTGAGGATGATGTTGACTTCATTCATGTCCCTTCAAGCAAGTAGTGTAGCTACAGAGGGACTCCAGGAGAGGTGAATAAAACAGAAGGGAGAAGGTTTGAAACAGAGGAACACTAAATACTGACAGTACTTTAGTAAGGAGTACAGAGAATTGTGGAATTTAACTGTATATGAAGGAAAAATTACTCCTGAAATAGTGCAATCAGACTGGGATAGATGTAACATGAAAGGAAGATTGTACAGATAGGTGTTAAAAGGAGGCTTTTGTGTGTGTGTTAATCAAAGCTTGCTCCCTCCCTCCCCTTATGTGTGTATCTGTGTAGCATTTTCAATGTTAACCATGATTTCAGTTGATAGACATGATTGCTATTGATTAAAATGAACTAAAATGAATACATCTCATTAGAATAAAGGAAAAAGTGGTAGAGGTACCTGTAGTCCAGTAACAATATCAGACATCTTAACCACAAAAGAAATTTTTTCAGTGCAAGCTATAAGAGTTCAGAGTAAAGACTTAATGTGTGCCAAGGAAACATGGTAGTTATTGTTCTTTCTCAGCTGTATTAGATCGCTGCTGCAACAATTAGTTGTGCTAGATACAAAGTTTAACTGCTTGTTGAAGTAGAATAGTGGAAGCAATGGGGGTATCAAGCAAATGGAAAACAGACATAAGCAGATCACAATGTTATTCAGGCTTACTGGCTAGAATATTATCAAAAAAAGAGTAAGAAGTTTGCTACCTGGGTACAAATAATGCCTTACAAAAGTGGAAGGCTGGCTCTGTGGATAGCTTCATCAGATTTAAAAATAACATCAGTAAGGTAACATAGTATTTCTCTGTCATTAGAAATTACAAGCAACAGTGATGGTATATGAACTCTTAAAGAATGTCACTGCCATGGAGTATTAGCTGAAGACGTCCCTTGGCTTCAAAAAAGCTTTATGAAGGTAAAAAGTAAAATTAGCTTTACAGTCCAAAAAAGAAAACAAGCTTAAATGTAAGTGAAATCTGCTCATGCAGAACTTGAGCAAGTCATTACATGCAATTACCCTTAATCTTTGGCACTGCAATTAGGAGCTGTTTTGATGCCATGTCTCCATTATCAATAAATCACCAGGCTGCTAACAGGAATAATTGTTTCCACATGCCAAAGCCTTCATCAATTTCTGAGCCATTTGTTGCCATCACAAAGTGCTGATGTTTGTGTAGGTTATAACACACCCTGACTGCCAAACGCATTCCACCCAGGTAAACGTGTGTGTGTCAAACAAATCTGTACATGTGTTAGATCACAGACCAAAGGAAATGTTTCTGTTACTACACAGCAAGCATTAAACATCAGTGAAATCCAGTTTGCACTGATGTATTCATAAATATTTATTGAAGTAGCAGTTCTTGGAGACCATTTCTTATGGAACACCACGGGTAGCTTGCAAATTCACCTCTGAAATAATTAGTAAAACTGTATGTTTGGGGGTTTGTTTCCTTGTTGTTTTCCTTGTGGCAGAGTGCACAGGATCTTGATGACTGTGACAACTTATACAAAATCAGGATGAGATAAAAGGGTTGTGATAACCTTTGGCCAAGGGAATGGTGCCCTGCTGCTCCTGACAGGCAGCAGCACGCTGGTTATACATCAAAATGTGCTGGGTTTTGGATACGTGTGTGGGGCGACTTAACTTTTTTCTTCCTGATAGAAGATCACTTGAGAAATTGTGTAAAGTGCTGAACAGTATTGTTTTTGTCAAAAAAGACTGATTTTTTAAAAAAATGCTTCAGGTTTTTTAATTTCTGCACGAGTGAAATAATTAATTGTGTGTCCTTCCTCCTTCTCTTGACTATCTCCAGAGTGGTTCTTTGATGCACTGACTGCCAACCATTGCCAAACAGCATCATCTTGCCAAAAACAACAACAAAAATAATTGCCCCCCTATATATTATGTCTCATTGTTCCCCTCTTTGCTCTCTCTTGATTCCATTGGTATTTTCCTTCTGTCTCCTTTGCTGTAGCTGCCATGGGACCCCAAGGTGGTATTTTTCGTGCATTGAACTGTGAAATGTTTTCATGTTCATTCCAGTTGATCCTTCAGCTCAGTTGTGTATTATTAGAGCAAAGTCCATGTTTAGCAATTCAGAACAAGTTTAGACACCATCAGTTACTTCACTATCTAATTCTAGGCTTAAATGTTTGTGTTCAAGGTAAGAAAGTGTTCATCTGATCACAGCAAATAAAAAGCAAAGATCACTTATTTTAAAAAAACCTCTTTATTTTGGGCATGAATTTAAGTTTTTAAGGTTTACAAGTCACCTGTTGCTAAAGTAAAGTCTGGAAAAGAAAGTATAAAAGCCAGAAGGTGTTAAACAAATATACTTTTGCAATAATAAATGGATTCTGTCACCTGAATTGAAATATAGTACCTGAAACTAGTTCCCTGATTACTTTTAACGGTTTATGAAAGGTTTTGAGTGGTTATTTGGATTTCTTTTTTCCCCCTGCAGCTGTGAATTAGATGGAAAAATACTGCAGCTGAACATAACATTGTTTTTGTCACTAGAAAATTCACTGCTGGCATTGAATTCAGCCTGGAAAAGTAAAGAGGTCATGACACAACATCTGTTTTGTGGAGAGCATAGTTATTACCACCAGTAATACTGCAAACACTGGAGTGGAAAAAATAACTCCAGGGCAGAGATGCTGTAATGATGCCTTTTTGACCATTGTTTTATGGACTATGTTATCTGGATTTCCCCTTAGATGCATGTTTGGAAGGTAAGTTTGAACAAAACACTCATGCTGCTCAAACATAAGGTGGAGCTGTTTCTTTGTGATAGAATTTCCACCTCAGCATCTCCCCATCTTCCTTGTTTGTTTTTGGTTGGTTTTTTTTTTGTCCTTACCACATTTTCAGTGTTGCCAGTGATTTTACAGGCAATATGCTGGAGGCATGTGACTAAGGTTTGTTAAACTCCTGTAATGATTTACATTTGCTCTTGGATTTCATTTTTAGCTAATACAATCCATATGAGATGTTAGGGGATCCCACCCTGCATTTAGCTTCAGTCAATCCTCCCCACCCTATTGCTAATCTGAACTAACTTTAAATCCCATGCCTCGCTCCCTTGGGCTGGTTGTAACTGGGAAAGCTTCTTACCTCTTCCTTGAGGTGATGGCCTTTGTGTGTCAGTGACAAGGGAACCTCTGGAGTGTTCAGTTTTTTGACTGTACCACGGTATAAATTTGTTCTTTTGTGCTGATGCTTTCTACAGACAAATCATTCCAATAATTAGGAAAAGCTTCTGTAGAATTGTTGTGTTTAAAGCATTGACACCATTGGGCACCTGCTTTACCTGTTGGGATTCTGAGCAGCTTTATGTGTCTTCTAAAGCCAGACAAAGCTAATTCCAGCCTACAGCAAAACTGGTCCTGCAAAACGAGAAACATTAGTGAGTACTTGGAGCTGCAAGAGATTTTCTTATTTCTGTCAGCCTTAATATGTCTGTCAGAGTTCCAGTGGAATCTGGACAGCATTCTTAGTCATGTGATGTGGTTTTAGGTAGTCCTACAAAGAACAGGGAGTTCAACTTGGTGACCTTCATTGGTCTCCTCTAGCTTGAGATATTCTATGATTTCCAAATAACAACAATGCTACAGTGACAGTAAGAGGAATTCTTCCTGCTCTGGTGCCTGGGAGGGGGGTGGCCCATTTTACATAGAAATAAACTTAGGAAAATACTAAACATAGGAATAAACAAGGGAAAATTGTGATTTGCCATGGGCTCCTGGTAGGTTGGATCACTGACAGACCAGTGTGGGGATCCAGGCAGCTGGTTGCTTTTTCATTCTTCCTGATGACACAACTTTTTGTACTTGTGAGAGCTACTCAAAGCATCACCACCTGCGAGGTTTTTCTAGCAAAAATGTTAGTTCCCCAGTAAAGTAAAGCAATTGAACAAATATTTTTCCTGGAGTGGCAATTATTCTCTGCCTATCCTGGTCTTCTATGTTATTTCCAGGTACTCCAGACTTCCTGAAGAAGCCAGCCATGTACATTTTTATTTTTTTCTTGCCTTCTTTGGATCTGTGGTTCTTTGGGTAAACAGGATAAAAGTTATTTTGCCACAGCAATTTGGAGACTGTCATGCCTGCTGCAGAGTCAGAGTAAAATTCACCTCTTAATATGACTAGTAACTTAGATTTTAATAAAAAAATTATTTATCTGTAGTCCTGGTGCACTGGAGGAATTATGAAAAGATATTAAGGGTGTTTTCCTGTGGATAGTTTGATATTTTATAAATTTAAAAATATGGTAAATACTGAGAAGTCACAGATGAAATGTAACATGTTTGCTGATCAGCTCTAAGCATTATCAGCTTCCCACAAACCACAGCTTCTGACAGTCTGCAAGGGAGTCATGGTTCCCTGGATTGTGATTAGAATCTTCAAGCTGTCTACCAAAAATGAATCCACATTAAAAATGTTTTTGAGAAGAGCTGTGTAAAGCAACCTTCCCTTTGAAAATCTGTATGGGATACAGCAAATAAATAAGTTCTAGTCCTGCAAACACAGAGGAGAGTTAATTGGGGAACAGGCTACTCATATATTTATTCCTGGTGATGCCTACTGGGATTCACAGTGATGCTGCTGTGTTTGATTTTGAGATGTTCTGTGTATCCCTGCCTAGAGAAAGAAGCCAAGTGATGCTCTGCATTTTCCTGTTGTTTGCTAAAACAATCTTAGAAGTGAAACTGCATTTCCTTTTGTTGCTCACTCCTTTGTTTGTCCCTTTCCCCTCCATTGAATGTTTCTTCTCTTATTCCTTCCATTTTTCCCTGCTTTTTAAAATAGACTTCTAGTTATCCAGTCTGTTGTAGTGTAGCTGGGAGTTTGTAACTAAAAGAGTAGCTGAAATTAACTCCCTGGTGCAAATTGTCAGGTCTTTGAGCAGTGCTTAAGACAGTTTGCTGTACCTGTCTGTTCTTTGGTAAGGAGAGGAACAGAGGTCAGCAGTTTGCAGATTGTTTTTTCTATTCTTTATGAGTTAGTGTGTATGAGTTAAAGTCATGTGGGACTTACAGCAGAACATTGATAAAAGACTCAATATTAAATTGTAATATCATTATCAGAGAACTTCACCTCTGAAGATACATTTTGTACAATAAAAAATGTAACATACATAAATATTAAGTATTTATGGTGCACTTCATGAGGTCATTTCTGTATTTTTACCAGCAATTTTAGATTGTGGTTTCTAGTGAACGTGTGCTGAGGACAGCAAGTGTTCCAACATCCTTGGAGGTAAGGTTCAGAGTTAAGAGCAGTGTTTTACAATGACTGTATGGACACTTGTGGCTCTCTGAGCTCCTGACCCTACTAAAAGCATCACAGTATCATATTTCTGTGCTTTGGAGGAATGATTTGAAATATGGATGCAGTTGCTCCCAAGGGAGAGTTGGAGACTGCAGTTGCAGGCAGCCTCCAGAAATGAACCCCCTCCTCCTGTGCTCGTCCAACCTCTCTTGTGCCTGGTTTGCTTTAACTTTGCAGTTGCTTTTCCCAGGTCCTGACTTGCAGAGCTTTAGACTCTCACCCTTCTTTGCTAAAAGCTGGCTCGTCAGTCAGTCCATTACCTGGCTCACTTGAAAATCTCAGCTGTTGAGTTCAAAGCTGCCCTGTGAACTGGATGTGTGGAGGGATTTAACTGGGAGATGGGCAGCAGCTCCAGCTGTAAAATTCACTCTCTGTGTGTAGCAGACAGTGTTACACAGCCCTGAGAAAAGCTCCTCACACACACACAGAACAAAAACAACCATGGCAACTCCTTGTAATAATGAACATCTCTTAGTCCTCAGGCTTTGCAAACACTTAAGGTACTGAGTAGTCATCTGCTGTCAGTGCTCTTCAAAGCTGCTCCCTATAAGGTCCCCTGTAGCCAGTGAAGTAAAATCCTTTTTATGAGGTCACTCTTCTCTCATTCAGTTCTGTAATAGAAAAGTTGACTCACCAACCCCAACCCTGTAAAACTCGATACGATATCTACAGTGTCATTTCGCTTGTTCAGCCCTGTTATGCTGCCTATTAGTCAGAGTTCATTTATTTCATTAGTTTACTTTGTAAAGCAATTACGGAACTGTTACCACAATAGGACTAGAATGGTGTTTTACATTTACTAAAATAACTTGGCAATTAATTTCAAATGATCTCTGTGCAGTAATCTCCTGCATATAATAGAATTATTCAAATGTCTATGAACATTTTACATGCAGTACTAGAGTGAGTTAAATCAATCAAAAATTAATTGCATCCAAGGCATCAGTATAGCCTTCTGGGATCAGCTGAATACCAGTATGTCACAATAAAGTCATAATAATTGATGTAGCATTGAATCGTGCCTTTGCTTCTCCCTTATAATGGCAATTTTATTAGCTGAGCAGGCTAGGTGGAAAAATGAAAAGATAAGAGAAATGAAAGTAAGTTAAATACCAGCTAGTGGCCATTAACTTTGATTTAATTCTGTGCTTATGTGGTTTATCATCCTGACACTTTCTGTATGCTTAAAAAAGCTTGTCCTTGTTTTGCACAATTGCACTTTGACTGTATTTCCTACTTATATGTACGTAGAGAACAATGGAATATGGCTCAGTATTCAATTCCAGTTGTCAGCCCAAAATATTTCTTGTGAACTTTTATGTAATGACTTGGACATTGAACATGAAAGATATTTCTTCTTGGTGTCCCTTGGGCTTTCTTTTTTCTCAAGGTGTGACTCTTGGGGGATTTAAGTCATAGAAGTAGAGTGTGGATATCAAAATATTAGTAATCCCTCTTTTCTCTAGCAGATTGCTTCTAAGGTTTTTATTTTTTTTTAATTTATAAAGCAAGACTATTGCTGTATCACAACTACTGAAGAGCTGGTGAACTGACTGCATAGTCTTACATTTTTGTATATATGTATTAGGGAACAAAGAGGAAATACTAAGCTTCAAATTCAACTACAAACTTTTTATTATTTTCAGAGAATCTGTGAACCAGGCAAGAGTTTGTTTCCCTTATTTGGAAAACCATATTGACAATCATCGGGTATAAAAAGATTGTTATAAAAGAAGAATTTTGGATTTAAGTGATTTTTTTCGTTCTTTTTATATGTTTGATATCCTTTTGTAACGCATCACTGCCTCTGTGTACACCTGCCCCTTCATGGTGCTTCTCCAAGTGCTGGTCTGGCTTCTTAAAGGCATAGTTTTGGATCTTGTTTGTACCTATTAGGTAGCCAGTGCATTTTTGAGTGACCTAAAATGGTTTGGTCCTTGGATGAAGAGATATGTTCCTGCTGTCCTAGACCGTTTCCAGGATCCCAAGAAACAGTTACTGCTTTCCCAAAATGAAAGATGGAGAAGCTGCTGAAGCTCATACTGCAAGTCTGTCACATTGTGCTGCATGAGTAGTGTCAGAAATGCAAGTCTTCTTTCCTTAAACTGGACAAGAAGGGAATAAGACAGGAAGAGAGCAGTTAGGAAACCATCAAAAAAATATTTTATGAGTCAGCATTTGCTCGGTAGGTTTTGTGCTCTTGACTTCCTTCTGCTCCTTCCAGGGTTGTGTGCTCTTGCTCATTCTTTTTTATACCCATGGTTGTGCTTGAAAGCTTGCTGCCTGTTCTGTGCTGCAATTTGGACTGTTGTGTGTGCTTGTCTGAGGGGAGATCATGCATTCTATACATATAGAATGTATTTTTGCTCTCTTTTCTGCAGTGCAAAAATGCAGTCCTGCATCTTCTGAGGGGGGTGAGAAGGCAAGCAGGGGTGGTAAGGTGTAAAAATGAACAAGAAAACCACATCATTGCCTGGGGTGAGGGGAAGGTGGGTGGCAGCAGTTATTTTGTCTTGTTCTGTGACAGAGGGATCTGAAAACAGATGTTGAAAATAGTTAAACATGCTCAACTTGTAGAGCTGTAGCCAGATATTCAGGGGGGGAAACATTCAAATACAAGAGGGAAATCCAGATCTAGAAAAAAGTTCTGAACTGTCAGTGTTCATGAGGACTGAAAGAAAGTGATATAAGAGGCTGCAAGACATGTTGGTGCCTGAGAGCTGGCAAATGGAGCACTGGAGATTAATGTAGGACTAGAGGAAGTCTCCTAAGTCCACATAATGTGACTTTTCCCCTGTGAGTTTGTCTGTGTTATAAAAATGTTGTTTTATCTTGCTCCCTTTGGCATTTCCCCTATCCAGTCTTCTTTCGTTACTTCATCTTACTGCTAAATTCTTAAAAACAGGAGCAGACTCAAATCTGCAAAGCTGTCATGTTTGTGGACAGGCAGGAAACCTGAGTTTTCAGTGAACATCATATGAGTGGATTCAACTTGTGAATGGTGAAAGGTTCAAGAGAAATGTGAAAGTCTTTGGACTCTGTTCACAAGAAGTGCTCAGATCCTGATGGATATATTTACAGGCAAAAGCACCTGAATTTTAACAGTGAAACTGTTATCAACTCCTAAAGATAGCCCCATTCTTGGAGGGCAAAACCAAGGCAATAAGTGGATAGGTGATTTAACTGTAATTGATTTAACTATTAGAGCATGTGGGTGACTTTGCAGCTAGAGCAACTACAACTTGACCTCTGATAAGGGCATTTCATCACTACAGACTTGACAAAATTAGATTATCAGAAAAGTGGGTAAAGCATGGAAGGGGGCTGGGGAGGAAAAAAAGCTTTCAAAGTTTGAAAAACTGCAGCCCTTTCAGGGCAGGAATTTCTCAGGCTACATCTGAACAGCAAGACCTGCATTTGATTGGTGATGACAGAGCCAAGCTAAACTCAGTGTAGCTGGCCCAGTACTTCAGATTCGTGCAGGTTTGCAAGCACCAGAGCTGGTTGCACTGTGCTGCCCAGCTGGTTTTTGCACACTGGCTCCCAAATATCTTAGTTGTATGTGCTTAGATTGCAGTGTGCTTAGATTTACCCTGCAGTTGGTGACACAGCCACAGATGATTGTCCAGACCTTTGTTAAATATGTACAAGAACCGGAAGGGATCGTGGCAGTTTACAAGAATTTACAAGGCATGGAAGAGGAGGAAGAGGTGAGATAAGTTAGTGGTGTAAGGTTGGCATGTCGTAAAAATGCAGCAGTTGGCAGGAATGTTTCCTAAATTACAACTTTCTAATTTGTTCCTCATTTAAATTTCTCTAGATATCTCAGTGGAAGTGACAGCAAAGCCCTCATGTTTGAGACATAGTAAAATAAACCAATATAAAGATGCAGAATGTACTGTAGATTGTGTAGCTGCAACTCTGTGATGGAAAAATCTGTTCCCCTTTCCATTTACTGATCAGAGATTTTAACATGCCGTAGGTATTATCCAATTTTTTTTTATGCTTAAAACCAAATTAAAAGGGACGAGGATAATTCGTTGGCTTCGTAAGGATGTATTGTCTTGGCAGATGTTGCCAGTCAGACTCACTGATTAAACCTCCCCTTCAGAGCTCCTAATTTGAAATGAAATGTAAAGTTGAGGCATGACAGAAATATTTCTCACAGTCATCAGATCAACTTTCTGATTCTGAGCAGTTTCCTTTTAACCCAAGTAACCTGCAAAAAGTCTTTATGAACTACGTGGCATCAACAAGTAACACTGGATACTGAAGAGCCAGCTCAGCCTTTTTAAAAAATCAATGATTCCTGATAGTAAAAACCAACAACAGTTATGTGGATCTGGCTTTCTCTTGGACATCTGTGTGCTTTGAAATTGTGTTCGTCTTTCCCTTCATTAACAGAGAATTTGAGAATATCTCCTTGCCCAGTGGTAGTCATGTACCATCTCTAGGTTGTTTGTCATGACTGCTGTGTGGCAGCAAACTGATGTGTTTAATGGCTTTAATCTGATACACTGTTCTCCCCCTGCACACAGTGCATTGTTTGCTGTTATTTCCCCCCACCTTTCCCTTCCCCATCTCGTCTGTACCTCTCCCCTCCTCTCTGCCTGCACATGCTGCCCTTTCAGTAGTTGTGTTTGCTTAGCCCTGAGCCTGATTGCCAGATTCCCTTGTTCTCTGGGTGTTTCTCTCCCAGGTGCTAGATTCTCTTTTACTCCTGTTGTGCAAGGTTTTACTGGTTGTATCCTCCAGCGCAAAAATGTGAAATTAATTTTGTTAATTAATGTTTGACTTCTTGTAGTAATGAAGAGTTTATTAAATTGCTTATAATTATCTCATTTATTTCTCACTGTGAAGAGACAATTTTTATTTGACTCAAAATTTAATCATAGTTGAGTGATTTAACTAAGCTATTATTTGTGACCTTCGTTTGTACAAGTGTTCTTTGCTTACTGGCAATACCTGGGAGGCTCAGCATTTTTTTTTCTATTTGTGTGATCTGATCTATAGCTGTGAAGTACAAAATGTTTCTTCTTCCCTAAGCTGTGTTTGTGTAACAGTTTTCAGTCATTTAAGAATTTCTCTAAGGCTTTTCCCCCCCCTAACATTACAGGTAAAGCCTAGTGAAATTCTGAGCTCCCCAAATTTACTCCCTGTCAGGAGTGTGAGGTACAGTCAGCAGTCAAGCTGGCATTGCAATTCAGTGCAGTGATGTGGCTTCTGCTCCTGTCTTGGCTATTTCTATCCCATGTTTCTGTGTTGCAGATTTAGGGCTTTACTTTGAGAGAATCAGAAGTTCTGAAAACACATTCACCAAAAATTTAGTTTCTTATTGGAACATTCAGTTTCTATATTTCCATAAATGTATTTGTGAATACGACTGTCTTAATGTTTTTGTCTTCCAGTAACTGAAAAAAAAAAGGTGTTATTTGAATGAGGAATACTGGGAAATAGCTCCATGTGAGCCCATTTATCTGCTTTCTGTAATCATGGGTTATGTTAATGCACATAATACTAATATGACCTGAAGCTATACAGTATAATAGCAATGTCCTGTTAATAGTTATATGAAAGTATTTCCCATAACAGAGAAGTGATACTTTACATGATTTTCTTTTCTTCCATGGTTCTCCATGACAGAGCTTTCTGAGTGTTCGTAGAGCTGGGTATTGTCTTCGTTTTTTTTAAAGCTGTTCATAAGCAGGTATTCAAAATGCTGTGTTAAATGTTTACGTGTTCTGTGAGACTTCTGCTTATTTTCTACATCTGAAAAAAAGCACCATTGCAGGTTTACTTTTGATAATTCTGTGGGCTTGCCTATTGGTTTGGGTTTTTTTATGTCTGTTACTGAAACACTTTGTAGCAAAAGAGGTATTCCCTGCACCGCCCCGAGGAAATATTGTCAGTGAGTAATGAATGAGGCTGCTCCCTTAATTTGTAATACTATTTTCATGCCTGTCAAAGTATTACTTCATTTACAGTTCTTTTCAAGGTGCTTTAAGGATGTTCTTTCTTATTTCAGTATGGATCTTGTTATCCAAATGAATTAAGCTGGCAATAACTTCTGGCAACTTCAGTGAGGACAGAGACCTGTCAGGCTGGAGCTGGGAACTTCCAGTCTCTTCCAGCTCACTGTTGCATGATGATCTTAGCTGAGACTTGGTGCTCTTGAGCAGCATCATTTTATGCAAGGCATCACCATTGGACATCTGGTTCTACTTTCAAAATGAGAGATAATGGGTGATAAGCTTTCAGCCTGTGGGACAGGCAGTGCTCAAAGTCCTTTTGTACCCACAGTGGTCTGAGTTTCCAGCAGCTGGTGGAGTGGGGAAGGAAGAGGGAACACAAGTGCATTGCACTCCTTTCTTCTGCCAAAAGATGGAGTAAATGATCTACTGATCAGCCTGTGCTGCTAATTGATTTTCTAGGCAACCAGGAACTTTTCTGTGAGGAAGGAAGGTTTCCTGTTGCTTTAGAGTGTTAAAGCTTCATACTTCTCATAATTTGTGCTAAATGTAATGAGGCAGTTCATCTTAATGAATTGACCAAATTGGTTGGTAACAGATGGGTTGATGACAAATGGGTTAATTAGTAGTCTTATATAATCAGTTTTTATTTCAATTATTTTGTCTGCTTATGTGTGAAAGGGTTATATCAAAAAAGTCCTTTCACCTCTTGCAAAGAAAAGAAATATCTGTGTTATTGGTCAAAGCAGTCCCTTCTACAAATATAGGGATCCTCATCGAATCAAACTAAAAATAGTATTGGTGTGCCATAATTACAAGTGGAAAAGCTGGCATTTTCAGCAGTGCAAGGAGATTATTTTAGACAGTTGCTATGGAACACTAAGTTTCTTTGGCAAATAAACCCGTGTGCTGTAAGCGTAGCCGGGTACGTACTGCGTTTTTCTGCAGATTTTCATTGCCCATGCTAAAATCAGCTGTTAGATACTGGTGATTGAGCTCCCATCAGTAACACTGGTATGACAGTAGTTGACTTTGTTTTTTTTGCTGTATCCTTGTCCCCGTGCTTGTGTCGCTCAGTGTGTGCCTTTGTGCCGAGGGACTCTGCCTGGTTGTTCCTCTCAGGTGCGCCCCAGGTGACCTGACCCTGTTCCTAACCCCTCGAGTGAGGTGCTGCCAGTCTGAACTGTTAAATGAGAGGTGCTGGGAAGACTAATCAGGAGAAGTTGGAGGAGGCTGAAATCACCAGAGACAGATTGTGTAATTTAGATTCATCAGGTAAATGAACTACAGACGTGTGTTACGGGTAAAACTGCTCCCAGAGCGGCCTTTTTTGCTTGGTGACACCATGGTGACTTTCCAAAGGTGCAGCTACTGTTTTTACAGAAGTCTTCAGTATGTGTGTTGCATCTTATGTCTGCTCTCTTCTATTGCCTGGAGTTTATTGTCCCCCAGCATTCCCCTTTATTCGTAGAAATCTCACCTGTAGAAGGGATCTCGTTTGACTGCTTCCAGAATATCCCTTTTTCAGTCCTGACTTTGTAGCTCTTCAGAGAGTTGAAAGATGGAGGAGTACTTTTAACTTTGAACCTTTCTAGGAATGCAGATTTCTCCCTTTAAATGTCAGTAACTTGCAGCATTAGAACAGAAGTGAAATGTCTGGTAGGTGGTATAAATGGGGCAGAGAGGTTAAATGACTTCCCTGGATGCACTTGGGAAGTCTGTGTCAGATTGCAGGTCCAGACTAGAGTTGGGATTTTGTTCCTTTTTCAGGCATTCAGATGATTATGGCATCAACTTCCCTGTACAAAATTTTAAACATATCCCCTTGATTCCCTCATGTCCTACAAAAAACCCCACAAACCACTGTAAGCACTTAATAGGTGATTATATAAAATGCAATGTGGGAAGGTGAAGGAATTACGACAGCAAATTGGAGGGTTGTTTTGATTCAATGAATTTTGTACATGTGGGCACTGCAAACACTGGCAGCTCTAATGGTGTCTTACAAGACTTTATTCAGCTTTCAAGTGCATTTATGTAACATTTTTTTACCCATTATTGTAAAAAACATGCAAGATACTTTAGCTAGATCAGTAGCTCATATGAAGAATGCTCACACTGAGAGGATGATGAGGAGAAAAGCTTTGATTTGACACACAGTGATGAGCTTTTACTTAAATGGAGTCCTTTGCAGTGCTGTATTTGCATATTACACTGTTCTCAAAATGAAAAGGGTTCTCAGGCTTGCAGCAGTTTATACTTGAAATACTCTGACTTTGTTGCTTATTCTATATAAGGCAAAACTATCTGGAAGAACAAACTTAAATGTTAATCAATTCAACTGCTTTATCCATTCTCTGTGTATTCATTTTAGGAGAATTGGAAGGTGTGAGCTGAAGGAAAAGGGAAAGTAAGGGAGGAAAAGAGATGCTTTGTGTAAAACAGTTGCTTCTAGAAGTAGATTTTTCTCTTCAGGTCTAAGTTGTTGTGCTGCATGGGAAAGGTCTTCCAATATGGAGATGGCTAATTTAATATTTGCAACTTCTAGATCCAGCTCACTGTAAATATTGAAAATGTGTTTCTTCCCTGACATCCCAAACAACCTTTGGTTCCTGTGGGCCACAGGTGTGGTGTTGTCCTTTTAAAAAGTAAAGAGCATATTTAATACATTGAGGCAGACCAGAGAATGGGAAACACTCTCTAGAATCTCATTGTTCTATTTCTGCTCTGTGCTTGTTTTAGCTGTGCCAGGAGCTCTGTACAAGCTCTGTAGATAAAATTATCTATGGCAGGATGCAGGGGTGCCACTCTAATACTTGAAGAAGCAAGTAGCTTGTGGTGCCTACTCGTGTGGACGTGAAGACTTAGTTTAAGAGTTATCTGTGGCTGTCTTGGTGGTATAGACAAAATAGGAGTGGTCTCATTTTGTTGGTTGTTTACACCCATATAACGTGCTTTTCCTCGTGCACTCTGGCACAAGGCACAGAGCAGTGACATGGCTGTGGGAACTCTGGGCCTGCATTCATATAAATGTCTTTCTTTCAAAGCATTTAATGCCCTTAAGCAAATTGACCTGAGATACAGGATCAGTCTGCAGTCTGAGTGCTCAGTAGCTGGACATTCAAATCAAAGGCACTGCCTGATCTCTTTACAGAGGAAATTGCAAACTGCAAATACAGTCTCTTGGTTTTAGTTTGATTTCTGGATGTCCTTTACTTAGAGCTGCTGAGAACAAGCAGAGTCATGCTGTAGCTTTGGTTCTAGAGCATGGAAATGGGGATTGTTTCATCTGTCACTGTAGCATAAAGCTACAGCTGTGAAGAAGCACTTAGTGGTGTAATTGCACACATTGTGATTATATGCTAGTTTTATCTGATCCTGCTCCTACTGAAGTGAAAAAAACCTGCCTTTGAATTAAAGTGGATTTGAATTTTAAAAAAAGTTCTATCTGAAATACTGTGTGTATATATAAATGTATCTTAGAGATCAAAAAGCTATCTCCTTCGTGTGCTGTTTTTTACAAGGTGTGCTCCAATGTTGACAGTGCAGTTTAAATTGCAGTGTTCATTTGTAGCAAGGTTGAGTGAGCTCCCAGGTCTGTCTTTTAAACCCAAAATATTGACAGTAATGTCATCAAAGTTCTTACTTTTTTAAAAAGGTTTCCTGAGGCTGTCCATCAGAAACCTATTAAATCTGAAAAAGAAACAAAAATGTAGTCTCCTAAGGCTGAGTTAAATAATGCAGGAAAATCCAGACCTCCAGTGAATCTCTCATTCTTGATGAGAAACTAGCATGGACTTTGTGAGCCATTTTCATGTTTCTTTCCATGTGCATTCTTTTCAGCATTTATAGTGGGGAATGTACTGGAAGACACAAGAGCTCTTACTGGCTTACTTTTTTTTCTTCCTCCTCTTTCTCAGTGTTCTCTTTAAAACCATCTACAGGGGCTCTTCCTGCCAGAGCCTTTTGTATTTAAATCCGTAACATTACTAGTGTAAAGACCCACTCTCCCTAATGAACTGGCTTGTTAAACATATGGATTTGTTTGGAAAAAAACAAAACTTCAAAAGGAGCAGCCTGAAGATTTTAAATATATATTGCCATATTTCATAGATACAGTGCTGTACTTACTGGTGGGATTAGTGGCATAAGGCCTTTGATTCAGTGTGTCTTCCAGTTAGCTGACTCATGACCTTCATGTACTACTTTTATTCTACCCTGAAATAACATTCTAAACTCCAAAGTGTCTGATGTGTTTATCATGGAAAATTGTCCTATTCTTTGAAATTCTTGTCAAAATTTTTAGGGAGAAGACTCCATTTGCAGGAGTGTCTGTAAGTAAATCATAAATATTTGTAACTAGTATTCTATTTGCTCAGTCGTAACTTCTAATTCAGAATATCTTCCTAGCTGAAAGCTGCTTTAGAGTTTGTTGCTCAAATTAATTGTAGAAAGTGCTTTTTAAAAGAAAAAAAAATGCATCTAGCGATATGGTTCCTACTTCATATGGTAACTTGCTACTCATGACCTCTTTGAACCCACTAAAAGATGAGTGTCCATTCTAGTCATAGGCAAAAGTTCTTAAAAGTGTCTTGTGTTAATGTCTGCTTAGGTTAGTGAAGGTAGGACTGGATGCTGACCTGTCCTAAATCATTCAAACTCTCCATTTTGTTCTTTTTATTAAAATGAAAAGTTAGCTGACCCATGAATATCCCAACTCTGCTTCACCTTTTTCCTCCCTGTCCTGCAAATGCCTGGAGCTTGGAGCTTGCTACTCCTGTTTTCTGTTCTCTGCTCTGCCTTGAGAGCATCACATATTCCCCCATAGAAAAGGGAAGCTGAATGGCTGGTGAATTAATGTTTGTTTTTTCTTTCTGATGCAGTTATTTAGCCCAGGTGTTTTCAGGATGGGGAGAGAATTCAAGGAGTGTTCAGTGACCTTCACGATCACCCTACCATGTGGTTTAGTGTTGGCAGAACAGTCTGTGCTTCCAGTGGGACCTGCCTGGTATCACCACAGTGGTTACACAACCATCCAAGTTTCCTGTGTGTGGTATTTTTGGACAGTCTTTCTCCTGCAGGTGGAATACTTTTTCTGTGTCAGGAACATTCCACATGTGTAACTAAAGAGGATTTTTTTTGTTTGCCTTTGATCCCTGGCTCATTACCTTACTTTTCTCCCTCTACACACCTGAAGGGATCCTTGTCATGTCCTATTTGTATTGGACACAGGCCAAAGGGCTTTCAGTGTAATGGAGACCCAGCTGTGTGAAGTATTGGTGCTGCAGAGAGTAAAAACACAAACCTTGACCCAGGAGAGCTTACAGCCCACTGAAGGGCACCTTTTGGAGGCAGAGGATGGGACATGAATGCTCAGGTGGGTGAGGTGGAGTGAGTGCTCAGGGCAAAGCAGCAGGGCAGTGGTGGAAGCAGAAATAATCCCAAATTGTCTGAACTGCAGGTTATATTGCTCTGTGCCCTTGCCTTTGGTGTAGGTAACCAAACTTGATCAAATTAAAGGATCAAGTCCCGAAGAAAGAAGGAGGCTTTTCCCTTAATGGGGAAGTTATATGGCTGCTGTGCAGAGAGTAATATTTGCTATTAAATACAGAAATAAAGTTATATTACTTATTCTACCACTGTTGTTATGAGTCAGTAAACAAGAATTTCTTCTGTTGCCTTAGCTTCCCTTACTATCTCCAGTAGTTAAACAAGGACCACCTGGCTCTGGACACCAAAGTCTACACCTTTGTTTTGCATGCAGATTGTTTTGATTGGATTTGGATTGATTTGATTTCATTGAAATATGAATAATATAACCAAGATGTTATGAATTTATACTAACATCTCCTGTAGACACCTGTGGTGTCAAAGCAGGTGGTACTATCTCTGGCTCTAGAGTCGAAGTAAAGCTGAGAATGTGTTTGTTGCTTCAATGTTAATCCTGGAAAAGTAGTAATCTAAGAATTTAACAGGAGCATTTTTCTATACATTTCTTACCCCCCCCCCCCCAATAAATACATATAAAACAAGGAATGTTCTTAGTACTTGGTAAGAAATAAAATCTGATGTGAAAAATCGTAAGCCCTGGAGCTGATAGTCTGTTTTCTCCCAGTTTGGATCCCTAATTTTTTCAGGACTGGTATAAAATTGTTTGATCTTACCTTTATTGTTCTGTTTTCATCATAGTTAATATCTTATCTGCTTTCCTAAAACTGCAGAGAAAACCATTACAACCTCTCCTTAGGCACTGGTTCTCTGGTGGTTTGTGGCTGTGTTGGGCAGGGTCTGTTGAGTAATTTTCTTCTTACTGTTCTTGTGGTGCAAAGGATGAAAACATTCTGTTATGAAGAATGAAAACGTTTCCAACATCTTGTTGAAAACTGTGTCATCCAGACTTGTTTTCTGACTACTTGTAAACTGCTAAGAATAGGCTGTAAAGCCTCATCCCCGTGAAGCCCCTTGCAGAATGCAATTCCCACGTCTTGTGGAGTGGGTTGTAGTGTACTCCTTTGGCCCAGTACAGCCTAATTCATGCTGCTTCCCAAACCCAGATCCTGCTTGGAGCAGTGCTTGAGCAGATGCCTAGGAAAATGCCTAAGAGCAGGATAAGCACATAATAACACTTCCCTCACTATTCCAAGTGATCCGCTTCATTTCTGAACTGTTGTAAGTATTTATATCCTAAGGGAATGAGTTCTGCAGTGTAATTATGTGTTGCAATTTCATTTGACATCCCACAGCTCTTGTATTATAAGAGTTATTGAACATTGTTTCCTATCTAACTTTTCCATGACTTCTAATACCTTAATAGTCTTCATCATATGCTTACCTGCCTCTTTTCCAGACATAGTACTGATGTATTTAGTTTAGAGGATGCTTATTCCTTTGTTAATAATTCCTAGTATTTGATTTGATTTTTTTGTTAATGGCTGATGAAGAGTGAGCTGAGGTGTGTACAGAACTGTAGATTGTACCTTCAAAATCTCGTTCCTGTGTGGTAATAGTTTCTGAGTCAATCACTCTGTATATAAAGTTAGGATTATCTTTCTTTGCATGCACTACTGGGAATTTGTAAGTCTGTAGTTTTATCTGCTCTTCTATCAGACTCATTCAGCACTGTGAGAACCCTCTGCAGACAAGTTATTTTTTTATTATTATAGATGCTTTATTAGCATAAGCAGACTTTCTCATTTTGATATTCATCCCTTTTGCAGATGATTTATGCATGTGGTGAACAGTTTGGCCTTTAGCAGAAATCTATGCTGTCTGATCTCTCTGTGGTTGCTGCTTGAGCAGTGGGACCACACTGGAGGCTTCCTGGGTTAGATGATAGGTTCATTTTTGTATCATTCATTTGTGAATATTAACCAATTTAAATTGTATATTTCTGTCCCTCGCAGATCACTTTTATAAGAAATTTCACTGATACATGTGATCAGAAACCTTATGGAAATCCAACAAGACTATATCAGGCATATATATCTTGTCCATATGTCTGTGACTCTTTCCAAGAACTCTAGTAGCTCGTGAGTCGTGATTTTCTTCTAGAAACATGATGTTAACTCTTCCTCCATATGTTCTGTTTATGCATGTGTCCTTAAATTTTCCTTATCAGTTCTGGCAGTTCTACTGCAGCAGAAGCCTGAAGTTCTGCTTTGTATTTCTTTGAATTATCCCCCAAGTGCTTCTAAAAGTTGACACTGCAGTTTGCTACCTACAGTTTCTCTGGCATCAGGAGGAGTTCACATCCAAGCTATTTGATTTACTTCCCATAGTACCCAGGTGTTTGATTTGGGACACTACACTTCTTTTTACTTATTTCTATACCTACAAAATGGAAGAGAATCTAACTCAGGATTTATAATTTTATTTTTTTTTAATGTGAGTTGGACCAACACCACAAGGCAAGTGGTCCTGGGCTCTTGTGGGAGCACTGGGACAGTTTTGTGACCAATAAAGCTCCACAAGAAGTAACTGGTTGGGATGAAGAGGGAGAAGCCCCTTATTGTCACTGGCAAAGTAGCCTTTTCCACAGAGAACATCTTAAAATTGAATGGTATGTGTTGTCTCTGTGATTCAGCAAGGATTTAATGGGCTGAGTGAGTTTAGTGTCTTGCCACAGGCAGTGGATTGCTGGACAGGTTCGAGCTCTGTTCTGTGATGATAATATTTAAATGTCATTAAGAGGGAGAAAGAATGAATTGATTTAAATTACTTGTATGGGATCAGATGGAGAGAGAGACCACCTTCCCAGCTATTTCTAGGACATGGATGGATTGTGTAGGGTTGCAGAGAACTGAATCCAGCTGGTTAATAGATGACTTCACAGCTCTGCTGCATGTGTTGTCCAGTTGCATGGCAGCACATATGATTTGTTTGGAATAGCTGGGGACCGTGTTGGCTTCCTCAGTGTTGTTTTTGTTTGTGACATGTTATTCCTGATGAAATTTCTTACCTGTCTGTGTCTGTTATTGTAACAGAGCAAAGTTTTTCTCAATCAGCAGGTATGCTGGGTTAATTGTTTGCTGCCTCTGCAGCTCCCTGTGTCAGTAGAGAATTTGATTTGGTAGAAAACAAATGCATGCTCTTCCCAAGTCACTTCAAAATAATTTTGACCTCATTTTCCTTGACACTGGTAACTACTGTAGTTTTTCTCCTATTCAGGACAGTGGCAATGAGCAAAAATTAGGCTTTCCTGTATATCTGTTTTCACAAAAAAATTGCATCCGTTACTCTTTTTATTTATTCTGTTTGTGCTGCAGTTAAGCTTTTGACAGGCTATCAGAGGTCTAGATTCAAGTCACAAAGATGGAAGGAGAATGTTGTGCAACATGAGATACAGGCAATTGGTTCATGTAATTTGGTGTATGAGTGGCTATTTTAGAGACAGATGGTGTATGTTTCTATTTGAGCTCTCTCTCAAAATACATAGTATATAGGTACTTTATAGAGACAGAGTATTCTGGTAATATTTTGTCTATAGTATACACCAGGGAGTCAAAGAAATAGCTGTATTTGTTCTAAAAGGGATTGGATATTTTTGAGCACAGTTGAATTGGATTTTTTTTAAGCTTGATAAAGTTGTAAATTATTCTTAGGCCTGTTTCCTTTTTGCCCTTTTTACCCTTATCAAGACTTTATTCATCCGACTGCTGAAATGTAATGTTAACACCTTTATAGGCCATGAGTCCCATTTACAAACTCCTTTTCAGTTACAGAAAAGGACAGAATTACCAGGGAAAGACTCACATACATTTTAAAAAGATATTACAGGCAAAAAAGCCTGTGCCATTAATTAATTCTTTCCCAACCTTAATATATTTTAATTTGTTAGTCTGATAGCTGCATTGTGACAGAATGGCTTAGGGTCTGCTTGCCCTATCTGTGTGCAGCTGTATCTCTTGTCTTTCATGTATCTGATAACCCTTATATTTTATGCAGTTAATATGACAATTTACAGTTTGCTCAAGGCAAAATTGTACAGCCAAGTTTTGAATGCATTCAAGGCCAGAGCCTCCACGAGGGGTGGAGGTGTATGTTTGTGTATAGTGTTCACAGTACATACTTTTATAGCACCATCACTCAGCTGCAGTAGAAATGTGCCCAGTGTGATTATGATATGAACTTAATTAGCATGATGTCATTGTATGTCTTCAAGTTTGAAGCTACATTTTTGAATGTTGCCAGATGTCTCTCCTAGTTTGGATGCATCTGCTTCTAGTGGAACAGATTTTAGTATGTCACTATCACTGTTATCTACAATACCCTTTAAATATATTTGTTTCTAGAAAACGGGGTCATTTTGGTGCATTTTACTTACTATATGATGTTACTATTGCTGCCCCCAGGAATAAATCTGTTACTTGCCTAATACTTTAGCTGGCTCTTCTCATCCAATTCACTGTAACATTTTGCCTGTTCAATAATACAGGGATGTTTATGTTCCAATCTGAGTAAACTTCATGATACGAGTTTAGTGTGTAAAAAGCTTAAACTTGTGCCATCAATCCAGTAGGAAACAATCTATATATGCACTTGGTACTTTATTTTGAGCACAGACCTCTTCACACAGCACACATGCTTACACTTGATATTACATGAGTGTATGCAGGGAGGCATTTATGCTTACTAGGACTGCATACTTCATAGAAGAATTTTTATAGTCAATATACAAAATTCAGTCTTAGCTAATTGTGCTGTCACATGTGCTTTTACTGTTACATTGATTTTTAAAAAGCTGGTGGTTATGTTTTCTGTTACATAACCCCTTTTATCTAGTTTCTGTGTTTAATGAATTTGAGATATACAAGCGTTTAGAAGCGTTATATTTAGTTTGCAATTGGTTGCCTGACAACACAGCATCAATCTTGTCTTTCTCCAGTAGAGATATGGTAATGTTCCTGCTAGTCTTAAGAATACTTATGCACTTAAACTGAGAAAAAGGGCCTGTCAGCAGCATATTACAGGTTTCCATCTATTATTTTCAGGTACCTTGTTAGGGTGTACTTATTACTTTACCAGTAAAAATGAGGGTTTCAAAAAGGAGCATTCAAATGTTGGGAAACAGCAGCTTTACAGCTGTGTGGTGCTTGTCATGTACAGAACAAGGAGCCCTGTAGAAAATAAGTATTCAGCATTGCAAGTGAAGGGTATTAAAACTTGGGAAGATGGGGCAGAAGTGACCTATTCAGGAACCTATTCAGGAAGGTTCTGACCTGGCGTTTTTTAAGTTGAAAGCTTGATTTAGCTTAATTTTGATAATAATTCAGTTTCTCAGTAACCTACTGCTCTCCATTTTCACAAAAAAAAAAAAAAGTGAAAAATATTGTCCTCTGAAAAGTATTGGTAAAGCCCTGCCCCATCATGCATATTTTAGGTCTTGTGCTTTTCAGATGCAGTGGAGGTGTTTGCCAGACTAATGCAGTGGGTGGCAGAGGAAGACTTTCCCTTGGGGGACTGGTGTGTCAGTGTTATGTGCCGAGAGCTCACAGGAGGAATCGAACCCGGGAGCAACTTCCAGCTCTGGCTGCTGCCTTGGCTGCAGATGTTGGTGCTTGGGCAGAGTTCCAGCCCAGCAGTGCCGTGTTTATAACACTGGCTCTTATTTCACCGCGCTCACAAAGTTTATGGGACGAACAAAAACCAATTCCCCTGCTTGAAGGTCTCTGGTCTTTTCTGCCTTGCAAAGGCTTCCTGTAAATAATGGCTCCCATTAACCAGGCAGGGCTCTTCAATAAGTGGCAGTAGTGCTCAGTTTTCTTTCTTGCAAGCAAATGCTTTTGTTAAGCTTGTGGGGACCCACAGCTTCCCGTGGGTGGGTGAAGTGATGAAAAAGATGGTTTTTTACATTTGACAGATGAAAGAAGTAAAAATAATTAAGAAAAAAATTGAACTTCTTTTTAAAACCGCTACTCCAGTTGAAGTTCTGTTTTTCTTAATTTAAAATTTCTGTGCCTTTCCTCACCCTTTTAGAGTGCATGAGGGAAGGAAAGGTTTTAATACCCTTCTGGAGAAAACAGAACTAGAACTGAACTTTCAATTACCTTTGTTTAATGTTTTTGTGCCATTGAAAAAGTATGGCAAACTTTTTTCTTAACAAAAATAGAAAGGTTTTTTCATTAAATCCAATTCCTCAGTGGGAACATTTGTGTTGGGAAGTTTACCAACTTTATTAAGAATTCTGATTATACTGGGTTGTTGACTTCCCACTCTAATATATGTGATAGGAGGATATCTTCTCTTGCAGTGCACACCAGTCTGCTTGTTTATTTCTGGAGGCTATGCTGGCTTTGATACTTCCAGGACACACATCACTAAGGATCTCCTGTTCCTCAGTAATTCGAAGTCTGAAAATCAAGAATGGGATACTGGTTCATTTCAGCACATTTAGAGCTTTAGAATAACTATTTCGTAAATCTCTCTCACTTTGATAATTGCTTTTAAAAATCATAATACTGACAGACTGCAAATATCTCTAGTTTTGGTAAAGATTCTTTGACATGTGACTCATTGAAGGATAAGTACATTATGAGAGTTTTCAATGAGTAGCTCATTCTGAAAATTGATACTTTCCTTGGGATTTGAGCTCTTTGTTGGTCAAAGTTAGGATCTCAGACCTTTACAATGCCTTCCAAAGTTATTACCATTTGAATGTGCTGTGAAAGCAGTTTATAGTCACAAACCTGGAGAAGCATCAACTTTCTCTTCAAAACTTCAGCAGAGGTTGGGTTACACTGACTCTGGAGGATTTCCTCAAACACAAAGCTCATCTGGTCTTTGTATGGGGGGCAGAGACACTAATGACATTGGTCTGTTGTGTACATACAGGATTTTTTCTCTTTAACAATTAAATGCTTTTTTCCAGTGCTAAATATTATTGAAACTACTGAAAAGATGTTTAGTTATGAGTAGTAGCAATAGAAATAACATAGATCTGATCATGATATCCATTCTTTATAAGTATACCAGAGGAAATTTATAATGTGTCTGGGGATTTCTCTTTACAGAAATGAGATAAGTATTTGTGTAATAGAAATAATGTTTCTCTTGAAAATATTATTGTTCATATGCTCTTGGCAGCTTAGTTTGGAGTAGATTTAGATGGCAGCAAGTTCTGAATCATTAAAACAAAGAACACTGTTGAGGCCAATTTGCTCTCTGCACTTTCAGGATTTAGTTTTGTGGTGTGTGATGTTAAATATTGAACTAATTTTGTTAAATGTAAGGCAAGTCCATCTTACTTAGCCAGTGATTGGGGATAAAAAGTTACCTGAGTGAATCTCAGTAAATGCAGAAATGAACTGCAGATTTACATCTGACCTTGCAGGCAGTACTTTGGACCTGTAGGACTGACTAGAAACAGACAAAATGATCTTTTTTGGGAGACTTGATTCTTCCCTTTCTGCTGCATATTGAATACCCTAGAGGAAGAGCTGTTCTTTAATGTGAAAAATGGTAGACCCTGAAAGGAGGAGATGATAAATCTAATTGCAGTTTTCATCAAGATTGAAGATGAGCGAGCTGCAGAAAACAGAACTTGGCCTAAGCTTCTGTGTATGGGCTGTTTTGTGTAAGATTGTCCATATATGCACATACACAATATATATGCCATAGCTGCATGTGGTTGTATCTGTGAAAACATACATGAGTTACTCCACAGGTGAGAACTGTGGATTTTTTATGTGAGGGCTTAGTTAAGAACCTGAATATCATTCGAGGGCCTGAGGCTCTAGGCATAAACAACAGCACCTATGCCTTCATGCTGACCTAGTCTGATGAAAATTATTCTTTCCAAGGGAAACTTGTTTAGCTAGTCTAGTAAAAATTGGATGAACTTTTTCTTCTTCACTCTATAAAGTCCCTCTGGAAAAGATTAAATTTGAAATCTAAAAAGCAAGTCATCTCTCAGTGTTGAAGCAGAGTCTGTAAAACACTCACTTATTGCTGGCTGTAGTACTAAAACCTCCTATTATACACTAGACTGTTTTTAGGGAAAAAGGATTGGTAATAAACCCCTGATATCAGTAGTTTTTATGAAACTCAAGAGAAGACACTGTTTATTCTGTACCTTTCACTGGCAGCTCCTGTAGAATTCACTGCTAAGTGTCTCCTACAGGAAAGCACTCTGAGCTCATGGGGAGATGGTTTTGGTGTGGGGTTTTTTTCCATTCCTCTCAGTAACAGGGAACATGGAGGCTACTTCTATAAGAATCTAAGAGACTTGGTTTTGTTTTAAATTAGAGTTCATAATGCTATTGATGATGTCTACAAGCTCATATACAGCTGGAATTCACTCTAGACCTAGACTCCAATGGCAAAAGAAAATCCCCATCTCTTCCTTGTTAACTGGTCTTTGGGCTTTTTTCTTTTCCCGTGGGGTGGGCAGGTGGGCTGCAGCTGAAACTGGAGGGGTGAATTTGCTTGCAGCCAGTCTGGGTCAGATTTGAACTGACAAGCCCTGAACTGTAGTGCTGCAGAACTCCCAAGTAAGCTGGGCAGCCCTCAGGGTGCTGTTTAGAAGTGCTGATGCTCTCTAATTTCCTGCCATTTGCTATTTCACTGTGCAATCATTGATATATTCAAGATTTTTTTAATATTGGATTACCACCTATAGATGAATTGTAAGCCTGGGGGTGCCTAATATGTCATTGAGAGATTGTTAAATGATTTATGATGATTGTGGGTTTATTCTTAGATAGTCACTTATGTCAGGATAGTTTAGGAGCATTTTGAGAATACTATGCTTTAAAATTAATATGTTAAATGCATAAAGGACTTTTCTACTGCTGATTAAAAAAAAAATTAAATATGGTATGTCAGTATTGGTTGCTTGTAAAAGGACTATCTGTATATTAAGTAAAGCAGCAGGCCAAGATAATGAAGAGAGAATTATGGAATATCATGAGTTGGAAGGGACCCATAAGAATCATCAAAGCCCAACTCCTGACCCTGCACAGGACAGCCCCAAGACTCCCACCATGTCCCTGAGAGTGTTGTCCAAACACTTCTTGAACTCTCAGGCTTGGGGCTGTGACCGCTTCCCTGGGGAGTGTGTTCTAGTGCTCAACTGCCCTCTGGGTGAAAAACCTTTTCCTCATATCCAACTTAAACCTTCCTGACCAAAAAAAAAAAGCTGACAGCTGCAGACAGACACGCTGCATAGGTGGCTTTTATCTTGCTGCACAGTTGTCCATGACCTGCTTTCAGTCCTCCTGCTCAAGTTACTGGGCAGGTTCTACTGCCTCCTGTGCAGATCACAGATCTGACAAAAACACTGGGTTGTTTTTTCTGCTTTAAGCATCACCAGGAACAGGTCAGCTGAGGGATCCTTGCAGTAACACTAAAGACCTTCTGGGAGAAGAAAGGAGAGGAGACATGAAGTGTCCCATGTGACAAGTGTCACTGCTGCCAGAAAAAAGAGCTCCACCAGCCACTCTATGAGTTGGTAGAGTGAGATTGGATGTAGTGGATTGACTTAGTTTGTGACGGGGTGCTGCCCTGCTCAGAGGAGCAAGGACCTTGCAGCAGAAATTTGTTTAGAGTGTGTCTGAGATATTGTGTCTGGCTGTGGTACTCGGCTGGGTGGCCTTTGAGGTAGATTAGTTTCCCAGAAGTAAGAGGCCAACAAATACAAAATTCAGTCTTGTCAAAAGTTATTTCTCTTTGGTAAAATGAGTATCTACATCATCAATTGCTTTGCCTGATCCAGATAATCAGTGTTCCATGATGACAAGGAAGGTGGGTTCTGACTGAAGTTCTGTGCAAATTAATTTCCAAGTTAGTGATGTGATTCCTTATATACCCAATTCCTTATATAAACCTCCTGATGAAAGTGAGCCAGGCTGGTCTCCCCTGGCTGCATGAGAACCAGTGACAAATGCCATTGAACTTCATTTCCCATATTGCATGGGCAAAATCATCCTCATAAAAGGATCCTCCGAAGTTCTTTCAACTTTGAATGAACTCATTGGTGCTGGGATGGAAATAGACTTGAACTGATAGTTGCAATAAATGTTATTGCCTGTAGAAAACATATCTTTTGCTTCCCATGCCGTTGCATGGTGGTAACTCATTTGATCTCTCAGCCCTTGTCTTCATTATTTGTGCCTGTTCACCAGCATTTCATTTGCTTGCTCTTTATAGGCAGTCTTGATTGGCAGTTTATATGCCAGTGTAATTTAAGAACTCCATAAAAATGCTTTTTACACAAATAATATTCTATAAAATAGTCAAATTTCTTCAGGGTAATTCCTCAGATTCTTAATGAGCCACGCAGATCCTGTATTAGATCGTGGCTTCTTGTAAAGGGTCTATAACTACACTCAGATGCTTTGTTTGGTGTGTAATCAGCTTTAATAATGGCAATGTAACCATTCACATATGACAAGAATCCTATAGAAGGAACTAGAAGGGACTATAGGCACTTAATTGGAGTATATAAACATTTTTCTAAATACCTATAAACACTTAAAAATATGAATTGCTTTCTAGCTCTGCTCAGTCATAGCTGAGAAAGTGGAATATCCCTTATTTAACCTGAAGGCTTTTCCCACAAGCAGCTTTACAGGACTCACTGCCACTGAGCTGCTGAGGATTGGTGCCTCTGTGGTCCATGACACGCTCTGTATCTCTGCAGGCACAGGGTACCAGGGTTAATGCAAACACACAGATACCCCTGTGGCAGCCCTGCTCTCTGTGTGGTCTTCGTGGGACATGGGTGTGTGTAGCAGAAGTCAATCTCAGACCACTAACAGAAAATGTACTTGAAATAATATACTTCTTTTAAAATTTTATTTTTTTAAATATTGAGGTTTTTGTTTCAGCTCTTCAATGATTTTTGTATTTCAGTGTGGTGTCTTAATGTTCTCTGTGGTATTTTATTAATTCCTTGAGGTTATGCCAAGTTCACTGACACAGTCACACTCCTAGTTGTGATGTGGAGTCTGCCAAAGCAGGTGTCAGTGATGTGTGGTTTGGTTTTGGTGTGTGTGAAATAATATCACTCTCATTCATATCAGTGTTTTAAAAGTGAATTAAGTCTAAAATGACAAAAGTCTGTAGAGAAACTAAGACTTCTCTATCCATTGTAAGATGGAAAGCACACACTGTGTGTGACCACACAGGACAAGTACCAAGTCCTAATGTTGTCTGTGCAATGTTTTGAAGCATTTGGGTTTTTAAATGTTTAATTCTGTATTCTGTTTTCTGAGACTTGTTACGTTGTTTGATTAATTTGAGGTAGCCTGTGAATACCTGACAGAGACAAGTTCTGCTTTTCCAGGGAGCAGGGGATGAGCTGACACCAGGGATTGAGGGAGCTGTGCTTCCTCAGTGAAGAGAAGCTCATACTGGGTTGCTTCTTGGCAAAGATGAGGTTCAAGTGTGACCTAGTGGCAGCTTTGCAACTGCCCTCCAAGTAGTAATCAGAGGTGGCATGTTCTCCTCAGTACTGCTACAGGGGACAGTGGCCACAAACTAAGTCTTGGGAGGTTCAGGTTGTGCATCAGGAAAAAATCTTCACGAGGGCAGTGCTGCCCTGGGCAGGTCACCCAGAAAGGATTCTCCAAACTCAAATGTCTTTTATAAGGGCTATTCTTTCCTGCCTGGTGATGGGAACTGTGGTACTGACGTGTAAACTTTCAGTAGCAGCTCTTTAGTGCCCAGTTCTCAGGGCTTCTTTTACTTCCTAGACAAGGGCTAGGAAAGAAAATGAGGCAAAAGTTTACAGAAATGGGTGTGATAATTGGGGGAGGAGGGAAGTGCTAGAGTTTATCATAATTTGTGAATGCAGGAGGCTTAACTTCTGTTAGCATCAGGGTTTAATAACAGCTCATTCACTGTCTTTGCATTCCTTCTATTTTCCAGGAACAGGAACAAGATGTGTCTTCCCTGTGTCTCTTTCTTCAATAAAGGGCCTTCCTGATTCCAAGGCAGAAATGTCACAGAGAGGTAGGTACAAGTGAAGAGATTATTCCTCACTGTTTCATTTGCTGACAAATGTAGAACAGAACACAGTTCTGTTCAGTTACCAAGGACAGGAAACTGAATTGCCTGTAGGCATTCACTTCATTGTGAATTTATGGTGTGACTGTAATATTTGCATTAATCCCATCAGCACAAAGCATACATAAATGCATTCAGAATTATATTGTCTTGCTCGTGTAATTTACATTAAGATCCATATGCAGAATTGTATTTTCACAGCAAGTTTTACACATAATGTTAAATTTTTTTCACCTTTTCTCCCATCAATATGTTGCATATTTTTAAGCCTAGCTGGGCTCAGTGCCAGCAAGGAGCTACAAGGATCTATGGCAACTGCCACATTTGCACTTTTCATTTACAAATCAGTAACTAAACTCTCATTAAATATTCTTAACCAGCCTGTTCAACATATGTTTGCTTGGGTATTAGTACTTATAAGTTGAAACAAATTAGATCAGTAGCTAAATTTGCTTCCTAATAGCCAAAGATATTTGAAAAAGAATAGATTTAGGAATATAGAAGTATCAATGCCTCCTTTCTCCTTTATTCTTTTAAAAATGGGACATTCAGCTCTGCTCAGACAAAGTAAAAAAGAGGGAATTTGAGCTCCTTCTTCCCATCTTCTGTTGGGAGACTGGTATAGGAAAAGCTTTGAAATTAAACCAATAAACATCCACCCATAGCATGGCTTACAAATTCAGGTTTGTTTTAAGATACATTTCCTTCTGTTTCATTCTTCATGTTTCTCCCTTTCAAACATAGACCCTTTAAATACTTTTTTTTTTAATAGTAAGACTCTTGCTTGTGGAGAATCATTTTCATCTGTGACTTCTGAGAGCACTGACAGTGATTGCAGAAAGAACCACTTAACAACAGAAAGCACAAAATCATGGATGTTACATCATATTAGACCCTTAAAAGGGTGATTGTCTCTGCTTAAGTGGTTATTTCATGCCCTTGCAAAGGTTGTTAATGATCAGCTTTTAATTAGTGTCATTGTGCTATCAAAACAATAGTGTAAGTCATATTATTATGTTTTCAGGTTTGTGCTACTTCATATGAAAGTCAATAGCAGCTCATCCATAATGGATCAGAGATCCCTCTGTACGTTGGGAATGTGCTGTAGAGGAGGTTGGGAGACATCCAGTGGTGATCCCACCTCTCTGCATGGCCGGGGTTCTGCCCTCTGGTCTCTCTCTGGCTGCAATGCCTAATTCACTTTGTCTTTGTTTCCACATCTCTAAAGTGGGATTCATATTTATATATTTTAACAATGTTCCACACAGATTTAAGTTCTTCTTCTAAAAAACTTTAGGTATTTCCGTAAGTGGAGGTTATTAGCAGGTAACAGCTTGGGCTTTTTGAGCAGTTTACAGTTTTAGTTGTATCTTTGTCCCACTCAGGTAGGTTAAGCTGTGACAAAGTGTCTTCATATTTCTGGAGCAAAGTTCTTCAGAAAAAAAACCACTTCTGCCACATAACCCAGGACTCTGAGGAGTCTTTCATTTTTTTTTTTCAGTAGTCTTGCCCCATCCCTGATCTTGCTTTTGATTTTCTGAGATAAGACAACCTTTTTCCTTGGAGAGACCGGGACACACAACTTTCTTAATTCAAAGCCAGAAGAATCAGTTGGGAAGCATGTGTTGGTAACAGATCCTACTGCAGTGAAATAGCTCTTTGTGTTAACCAGAGATGATGGTGTCAGTCAGGAACATAACTGAAATATATGATACAACAACCTCTGATCCCCCAAATTAATAGACAGATAAGATTCCTCTTTTTAAGAAAAAAAGCAGGCATGCTTGTTAAGTTTAAATTCTTAAGGGACACTGACATCCAAGTGTGCATGGACCAGTGGGGAGGATTTGGCCCATAGTAAGAGACTTCTCAAAGTCACTGGAATTTAGAAACTCATTTTGATGCCTTTTTTTTATTTTTTTGAGGGGGCATAAACTGACCTGCAGAGAAGAGCAAATGCTTTCTTTTCAGCTTATCTTTGGAAGCAGGTTTTTTTTCTGTCTGCTGCTCTGACCCAGGCTTGCCTGGCATGTTCAGTGTGTGTGACCTGTGTGCTGGGGCTGCATCAAACTGTATCAGCAGCTGAGCAGGTGGTGAAGAACAAAGCACCACACGGGAAAATGTTGAAAGCATGTTTGAAACCACTGTAACTGCAGGAGGGGTTTATTTGTTTTATAAGCATGTTGGTGGTGAGAGGAAAGGAGAAAGCAGAAAACAGCAGCAGTGCAGGCATTGACTGCCCCTCTCTGTGCTGACATAGATCACTTGCAACTTCTTTAGGTGAAAGGTTGATTTCAAGATTTATTTTCCTTCTATAGGAAAAGGATTACAACCAATTGCTTATTACCAAATAAACTGAAAAAGATGAAGAATTAATGCATTTGGTAGTTTAAGGTTTATATTTTAAAAAAGTCATATCGTTTACAACTATGGAGGACCAAAGGAAATTATGTCAAGTACTACTTGATTGTTTTAAGAATGCATTGAAAACCTTGGGAAAGCATCTCTTCAAGCTCTATCTGCAGTACTTCAGTGACACGAAGCTGTTTTTCACACAAAGTCTAACAGAACAGAAGTGGCTTTTATTCCGATGACAGTTTGCATATTTAGTTTGCTGCATTTTTCAATACTGGTTAAAACTTGTAAATAAATCTGTGATGCAGTGCAAAAAAAGTTCAAGGCCAACATGTTTTGGAAGAAATAACAACTTTGTTTTTTTAAAGAATCACAGAATTCCTTTATAAATATGTTTAAATGTCAGCTGTTGACTAACTCCAATACATGTTGAATGATATTTGTCTGAAAATCAGAATAACAAAATGCAGCACTTGGCCTAAACCATTTCCATTACTGCTAGCATAAATATTCTGTGTTCTTCATCTAAACTTCTTACTGATCTTAAGTTCATGTGTATGTACAATTCCCAGCCCCATTCTGTGTTCTTACAGTCCAAGACTTAGTCTCCAGCTGTATTTTGGGTACAAATTGAAAGAGAGAAAATTTAGATTAGATATGAGGAAGAAAGTTTTTACTGTGAGGGGGGTGAGACACTGGCTCAGGTTGCCCAGGGATGCTGTGGATGCTCCCACCCTGTCAGTGTTCAAAGCCAGGTTGGGTAAGGGCTTGAGCAACTTGGCCTAGTGGAAGGTTCCCTGCCCATCAGGATCTTCAAGGTCCATTCTAACCCCTTAATATTCTATGATTTGGAAAGTACTTTGTGATCTAAATTTCTAGATTTATCACCTTTGCCTTCACAAACTGACTGAGGGCTGTGACATGTGTTGGATTGGGATGATTTAACTCTGTTCCTTGAGCCATCCTTCCCCCTCCAAGTGAGTGTGCTGACAAAGAACTGGGCATGCTCTTGGCTGACTCTAAGTTCAGGCAAATCTTTCATCTTGGAAGCTCTCTAACCTGCCTGCCTGGATAAAGTGTGACTTGAGCCTTTTGTTTTATTCTCTGTATGGTCTTGGACATGGCCCTGCTCCCAGAAGGGAATATTTTACAAAAATTCCTGGGATGTATGCCATAAGCCATTCTACTCCACAGCAAAGCATGCACTCATGGACATTACTTCTATTCTTTCATGGGACATAGAAGCAATTTCCATCAAATACTTACCAAAACCCAAGGAAAATATACTCAAGTTTAAGGTAACTGTGAGAGATGCTGGTTATTACATTTAAAATTGCCACTTACACTGAGGTATAAATGCTCAAAGTGGGATTCAGCTAGAAAAAAACCCACAACACGAATTTTTAATGTAAATATATGTACATTATATATATAAACCAAACGCAGTTCTTTTATATCTGCGTGAAGTAAAAAGAAAGGCTGAAGTTGTACTTGCATAAAAAAATTAACCATTGGACAACAGCCTTACTGGAGAGAGGAGCTGTTCAAAATTCTGTCAAATATCAGAGCTAATAGAAGGTTGATAGAGCTGAAGGATCAAAGATTTACTAGAAACCTAGGAAACAAATCCTTCTTGCCTGATTTGCAATTTGAGAGATACTGCAGGTATCCTGATCAGAGCTAACACTTAGGGAAGGGAATGACAGTGGACTGTGCTGTATTTGTTCCTATGAATAGACAGACAAGGAAAGTTGGCATCCATTCTTTCAGTTTACAATCCCAAGTTATTACTAAACTTGGAAAAGTGAGAGAATATAATTTTTAGAACTTCAGCTTCTGCTAGAACTGATGAATTCATTCAGTAGAACTAATTCTGTGTGGTGTGGTAACTCAGAGCACTGCAAAGAATTAAGGAGTAAGCAAGCTGCATGTGTCTCTTTGAATGAAAATAGGATAAGATGGTCTTTTTAACTAATCTAGGCTGTGTATTGAACTCAACTAAATAGTGTACATGACCCCAAAACTTTCAGAGAGAATCGCAGGACAATTTCTGATTGTGAGGACAATTTCTGACTTCTGTTCTATTATTTGAAGGCCCAAGTGACTGTGAACCAACCTCAGATCCAGGAAAAACTGTAGGAGAGACTCCTGGTAACTGGTATTCTGAATTGTCATTTAGGAAGTTGTCCTTTGGGTGCTGCATATGGGTGTAGGAGTCACTGTGGGGTTTTTATTTAATTTGTGACAACATGTGAAAGGGATTTCGGACAGTTGCAGTAGTATGGAGTGTTCATTTGCCTTTGAAGTAATGGATGAATGTTATTCTTTGGGTGTTCTTGTAACCTTAAAAATCTTACATGTCACTGGTGTAGCAGTGCATGTTTTGGTATATCTGCTCTGGTTGGTTTAGACAATTAAAATCTTTCTGACAAAGCCCAAGAGAATGTAGAACAGTGCACTCTTCTTTTGGCAGCCTCAGAGCTAGCAACACAGAAAGACAAATAGAGGTTTTCATATTTTATCTTAGTAATTACATGCTTCAGAGGCCACAGGACCGTATTTAATGGCTTTAAGTACACTGTGGAAATAAGGAAAAGGGAAGTGGTATTGGAAGGATTCCTAAATTGAAGAAGCTTTAGCCCACCTTTTAGTCCATGTATCTTTTATCTTTCAACTTGTCCAGGCTGATGTTTTTCAGCTTCTCACAAGATTGCTCCTGCAGTTCTCAGATAGCCCTTCTGTTTGTATACCAAAATTGAGTTTGTCTACTGTGGCAAAAGTAGTAAAATATGAAGCTAACCTAATAAGGTGTATAATGGTAACCCACATATGTTCAGCTGCCACTGTGAATGAATGTTTCCTCATTCTCCAGTCCATCAAGTATTTGAGGCAACAGATGTTTTCCTTTCTTGATAATTTGTTAAAAGTAAGGGCTTTGGCCATTTAAGGTAGGTGTGAGATGGTGTGTGCATGAGAGAATTGGGTTAAGTCGGTAAAGTTGTTTCAAAAGTGTATTTGTTAAATTAATGCAACAACATCCTAATGCAGACAAAGGTGCTTCAGTTTACAAGATCTGTGGATTTGCTTTTCTGATTTCAGATATATTGTTTAAAGGGCAGTCATGCAGAAGGAATTTTAACTGTACAGGTTCCTGAACAGATTGAATTCAATTGTTTTCATGCACGTAGCAGATTTGACACTTATTGTTACTAGAGAGCATTTATCTCCTTATGAAAGAAACAGTTGACTCATTTTAGCTGGGAATGGAATTAAGTAGCTGGCAATTTATGTATTAAAAACTTTAGTCTGTACCTGAGAAAAATGCATAAGAGTATGATAGTATATCTTGTGTTGGGGTTAATCTCTTTCAACTCAATCTCTCAGAATTAAAACCTGGAAGGCATAAAATACTATTAGAATGAGATGTGATTATAAACTCCAATATTGAGCTGAGTGATTTAGTAACAGCTTGAGGTACTCTTTTTGCCCTAAAACCTGAATATAAGAGCTTCTTTTGTAATGAAACCTGAAACTAGAAGATGCTTGTATGTTTTGTGCTTCATTAACCTCTGTAGCCTGTGGTAATTGTGGAAAATATCTCAAACACTTTTCCAGTTTGAGTGAATTTCAATAAAACCACTTCCTGAGTTGACTGGTGGGGATATATTGTTTTCACTAAAGATCAGCATCAGGGTTGTGTAGATTCACAACCTGGGATTTCTTCTAGAGCTGCTAATAGTAAGTCATTTACATAGTGAAGATGGTCACAAATTTATTCTTCTATCAGTCATTTAAAGAAGGTGGCACAGTTTGTAATGTGGGCCTTGTTACCTTCTTGACAACTGTGTTATCCTTTAAGGAAGGTCTGAAACCTTTTAAATCCATGTAAGTGAATTTGCCTGGGAGGTTAGGGTCATGGTGCTTTGCTGTTCTGTGAAAGATAAAACAGCACAAGAGGTTCATGTAGATAAGCACTTCATTTTGACAGACCTAATGTGGCGAGGAATTAGTCAGCATCTTCCTCCAAGCTTGTTTTTATTTACTGGAATACTGGAAGTGACCACCAAATGTTAGTAAGGATAAAAACACTAGATTTGCCAAATTACAGTCTAACTGAAGTTTGGCAGCTTCCCACACTTCTCTACCTTCCTTGGATAACTGTAATTAGAACTCCCCCCTCTTTTGTTGGTATTCTCCTTGCTCCTGTTCACCTCTTCTCACTTCATTAATGGGCTGCTGTATTTTTTTGTTACTGAGCTACTGGCCTATGACTACACTCCTTTTTCTTTAGCCTACTCCTAACCATTGCCATGGATACAAACTTAGCTGAATTAAGTACTGACAACATGTTCACAAAGAATAATGACCCACTGATGTGTGAGACAAAGCATAGTAGAAGTCAAAGTGATTGTCCTAATAGGTTTTATTGAATACTAAGCAGGATATTGGGAGGTTCTTGGAGGGACACCTTTCTAGTACAGCAGTGGAGTTGTGTTGCCACATCCAACTTTCTCTTACAAACTGCTGTGCTCAGCATTCTCTTCTGACCTTGCCAAATTATGTTTTGTTCTTAGTTTAGTGTCAGATGCAAACCTAAATTACACATATGAAGACGGCTACGTAGCGTTTTCAAAAAGCCTTCTTTTATCACCGTGACTTAGAGATACTAATTAATATATCTAATGAGAAAGTATTTTGGGGTGAAAAAAAATGCTGAGCATACAAACCCCATATTTAATATTTAATGTTAAAACCAGTTCAGCAAAAAACCAGTCCCGTGTTTCTAACCTGTCTGGTACATTCAGTTTAGCGTTTTGGCTTGGTTAGCTCAGTGTGCTGTGGGGTGAGTAGCTCTGGTGCCCGGCAATGCCTTTGTGGAGCTGCTGTTCCTAGAAGGGTGCACTGGATTTGGCTGCTGCAGTGTGTGGACAGATGTCCTGGTGTGTCCCATCCACCCTACTGTGAGCTGAGGCAGCTCCTAAGTGAAGGGAACCCAGGCAGCTTCTCACCATGGGAGTTCTCAAAGCCCTCACGTTATTAGTGAGAAGATGACGGGATTATGGGTGATTTATTGCAAACTGTGCAAACTTCTGCCTCAGCCAAACCTACATGTCTTGGTTCTTCATTTCTGACTGTTGTAGTTGGAGGAAACCTGGCACAGTCCTCTCTGCCCTGGGAAAATTTCTTTTGTCACCCATGAAACTTGGCTGAGTTATTGATGTTTCCTACCAAAGGGCTGCCAGCTCTGTGCTGAGAGGGGTATTTCTCATGCTGTGCCCAGGTCTCTACAGCAGGCTCGTGCTCCTGGGAGGTGGCACATCCTCTGTCTTCCCAGGAATCTTCGTGAGATTCAGCCAGTCTTAGAGCAGTGTGACCTACAGGTAAGTGACAAATATCTCAGGCATTGCACTGCCTACCACACTAAATCACTTCACACTAAATGAAGATCTTACTCATGTTGTGATGAAACTAGTCATGATTTTTAAGTGCTCAGGACTCTCCATACAGCCTTGCTCATCCTTGATATAGTTTGTAATTATATCAAAGATTCCACATTCAGGAATGATTGTGGAAGGTTAGAGCTGGTTATGCTGATAGTCAGAATTGCACCTGTCCCTATCCCTGGTCCTGCAGTGCTCTAATGCTGTGTCCTGGTACATCACCCTGGGTGAACCACGGGATTGTGTGTTTGGAACCTGGCAGAGTTCACAGATGGCATTTACTCTTTTAAGCCTTTCTAGTATCAAACACTTGAGAACTGTGGATAAGATACAAAAACGGAGTGCAGAGATAATTAATGTCAGTTTTAGCTATTTACGAGAATTGCTGTTTCAAGTCTAATTTATCTGTTTCCTTCTTTAGTGTGGTGAGTCGCTGTGTAATATCTAATTTATATTAACTTTTCCTTTTCTCTCCCTTCATTAAATGAAACTTCTTACCTGTAAACACAGTTTTCTATGGTACAGGAGAATAAGGAACTTTTTGTGAGGACCTATTAGGCAGCCTGTCAAATTCTCCAAGGATGTTGCTATAAAATGTCATCAAATTTGAACCATATTTAGGAATTTTATTGTAACATGCTGAAAAATACCTGAATTAAAGTTATCACTTCTTTTTGAGAATGAATCCAAGGTTCACTGTTTTCCAAGATCAATCTCTAAGACAGGCTGTGTTGTTTCAGATCCAAAAATTATTTTGCTTATCAACAAAAGCAATCATCTGAAAATGAAGTAGGACAGATGGAAAGTAGGACAGGGAATGGGATGTATCAGAGGCTGCCAATGCCCTGTAATGACTTAACCAGAACCACTCTCAGCACTGCATTCCTGTGGTGGTTTGGGTTTGTAATACAGAGCTGCCACCACTAAACTAAGGACTGGTCTAAGGAAATTCAGCTCCTAAATTCTCCGAGTGTGATTTATTCACGTGCAAATATTTCCTCGATATTATATAGTGATATTGACTGCTGTGATAATCTCTTTAAGGGAAAAAACTGCTTTCAACTTTTGTCATTTAAAAAAATAAAAGGCATTTGACCTGCTTATTTTGAGTGATACTGAGAGCTGGGGATTGCAGTGAGTCCTTATTTCCCATGAGGCATTCAGAAGCCTGGTTAAGAATACACAACCACTAATCTTTCAGTCTGTATAGGACTGATCAGTTGATTGTCTGCCTGTGTAAACATTTGCATTTTGAGAATATTGAGTGCTCTTTATCAGTAACAAATCACATATTGCCATCAACTAGAGAAGTATCAGTGTTGTCATCCAAGCAGACCACCCACTGCTTTGGCTTTTATGATTTCTTTGTCAGATATTTGCATAGTAGAAGTCATTATAATGAGGATCTACTTTGAAGAGAAGGAATTTTACTATTTGTGCAGATCTCTGGAGCCTTGGTATACTCTTTATTAGATGTGGAGCTTAAAACATCTGTGTTTAAACTGATCAACTGGCATTACTCCTGGGGGAATAAAACTATTTTCTTATTCCTGATTTTAACCTTTCATAAGCCAGTTGAACATACTGCTTGGAAATGGAACATGTGTGCCTTTCTCAACCCTTCTGTCTCAGACAGCCCAATTAAAGTGAAATGTGAGGGGTGATTGCTCCAGATGATATGCTGATCCAAAATTAAACAGCTAAAAATATTGAGTAGCTTCATTATAGCAGGGTCCCATATGCTTTTCACAGCTAATAAGGGATGGTTTAAATAACAAAATTCAGGAAATAATGAAGTTGGTAAATGTTTTGAGGCACCCAGAGTGAGACTTCTCATACCCCAGTAAGGCTGTTGTAGGAAACAGGCCATGGCAGATCTTCACAGATCACCGGGTAAACCCCAGCGGGGAAATACGGACTGACTTCCAAACCCACAGCAACTGCCTTCCCCAAACAAAGGGGCTGTGTGTAAATCCTTTATTCTCTGACCATGGGAGGATTTGGAGAAGTTGCTTGAAGCTTTCGTGTTCCTCTGAGACTTTTGTGTCTGTAGTTTTAAAACTACTTTGAACATGTGGTGCACATGCTTTTTCAGGACACGCTCCTTCCCCGTTTGCTCTTGCTGGCCTTGTTTCTGCAGCTGCTGCTGCCATTTTGCAAAGAGAACAGAATATATGGCAGGAGAAGGAGTGTTGCATCAAGTGCCTTGGATTACCTCTGCAATGAAACAAAATCTCAGTCAATTCAAGTGTCTCTTGTGATGGCATTTGTGTGGTAAAGGGAGACAAGGCTCCCTTACCTTGGAAAAGGGAGCCAGCACAGAAAGGTTTGCTGCAGTGTGAAGGACTAATCAGTTAAGTACAGTCTGTGTGATAAATCTGTCTTCTCTGAGCACTCCAGAGTTACTTTTTCCATGGATAGTTGTCTCCTTTAAAAACTAGATTTATTTGTTTGTGTTTGCAGCCTGCTTGAATTACAAAGCAAATGGAGGTTTAGATTATGATATGTCTGGTGCTTTTCACCTGTGGTACTGACCCACTTCCTTGGTTACTCATGTCATTATTCCACTCACTTCCAATTCCCATGTACTTATAACTACTGAATAAATATAGGTCTTAAAAGGGAACAGAAAATGCTGATTTTTTGTATTTTCTCCACATGTCCAGTATTCAGCTCATGGAATAATGTTGAAACCTTGGAGTTAAATTTTGTCCTGTTGGTAGAGAAGGAGGGGTTTGGAATGGGGTGTAATATATCCATGAAAAGATGTAAGAAACCTTTATATCAATTGCAGTTATTCCTGACTTTGGGCCAAACATTTCAAGTGTTTATTGCAAATTTTGCATGTGACCTTTAGAGCAATAAACTGCTATTTAGTTGTCTTCCTTTTAAAATAAGGATCTTTTCACTGACAGTCTAAACTTCATCCTTAAAATTGCTGAACTCACACTGGTGGCAGCAGCTCAGCTCAGTTGGACATGACCTACTTGAAATACTTGTAAGTTAAGTACAAGCCTGCATTTAGTATCACAGTGCATCTCTCCAGATGTTTGCCAGAATATGTTGATGAGACTACAGCCTAGGGCAGGAGAGGCTGCAGCTGCACCTCGAGCTGGAGAGGCTCCTGTGAGCAACTCATGCGAAAGTTTTCTCTATTAGCAGCTCTCTTAAAATGTGCCTTAAGCAGGGTCTAACAAATTTCAGGTAATGTTTTTAAAGATGCTTCACTGTGAAACAGCTGCAGTTCCTAAGGTGTTTGCTGATTACTTATTGATGCTCTGTTCTGATGTGTGCAAACAGCTCCACTGTCCTTTGAAGTGTGTCAGTAAAAGAAACACAAGGCTTTCCAATTTGGCTCTATAAGGCAGCGTTTTTAAGGATGAATAGGCACTAAGAAGAGACATTTACAAGGATTTAAGGAGTGTTAAGTAGACTTATCAGCTTTATTAATTGTAAAGATGAAAGGGCAGTAAAAAATTGTTCAACTGATTCAGTCAGCGGAGTTAGAGATACGAGGAATAGGCAGTGAGAGGGAAAACACAACTTTCTTCCAGATGCCTTTTAACAGCTCCTCAGTGATGTGGCAGCATCCCAAGCCTTCCTTTAGCCACAAGAGCTATTTATACACAGTTACACTCTTTATAATTTTCAGTTTTTTGTGGTCTCTAGAAAAGCCAGAGATTGTTGCTACTACGTGTTCCCTACGTGGGCTTTCAGTGAAATAGCGTGTCTTGACACAGCCCACTGCTTTCTCCCCTTGCCCAGTATTTTAAATCCTCGCTGTCCCAAAAGAAATGCAAGGCACAAAGGTCAATGTGAATGAGATATTGAAGGAAAGATCTTAGGAATGCTCTTTGTCCCTTGCCCTGGTTCACTTCCAGCTGGTTGTCTCCCATTGATGAGTTATACTTGCTGTCTCAGGCACAAAATATCAGGGCATTTATGTTATACTGTAGGGAATTACAGAGGGACTGTACTGGGGGTCAGGAAAAGGGCTAGAGAACAGAGAAGAGAATAGAATTTCCTGTGAAAATTGTGATTCTTATCAGTACAATAGAGTCATAACAAATGTTTGGGAGCAGAGCTGTGGATTTGCTCAGGCATTTTCTGTGTTTCATTCTGGTTAGAATGTTTCATTCAGTGTAACCCTAATTCCTCAAAACTGTGTGGAGCAGTAACAAATAATCTTCCCAGCCCACTGTGCAGGTTACCTGCCCGTGCCACCTCTCCCATATAAAGGCATTTTTTGTCTTACAAGCTGATAATCTGCAACGCTAAAGCTTTCCAAACGCGACTTTGTGTATGGTAATAGCTGTTTATTACAGCTGATGTAGAGAGGGAGATCAGGGAGTGCTGTGACACAATAAGCCAGCCAGCAGGTGAGGAATTCATGCCTGTGCTGTTCAAAGTACTTTCAGATTGAATTTTCTCTCTTGGGAAAAATTTGAAAATGTCTTGTGCTTAAACACAAGCCTCTTCAGCATGAGTCTGCATTTTCTTTTTTGGTTTCCCTGGCTACTGATTAAAATGCATGTTTTGAAAAGGTTTCCAGATAAAAGATACTGTTCTGTTGTTTGCTCATACAATGAATCAAAATTTGTAATTTATGCATTATCATAATTGCTCTACCTGAAAGGAGTGTGACAAATGACAATTCATACACTTTGCTCATCAAAAGGAGCGTAACCCATTGGATGAAAAAAAAAAATCCCTGTATTGGATTATAAATAACACCACTGATAACAAGCATAGAAAGTTACAAGATAAGTGAATTTTTTTTGGTAAATATTCTGGCTTTCTACCTTTCAGGTATTACATACTGTGGGCAGCTTCTTTGGTGAAACAGCAGCTTAACACTTGTGTTGTACAGATCACAAATATTGACAGGCTGCATTCAGGAGAGGAGCTGAACTGATGGGACTTGCTCTAACATATGTATATAAAATGCCCACTGCTGATACAAAGCCCTGTAATTACAGAAAAGCTGAAAATCAGGTGCCAAATTTGTTCCTGTGTGTTGTGGTCAGACGAGTTACACAAGGGATGAATTTAGACAAGACCTTTTGTTGTCATAAGTAGCTGCTGGTGTCAGAATTGGACCAGAAGTGCCACCTTCTGTTGTCAGCGTTCTGCTGCTGTTTGCAAAAGTTTATGTGAAGTCTGAGCTTGCCTTGTGCCTGTATTCCAGCCATGGCACTCTTACCTGGGAAGGAAAGGCAGTTGCTTCACGTGCATCGTCGTGCCCATTTCCATCCACAGTTTATTCTGTGACCCCTGCCTGCCCCTTGTAAAAATACACTGTAAAAGACAACATTTAATTTTCCTGTTCTCAAAATCCCTGCAAGTCTGTAAGACTCAGAATTTTGTTCAAAGCTCTTTTCCCTCAGACTTTTCAATTATCTGAGTAATTTATGGGTGAGACAAGCTTGCTGGGGAGTGTGTCTGCTGCCACAGTAACCATACCTCAGGAAATAAGAGCACCTCTTAGTTACTCTGCATACTCTTTTATGTTTCTTATGATGGAGTCTGTTGAATGATTCTTACAGCTCACATGTTATTAGCTTTGGCCTGCTGTGCAGTGAGAGTTAAAAGCTGTAACCTTGATGTGGGAGAGCTATTACTCTGCACCTTGCACTCTGGCCTCTTATCAGTTGATTCAATCTGCAACCTGTTATTTTTGATGGATGGAACTGCTGAGGGTGAAGGCTGACCTTGGAATAAGTGCACCAAGACCAAAGATGTCATGATGTAAGGTTTGTGCCTTAGCTACAATTATCAAATTTATGTAACTTTATATGGCTTTCTTTCTAATCTTCACTGCAGACCAACCTACTTGTGCTAATGCTGCAGAGGATAGGGAAATTCTCTGGAAAATTGGTATAACAAGTATCCTCTCTGGCCTAAAAGGCTCTAGGGTTTTTTTTTTATCATTTAAGACTAGTGTAGAAGTAATTTTATATGAGGGTGATGATCTCTAACTTTCACTTTCCAAAGAAAGGGAAGAGAGGAGAGAAACCTGAACAGTTGAGAAACCAGAGGAGAAATACAAGTGGGTTGTGACACAGCATCTCTGTGGCCCAGTGATGAACACATAATGGAAAGGACACGTTCTTTGCTGCACAATTAACTATGTTACCTTCTTGACAGCAGTGAATTCCCTTGCCCACTGTGTCAAGAAATGCCCCATTCAAGAAAATAATTAAATAAAATATATTAACAGTGGAGATTTAGTGTCTGGGTTGTATCTCATAATATTTTTGACAGTACTCAGCAATCAATTCAGCAAGTCATGTCTCAAGGGGCTTTTCTTTTGTGAATAAACTTAAGTTGCAGTCCAGCTGCTACAGAACCGAGGGATATTTTATACAGGTTGGAAATGGCTTTTTCATTTTTAATGTGTGTAGCTTGTGTGTATCTTTGCTTCAAAATCAATTATTTGTCACATAGGAAGTAGTTCACTACCAGCAAGGATTACAACTGGTTTAGCTTTGTATTCTGTGGTTGGTGGCTGCATCACCTTCTGTCTTAAAAGAATGGGGGGAAAAAGGCAAAACCTTTTTTTTTTTACATGAGTTTTCTGTTTAAGCACGTATAAGAATACTTTGCTATAATATTCATCCAAGAGACAGCAGAACTTTGGATGGATAAATGAGAAAATATTGCAATAAAGGCACTTCTGTTGAGCTGCACAGGCTGATACTCTACTGCTGTTTTTTTGATTTTTAAAATATTTGTGGTAGCTCTTATTTTGTTAGTTAAGAAAAAAGCATTGGGAGTTGCTTACAAGTTTAGTGGTATTTTTTTCCACTAGCAACTGGTGAGATACTGTAACAGAGAAAGAACTGCTCTTGCTTGTTTTCATATAAACTCTAATACAGAAGAACGGGGGGAAATATCTCTGAGTTAAGGGATCATAAACTCAGTTCCCCCTCTGCCTGGAGGGAAGTGGCTTTCTGTTAAAAACAGAAAAAAAAATAAAAAAGGGTAACTTAATAGGAAAATAGGAAACTTCTAGTAAATGTTTGGTAAGTCTCCAAGAGGAAGCAATGGAGTAGTTTATTGTTTAAAACATGGTTGAGAAAGTTTCCTGTCTAGCCCTTATTCAATACCTAAGGGTAAAAGCTTGTGTATTCCTTACAGCATTGTAAGGAATATATGTGAGACAGGTACATTGAAAGCTAAGTGAAAGTCTAAAATCTCCTGTTCTTCTCCCAAAAGACAGGATGTGGAAGTTTTCCTTTCCTGAGATGGTGAAGAAACATTCAGTAGACATTCTGTCTGTACCTCTGGTCAATTAAATGCTTAAATTGCTGTGTGCTCCTCATATTTTATGTTTCATAAAATCAATTTAACAACTTACTGCTGATGTTCTTGTCATGAGAGACTGTAGGTCTTCTTTTAAAGCACAGAAGATGCTGTGGAACAAGTAGGTAGGTGACTGGGAAGTTCTCTGGGCCTGTTCACTGCCCTAATTTATATGTGCTCCCGTGGCACAGTGCAAGTGAAACTGGTGAGGAGCGAGTTCTTTCTTGCATCTCATTTTACTTTTTCTGCTTTCACAGTGTGTTTTTCAGATTCTACAACATTTTGAGCACCAGAAATATGATGTATCCCAGTTATACTGTGAGCAGGAATTAATCCCCCAAAAGCACTGCTAACTGATCTGTAGGCTGGAAGTTGTTCAATCCCTTCTTAAGATGTGTTTACAGCAACCTGAAAAACTCCTCATGATGACTTTAGAATCAGAGGAAGCATCAGATTAATTCTCAATTTGTTGAGTGCTAGTCAGGTTGAACAAACAGAAATCTATAATTTATTACTTGAATAGGAAGAAATTATATTCATCTGAAGTCAACATGGTTTCAAGAGCTTTCTCAGTAAACTTTTGTAATTGAAAATTACTACCTTGAGAAGAACAAAACTTTGACAGAAGCACATGCTTTTCTTTCCACTTTAGCCAGGATTTCTGGTCAGAACACCACTACATGTGATTTATAGCAGCATGAAACTTTGTGTATTAAGAACATGGCCTTTTTTTTTTTTTGTATGTTGTACATCTTGACTAAAGGAGACATACTTGAGTAAGAAGACAAACATGGGGAGCAATGATGACAGAGCTTTGCTGAATTTTACCATATCTATTAGTAAAACTCAGCCCCCTATATATTTATGTCTGTAGTCATTCATGGTTCATATTTGTTATGTTGGCCCACAAAAACCTCAACTTTGCAAGTTATTTGTTTTACAATTGTTTTACATTTGTAAGTGTATAACTGCTGATCTCTTTTGCACAAATGATTTGTAATATATGAGAGAGGTAATTTTTATTTTTTGGTCTTTCAGCTGCAAACTCAAAAACACATTCTGTATTTTAATGATCATAAAGAGTGAGCAGGAAAGCTATAAAGTCTATAGATTTTTGAAAAATGTACAAAGTAACCAAGGGAAGGATGCAATAAACCCAGAAATAAACACCTGGGATTGTTCATTAAATGGGTGCAGCTGTAAAACATGCTGGTTCCCACCTCTGTAATATAATTTCAGTATTTTAAGAATATTCTGATAAATGTGAAAAATACAAAATGTTTTTTTCATTATCTTTAACCTCTTCTGTCAGGATGACAAGATGCTTTCCAAACTCTGGAGCATGCCTTCGATGTTGAGTCTCCCTGCACTGACAGGTAACTCCTCGTGCAGGGAAATGCTGGTGGATGTGCAGAGAAGTGCCAGGGAAAGAAGTGTCAGAACGAATCCAAACTCCTGGCTAAAACTTGGGAAGGCCAAATACAAATCCTGGAATACAGCCAGGAAACAAACTATCTTATTTGATGCTTTAGAAACAAAATGCTCTTAACCAAGAATGGTCAGAGTGGTCTTTTGTCTGAAAAACACCTTTTACAGCACAGTGACCAGCAAGAGCAAAATGAATTTGCACTGTCTCAGATGAGTGCTGGCTCTGCTTTTCCTGGCATTCCAGTAACAGAAGTTTCATGTCCAAATACTGTTAAAACCTGAAACATCTTTGTTGAAGAGTTGGCAACTGTAGGTCACTTCTGTATTGGCCATCATACAAGTTACTGCAGGTGGGACACAGTTTGGCCCATGGTAAAATAGAGAAAGTTTTTACATCTTTGCATAGTCCATCAAAAGTTTTGTCAATGGTTTCCTTGCATAAAACTTCAAAATTTTTATTCTTAATGTCAAAAGTACCACCTCCTTATCTAAGCCCCAGCCTGAGTCTGTCCTGTCTTCTTAATAAGCCTCTGTATTTTTTTTCCTTGGAGTTGAAAGCATGTTCTTTAATCAGCAATGCTGCAGTTCAGAATTACAGGAACATGAAAGAAGTTGCAGGGGAGGCCAATGTATCTCATGTTCAACATTATTTGTGCTAAACTTGTGCAATTTTCCATCTCCTTTTAACCTGGACTTTGTATTAAATTATATATGGTTTTAATGCCTTTCAGAGCATGTCAGCTAAAGGATTTAAGGTGAAAGGTGAGATCTATTTTATACATTAGTATGTGTATCACTTTCCTTAAGTATTAAGATACCATTCAGAGCTTTGGCTACTTTCTGTGCTCTATTCATTCTACAGAACTCCTGCAAAAAAAGAGAAATAATGAAGGGCTTAAAGTTTTGTATGAAGGAGTATATGGATAGACGTTTCATTTATTAAAAGATTTCAGTTCAGAGATCTGAATAAAGCTGGGGTGTTTAAACTCAATCATTACCTTTGTTCTTTCTAGCAATTAAATCCTTCATCTTCCACAAAGACTCTGTTTTAAATTACTGAGCTCTGAAAACGATCCCTCCCAAACTCACAAACACCCCCAAACTTGCAGACTGAGAAAGTATCTGAACCTGAGAGGTGGATTTTAGGTTGGTGAGTCTGTCTTTTGGCACACAGTGGCTAAAGAGTAGAATGATTAAAAATGGTGAGAGAATAAGCCCTTACAAGAGCTCTGTTTTCTCCTCTTCCTTGGCCTGTTTACACCTTGCTTGAAGCACCTTGTACAGGTTCCTTGTGCCAGCTTTCCTAACCTGACAAACCTGACAGAGGGTCGATTACCATCTAAATCAACTCGTTTAAAATTCAATGCATGTGTACCCCACTGGAGTTGTAGCTTCAGTCCCGCTGGAATCTGGGGATAAATCACAATGCAGGAATTGTTGTGCCGCAATCCAGAAATGATAGAGCAGGATAAAACTGCTGGGTTGTGGGAGAGAGTCTGGGAAAAGGGAAATTTGGTGAAATGGGAGAAGGTGTTGGTAGGAGAAATCCATGGTGATGAGACCTCTTTTCTTTTTTTTTTAGCTCAATGTGCTGAAGTCAACCTCATATACATATATGTATGTTTTATTGATAAAGATATGTTGACCACATGCACACATTATTCCTGATTTATTACAGATATGATCATTTGGTAATTTTTTTTTCTGGGAAAACGAGCACAGTAAAACCCCATAAATTTGAATGAAAGATTTCAGAATAAGGTTGATCTGTTAATGCTGTAGCTTGCTGCAAGGTTGAAATAGTCTTCAAAAAATGGTTGAATCCAAGATTTGAATCAGGATCCAGCTCTGACTTTCTTACCTCTGCCTATTCTGCTGGCTGAAACAAATTAACTGGATTTTTCTTTTGAAGGAGAATGTGAAAGGAAGAAAAAAAAAAAGGAAATTAACTAGCAAAGAACTCAGAATCCACAGTTTTATTTTACAATTTTGGCGCATTGTGATGCTCTTTATATCTTCTCCATATCCTCAGTTACTCATAAAATAATCTGAACTTTTGTACTTGGAAACAGAAACCTTGACTTGTCGTTTGGGTTGCCTGGGCTAATTCCATGGACTATTATGAAAACCTTTCTAAAGAAAAAAATCAGTTGAAATGATCAACAATTTTCATGTAGAAGAGCCTGACATGTAGCAATATTTTCCATCTTACTCATATCCCCTGCCTTATAATTTTGTCTTGTGCTGTTTGCAGTGTCAGATGTGGGGTTTTTTCTATTTAAAACTGTTGCCTGGAAACTTGGAGCCTAATATAATTTCTTCCCCCCAACTTTAGTTTAACAGTAAACTGGAGCTTGAAACAGTTTGTGATATGGCTTCATTATAAAATCCTAGAAATGTCTTATTTTCTGTAATTTCTTCACTGAAGAGATTTTTTGCCATTCCGTGGTATATAACACCATAAACACAGTTTGTAATCCTAGATTTTGAGGAAGGTTTCTCTCTCTCAGTTCATGAACAACGAGAGTTCAGCTATCCAGAAAAAAATACTTGCACTCTGTTTTTTCCATGTATATGATTGTGTAAGTAAAATTTTACCAGGTAGTAATTCAGTGACTAATTTCTAAAAGCCATTAAAAGCTCTTTGGAAACTTGTGGAATTTCACTGCTGTAAAAACATAAAGCTCCTGAAAGCCCCACTTGGTGATTTCCGTTAGATAACAACTTCACTTCTTTTAGTATGTAGCCTGTGGTTAATGACTGGTGTTTTAGAGCGTGAATGAATTTGAGTGATCACTGCAAGAATAAGCAGCTTGCCTAAATTAATATGTTTCAATCAGCTTTTGCTACAGATCTGTGTGTGCCACATCGCCCTTCACGCTTGCTTCTCTTTTTTAATTGTTCTCACGACGCCTCACATGAGGAGACAGATTTTGTAAATAACATTTTAAGGTTTCAATTATCATCTACAGTTCAGTATAGGTGGGAATGTTAAGTGCAAGGGTAAAGCTGAACAGAGTGAGGTGGTGCATGTGAATAAATAGATGGCATTCACCAGATTTGGAGTTAACATTTTTTCCTGTGGCAGAACAGAGTACCATTATTTTTTGTGAAGGGTTTTTCCCTGGCCTGGCTGCAGCCATTAGATGAGCTTGAAGGGTCATCCTGAAATGCCTTTGAGGACTTGGATGCTTAAAGTCTGCTGAAGTGGCACTGGAGATACACGTTGCTAGGACTGTGATTTAGAGATCCTTAATCCTGGGATACAGGTTACTGTCCCTTTGCTTTCAAGCAGAAGTTCTCTGTTGAGTGTAAAAAAGAAAACAACGCTCTGTACGTTCCTAAACTGCTTTTTTTTCAACTCACAGATCCTTTCCCAAAACTATTTCAACCTAAATAATTTTTCTACGAGACACCAAGCAATTGGAATGATTGTATCTGAATGAGGGATAAAACATTTGAAACCAAGCATTGAGACTGGTTTGGGATTTCTGTGGTCTGGACTTTTCCCCAAGCCCTGCTGGACTTTTGACTGAGTTTTTGCTTCCAGTGTAGATATGGAGACTGTCCAGGCTGAAACCTGTAAGGGTTAAAATTTTGAGGAATAATTCTGAGGCACTAGTAAATAATACAATGTATATAATATAATTTGTTGAGTCTGGCAGTTTCTCATACAAAAGGGAACACTGAATTCATTTGTGACTCAGCTTTCACATTAACTGCTTTACTTGGCTTTTCAGCCTGTTGTAATTTGAACCATTAACTCTATACAGTGCTGCAGTTGCTGTTAAGATTTAATCAGATCTCCTGATCTTGAGATCTTCTGTTTGTCACCCTGCAGATCTCTCACTTTTAGGAAGTCTGGTAAAGTTAGATGCACTAACCTTTCATGATGTCCACTGTCAATGGCACTCATCTTTGAGGTTTTCCCATCAGCCAGGCTAAATGATATTCCACCATGATTACTCACTGGGCATACATTCCTGATTTGTATCCCTGATGTTGAAATGATTTATGAAGTCTTGAAATACTTTCTCTTGCATTATATAAATTGTAGCTTAGGTCCCTCTCTTTGGTGGTCATGTTTTTTGTATCTTCTGGCTGAGTTTTTAAAGGTCTGAATGAATATATGATATGGTGACAAAAGGCAATAAAAACACAAGAAAGCAAAACTGCATAATTGATAAAAGAAAGCCATTATTCATTAGAATGCAATCTTTAAAACTGTCTTGTTACCTGCTCTTACTGATCTTCACTTTTCCGTGCAGAAACGAAGAACACAATGTCAGTGCTTTACTCAGGTTATTGTATTTCCTACAGTTTGGCTGCACTCCACTGATACTCTTTGTTTGTACAACTTTTAAACCTTACTCTAATCTCCCCAAAGTGCTGTTATTCACGTGAGGTCAGAGGCTTCAAGGTAAAACTGCAGCACTGAACTTACTTGAGGTTAGCAGGGACTCAGCCAGACTGTTCCATAATCTGCACCATTTTTCAGGACCAAATTAATAGGGAAAAGCAAGCAAACCATGTGATGGGCCATGTGCAGACATGAAGGATTGTTCCCTCTATGCATAGAAGTTAAATCACTGCTAGCTTACCTTGATAATAGAAAGTTATAATTTTAATTAGTTTTTCACCTGTTTGAAGTAATTCAGTGTTCTTACGGTCTGTGTGGCACTGACAAAGGGGATCCTGTTTGTTTGCAGGCAAGTGTTTCTTAAAGAATAGAAAACTTTGAACTTCTGTGAGGCATAACCAGAACTAAATTAAAAAATGTTATCCTATAAATCTAGAATGATTTTCAGTCTGGGTAATCCACTATGTGAAACAGATTGCCACTGGGGTTTAGTTTGCAACCTTAGAGAAGCATTTGACATTTACTCAGATGTAAGATGGGGTATAAATTAACTTAAAAAATAATTCCCAGCAGCCTTGGAGAAAAGACATGTCCTTTTAGATTCCTTTCACTCTTTTCTAAAAGTAAATGCTCCGATTAGCTGATTTTTCAGTTGAATTCAGTTTTTCAGTCAATTAGATGGAACCTGTATGTTCAATTCTTTGTAAACCAGAAGTTGGTTGCAAAAAATACTCCCACTAGTATTCTGCTTTTGCTGACTTTTTCCAGTGTTCTTGTATGGATGTGTGAGGCTGCAGGGAGGTTAAACAGTTTGCAACAGCACTGGACAGGAACTGCAGAATAAGCCCCCACTTAGAGTCTCTCTCCCCTGTCAGCTCCCAAATTTAATAATGATGGAATTTGGGAAAGCACTGTGAGCTGCTATCTGCTGCCTATTTGCAAGTGATAAAGTGCATATGCAATAATAAAACACTCCTCAAAATCTGATCTTTGGTCTGTTAACATGCTGAACATGCCTTTTTTTTACAGCAATGATTTATAGTCTGGCATAACCATGCAGAATCACTTCATTATATTTGAATAATGAAAAGAGTGCCATCAAGATGGCACGTCTCAGGGGAGCTTTCTGAGGCAATACTTTAAACAAATGACTTTTTAGATAAATTTATTATGAAGTGTGATGAAAGCCATTTTTCTTGGCAGTCTCATCTTGAGAAATCAATGAGGTTTGTTGTTCTGTAGTGTTGGGGTGGGTGGTTTTTTTTTAACCTCTTACATAAGTAAAGGCTAAGTCCATAGGAACAATGGTTGATATTTTACTGGTACCATGGAAAGGAGATGTGATGTTGTCATGGGCAGATCTAATTCTGTCTGATCATGGGTGCTAAATATTTGTGAACCAAACTTACAACCTAGACCTACTAAATTTATTAGTTGCTTTAAAAAATGGTTTTTACAGGTATCCATGAGCTCTCCTTCAGATCTGTTATGCAAAAAAGTGGGTTTATGCAATGGAAAAAACCCACACAACAAAATTTGCCTAAGACCTGTTCTGTCAAATGAGTACTCAGCCTTTGTACTGTCAGTTTGTTAAAATGTGTTATGAAAAGTTTACAAAACCACCAAGAAATCACCGATCGTACTATTTGTGTAACATTAGAAACAGAATTTCTATTCCTCTGGCACATTTAGCATCCTTGAACCTCTCCTTTCAATATATAACTTTTGAATACTAGTAAGACATAAACTGTTTTTTCTCAAATCTGGGCATTTGTTTTGTTGTAGAACAATCAAAGTTGTTCTACAAGCAAATCTTTTGTATTCGGGACAATGTCGAACAAAGATATCTCAAGCTGTTTGTTGGAAATCTGCATTTTGAGCTGTGTTTTCACTTTTAGCCTCCATAACGTTATTTGAAAATGTTTTTGTGTCTTGAGGTGACCCCTCCTTGACCCCTTTTTTGATGGAATACCAGTGCAGTAGTAGAATATGATTTTAAGAGGCTGCTGTTTTTTAGAGGTGGAATTATGTCTACGTGACACATAGAAAATTCAGTCTTTTTTCTTTTTTTTTTAACTGCGAAAGTTTCTGTGCTCAAATCCAGATGTAATTGTCTGAAATGCATTAACAAATATGACAGGAAAATCATCTTGATTGCAACTCAGTAGACCTGGATTTACCTGAATTAACCATTAAGTCTCCTTTAATCACTTCTTTTCTGAACCTTGAAAACAGGGTATTTGCCACCTTTTGTGAAGAGTGTCAAGATCTACAAACAACAAGCACTGAGTAATCGTTATGTATTACTAATATGATGGATAATATTTTCCAGAGATATAAAAAAGGGAGGTACAAAAGGTGCTAGGGAAATGAACTTCCTTCTAGAGCTGGAGCTGACCTCTTCTCTCACCAATGTTAATTTGCAGCTCAGAACGTGGTGGTTGTCAGCCAGTGCCCAGCTGAGAGCAGGAGGTGGCAGAGCTGTTCCTGGAGCTGCCAGGGAGCTCCTGCAGGTAGGAGAGAGCAGACACCTGTATCTGCTCCTTTCACTGTTCCTTGATCCTCCTTACCCAGGCAGATCTCACCAGGTCCCTGAATCAAACCTGCAAATAAGTGCTGCATGATAAGACAGAAAAAGCTGGTCACCTACTTTTTTGACATGTTTGCTTGCAAATTGAGCAACTGCAGTTTAAAGAATTTAAAAGCTGGTTTTACCTCCTTAAGGAATAAATTTTACATAAAATTTAAACCAGTAACAACTTCTGTTGGGAAGTTCAGTAGTGAGTTACAGCGAGATCTAACACGCAAAACCTTAAATAAATGGATTTTCTGCTTGTCCCTGCATTTGAATGGTCTGTATCTTGTTACATTAACTTAAAAGATATTCAGTCACGAGGAATAAGTAACTGCAGTCAGTTTTCTTTTTTTTGAATTCCACATTTTCCTACAGTAAATGCAAAGCTGGCCATGCTTAATTCCTCCTAATGGGTTAATTGATTCAGCAGTCACCGAGTATGCGACCTGACTTCTGGTTCACTGAGTCACTAAATGTGGTATCGAGATGATGCTTTTATTTCTGTTTCATTTGGTGAGTGCATTTTGATCAGAGCTGTGAAAGATGTGAACTGGTGGCTTTAGGGAGCAGACCTGCCCTTCACCTCGGGCAGGTGCAGCCCCAGCCGGTGCAGGGGGATGTGCTGAGGCTGTGCAAACCCAGCGTGTCCTGGGTGCCTGTGTGCGCTGGGCAAGATGAATCTGCCCTTCACTTCTGTGTTGGACTTTCTATTGAACTAATTCATCATGGGATTTTTGACATCTCGGTAATTACTGCTAGCAAAAACTAGTCATTTTAATGGTAGCAATATACTGCAAGCACATTTAACTTTGATGGAAACTTTGAATGACTTTGCCTCAACCGCTTGCCTGTTCTTTGTGTAGGCACTGTTACAGTCAACTGAGGACTTCCAGGGAAGCCTTTGGTGACACTGTTGGCTCCCAGCAACTTCATTGGCTCCATCAGGCCAGGGTGGAGTTTCAAGAGGTTATTATTTCCTCCTGCAGCTGACCTTTGTCAGACCAAACACACACAGAGGGGTGTGTAGAACCTGACTGGATCTGATTTTCTCTAAATTTTCATGACCCTTCAAAAGCTGCTGTGATGATCCCAAATGCCCCAAAATGGAAATGTTTTCTCCCCAGCCAAACCAAAAGTTTCAGCAGCAGCTTTTCTCCCATCTCTAAAACTGTTCTCATTGCCCAAGCCTCTCTCCCTGTGTATTTGCTGCCTAGAGAAGGCCACTAAGGGGGTGAGACAGCATGGAGTGGAGATGCTGGGCTCTGACATACACTTTTGTTACCTGTGTGAAACATTTCCTGTCAGGAAAAGCAACTGTCAGTTCTGATGAGATCTTTGTTAGGCACAAGGCAGAACTTGAGGGAGCACTTTCCTTAATGCTGCCTGTAGCATTCACCAGCTTCTGTTTTGTAATTTTGGTGACAATTTGGAGCTTTTCAGTGCTTTAGTAGCCAACAATGAAAAATCTCTGCTCTGTAAGGACAGGTCTTTTTCTGAACTAACAAAGTGCTCTGAAGAGCTCAGAGCTGCTGTCCATTCAGATAAGGCATGCACACAGAAGACCTGGTTAAAAAAAAAAAAAGAAAAAAGTCAGCTTCTGAGTTAATACAGGCTTTTCTATGGATTTGGAGAGAGAGGAAAGAGCTTAAAAGAACAGCTAAAAGACAGATCATGCTGATGAGTGCTTCCCAAAATATGAAGAACACAGTTCATGGCCAAATAATAGGGATAACCTGAATTCTCCTTTCTTTCATTCTTGCTCACAAATCTGTTTGTGAACATTTAGATTGAAACAACATCACTAGCCAAATCCATTGAAATGAAGTCATAGATTTCTGAAACCATTCAAAAGCAGTTGTCAGTGCTTGACATGAGCTGTATCTGGTTTACAGGGACTTCAACTGTTCTCTGTCGCTCAGGTTGGATAAAGGATTTGTTAAGTTTCTCTTGTGGGTATTTTTATACCCTTAGAGATGTCTGAGATTGTCCTAATGGTTAAATTTCAGCAGTGATTTTCTAGTAGGGCTGTTCCTTTTGTAACACTTGTCTGAGTCCACTTTAAAGGGTATTTCTTAGGCATTTGCTTGGCTCCCTCCTTCCTGTTCCTGAGCATCTCCACCACTGCAGCCCCAGGTGTGACTGACCACATTACACACGTGTGAGGTAACTCAGTTTGATGAGAACTGCCAGTCAGTTCACGATCAGACATCAAGTGTTTCCGTATCACCAAGAGAATCCAGCCAGAGGAATTCTCACAGTAGTTATGGAAATTGGTTCAGAGGGGCTGACACCTGTGAGAGCTGATTTTTAAGGCATCCAAGAGCAATCAGCATCAAATTGTTAATAATGTCTTTTGGAGTGTTTGAGGCCATATAAATTCTATCGATTTTCTGGCTTCGTGACTCACAATTTAATAATATCTGATATAAGGAGTATTCTGACTGCAAGTTGGAAATGCAGACTGGAATGTGGAGGGAGGAATCTGGGCCTTTTTATTTTATTTAAATATAAAAACATTCTGTCTGTACTTCTATGGCCTTCAGCATAGGTTAAAGGGAGCATTTTGCATATTTTGTTTGATATAAATGCTCAGTGTTACCACTTAAAAGGTTTTTTCAGGTTTTTTTTTTTTTTTTTTTGCAAGAGATCTACAGTTTTTCCAGGAATTTATTCATTTATGAATTGAAAGGAGTTGAGGGTTTTATCATGGCAAAAATGTATTTCCTCTGTTGTACGTATTTTAGTCTGGTTGGGGATTTGTTGTTGTTGTTGCTTTGTTTGTTTGGGTAGTTTTTGTTGTTGTTTTGGTGTGGGTTTTTGTTGTATTTTTTTTTTTTTTTCATTTTCTTTTTGTAGAGGTTGGACTACGATTTTGGAAAAAAACTGCTAAATAGTTCATTAGAATGAGGCAGTTGGCTCACTCTGTGTTCCTCCAGTTGGTTAGTAGTGCTCATTACATTGCAGCATTGGTAAGTCCTTTATATGGTGTTTTGTAAAAGATTAGTCTAAAGACACGACTACAAAACCAGATCCAGCAATGTATGCAGTTGAGATTTCTGCAGAATGTTTCTTGTGCATTCAGGATGTATTTCAGCTACAACACGCCCAACATGAGAGGCTGAGGACAGATTAACCTTGGCAGTTTGGATTTGAGGTGTAAGGCAGGGATTACAGCTACATGTGTTTGCTGCTCAGGTAGCTGATGGAGAGAGGTTGATGTTCTGAAGCCACAGGATTATGTCTGGTTAATGTTTGATCCCGCAGTAAAATGCCTACCCAGACCCCATTCTTCCTGGCTTAAAAATATCAATATTATTTTGGTACTGTTAAAGAATGTGAAGAAAAGGTAGTGGAAAGAGCTCTACCTTTTGGGGCTTTCAGCTAAGCTGCTGTTTAGCTGTTGTTCACGTGAATGTCTGCAGTAGAGGGTGGAGGGACTGTTGTGAGGTTCTGCCTCTGCTTTGCTTTGTGGCTTCAGCTTTCTTCTGTAGAAAACAAGATGGATGAAAGAAAGAGTGGGGGGGTGGGAAAAAGGACACTGGATATAGTACAAAATACAACTGCTGTAGAGCTGAACTGTGCCAAACAGAGCAATGGAAGATGCAAGTCTTTTGATTTCAGCACTATAGATGGTCAGGAAAGAGCACAGGCGTGTCTTGGGATGGCTTTCCTTGGTCACTGTTTCTCTCTGGGGAGTTCTGAGCTCTGTAAATGGCTTGCTGGTGTCCAGCTGCAGGTATCTCACAGCAGCTCCTGGTTCCTGGTGTTTGGGAGCTTTAGGAGACCCCTCCCTGTGGTGGGATGAGGTGCTGTGTCAAGGGGAGGAGCAGCTTTGCTAAACTGGAGCACTGAGGAACATCACAGAGGAACTGGACCTCATTCAGGTCCAACAGGGCACCCCCAGGTTCTGTGGAGTTCCTGAGCAACAGCAGCCTGCCAAGGAGGGGTCTGCTTTGGTTTTAATCATCTTGGGAACTAATGACTAGCTGTGGGGTAGCCATCCTTCTGCTTGAATATAATAATAAGCACTTAGCTACACAGAGTTGGTTTTGTTTTCTTGTTCCTAAGGATTTCCAGCTAAGCAAAAAACCAAAGCAAAAAGAACCTGAACTTTTACACCTGTAAAGATAACCGAGGGTTGTGATAGCTGCTGAGTAATCCAAACACATGGATTTTAGAGGGGAGGTTCTGTCAAAGACTAATTTTTTTTTTTTAAAAGCAGAGCTCCTAGTCAGCATTTAATCTGACCTTGTTATTGCTATGGCATTTGGCAAGAATGTTACATGAGAGAGTTTGGAAAATGTAATCAGTCTTTTAATATCAAGTAAAGAGAATATGTTCTGAATTATAACAAGCCTGAATTAAATTTTAACCCCTGGCCAAACAGCCACCTGTGGCACTCTGTGAATGAGTCCTAGACAGTGTGATTCACTAAGTTGTGGGGATGCACAGAATGTTGCCTGGAGTATCTCAGGAACTTCTGAATGGGATTTGGGTTTAACCAGCCCTGTGTCCTGCAGGGAAATCTTAATTTATTTATTTATTTTCCCCAGGAAGCAACACTAAATTTCTCAGCTTTCATGTCACAGAGTTTCAAAGTGAGGTTTCAGGAATATGTTAATCAAACAAGAGCTGTAATTCATGGAATCCTAATGTCAGACAAACTATGTCAAGTGCAGGCTGAGAGAATTTGCTGTGTGGCATTTTCCTATTGCATGGGTGCGACTTTAAACTCCTGGTCTGGCTGTAACTCCATAAGATTGTTTGTTGCTGTGAATTACTAAACGTATAAGGATTATTAAGCTTGTACACCATCTGTATGTGGGAGTGAAAATGAGCTATTAAAAAGATTGAAAATATGAATGTCTGAAATTAGAATTAGTCACACTCTCTTTGGTTAGATTTGCAAGTCTCCCACTCAGAGAACTGTTAAATACTCACTTTTCATTCTTTGGTCGTCTTTTAAATTATGTCTGTTTTGATGTAATTTTTCTAAGCCTTCATTATTCATTAATTATTTTGTTAGGGATTAACATATTTTAGGTATTGGAGTGTTTGAATTGATTTAATGCTTATTTCCTTTACAGCTGTCCGTTCAGGTGACTGGCAACTCTGAAGCTTTGGGGTTTTTTTGAATTCTGAGCTCAGCAGTTTCAGTGATCTGAAGATGATGTGTACTCAGCAATTTGAAGATGAGTTTCACTTTCAATGGCCTCACTTGGATGACCAGAAATCCCAGTAACTTTATAAATTTAGGCCCAAATGTCTTAGGGTGATATTTGCCTTATTTAAATTTAAGGAGATTAAAACAAAGCAGGCATTTCAGAAGCTTATTCTGGGAAACTCAAGCAAATCTGGTATGTTAAATAATGCGTATTCTGCTTTTTGCCTATTTTTTTCTTTACACCTTATAAGAACATGAGTGGAAAAAACTGAAACCCCCAGCACTCTGCAGCAGATCCGATGGAGTGGCACCATGAAGGGAGGTGCCATGGTAACTGCAGTCCCTGAGACAGTCAGTGTCAAGCTGTTTAATGGTGAGTGCTATATTTAGGCTTTGGTTTACCCCAGTATGAATAGCAAATGGAAAGTTTGTTTAGTGGTCTCATTTCCTACCACTTCCAACCCAGAAATAAGGAGGTGACACAGAGCCCAGTGTTGTGCTGCCTTTGCTGCTCTTCAGACACGGGGGATTGGCCGCTGGTAACCAGGGCTGTCCTTTGGAGCACTTTCCCTCTCTTCCTAGTCCCTGTAGCATCCCTGCAGCAGGTCTAGCTGGGAAAAAACCAGGGAAGTCTTTTCCACGGGTAGATCTGTGATTTGAATCTGTAAGCAAAGCTGAAGTGGAGTGAGGTGGGAAAACATACTGACTGTGCTCAAAAGTGGTACCCAGAGCAGTCTTGCAGGCTGTGAAGGCTAAACAGTGCAACAGATCCTGGCAGCCATAACTTTCACAAAAACTGGTGTACTTCTCTTTATACCTTTCCAAAAACTTTTTAAGTGCCAGAATAGGAAGAGAGGTCTCATTACCAAAGTTTCATTTTGCTTGCTTTAAAGCAATTCATGTGTGTGCACACTGACATACGACCATATGTGCAGAGGGGCATTGCAAGGCAGTGCTTGTTACCTTGCCCATTTAAGATTCAGCCACTAGTAGTCAGACTTTATTGTTAAGCCAAGATAGTGCTGCTTTCAGAAAGAAATAATCACTCTTGGAGCAGGGTTTGAAATGCTCTGTACATTAAATGAGCAAACCTGGGCCCATCAAAACTGTTTTAGACTATTGGGAAACTTGTGAAGTCGCTAACCAGCACAGCTTGGGTAGGAATAGCTCAAGTGTAAGCTCAGCTCAGAACAGCCCTCTGTCATTCTCTCCTGTAGTTAGGAAGACAAAGAGGCACAATAAGGAGAAACAGATAAATTGGAAGTAAAGATTAAATCAATAATAGGGGAAAAACTTTAACAATGTGATTACTTAGATAAAAAGCTGGTCTCAAAAGACCCAAGGCTTGACACATGAAAAATTAATGGGAGAAAGCAGTAGCAAATAGTTTTCTAGGAGTGATGTTGTATTGGCAGGAGGATGGATAAGATATTTACAAAGCATTTAATTAGGTTATGTCCAACAGCATTATGAAGTAGGTGAATGTGTGGATTGATTCACCTGGTTTTGGATCATTTGAACTTTGTACAATAAAGAAGAACAAATTCAACTGGAACAAAACAGTGACTATGTAGGAAGATTTCATATTCTGTACAAAAAATTCTGGATCAGAATATTGGTACTAAATCTCATTATTAATGCATATTTTCTACACTGATGTTATACACTTTACAGGCAAAATAAAAAAAAGACTAGTTTGCAGCACAATACCTCATCAAAAGAACCCAGTCTATTTAATCTTGGAGAAATATGAAGCCATATCTAATAGCTGCTTTTTTTCTTTTATTTGGTTTTTGTCCAAGTTAACATAAACCAGAGTTGTTTATCTGATTATATCTATGGCCTTGAATTTGTTCCTGTGTTGTATTATATATCTCTACTTTACAGGTTCAATTGAACTTTCAGTGTTTTACAACCTTTTTTTCAGTTCTTCAGTCTTCAGAGGATGATGAAAACTTGGTGATAATGGTCTCACATTGAACTTGCAGATCCTAATAGTAAATATTTTGGGTTGGTGTTACCTGAAGCTGCCAGTTAGATCATACCAGCAGTCAGCTGGTTTCTGTGCAGTGCAACTGTATGATTCCAGCTCCCTGAATTTAAAACTTCAAGGAGCAAGTAAGTGTTTGCACCACTGCAACCTGGAGTTTTCACTGCAATTCTTTATAGCAGAGTAAGTGTGTTAATTGTTTTACACAGTGTAAGGAATAAAAGGCTCTTTTCAGCAGCTGCTAAAGATGTAAAAAGGAACATTTAATGCTCATAATTTTAGTGAAACCGAATAGATCTACCCTATTGCTGATTTTAGGGGAGTGATAGGCTACTTTATATAGTGTCACCAGCTACACCAGGAATTGTGGCCATGGAAGTGATGAATTAAGCAATAAACAACAAGTCTCTGTATATGACATTTCATTTTTGGATAGCTTTGGAAAATAATGTAGAAGCTTCACACAAGTGCATCGATTCTGCTTCCTGGCTTGTGCAATGACTTATTTCATGGCAACACTGGTATATAGAGTCTCTGGCTCATCCTGCACAGTACACAAACCAAAAGAAGAAGTGCTTTTTTTCTCTTGACTAGTCTAGAAGAAAGTAGATCCCTTTAGCTGATATGCAGTAACTGCTGGGTTATATCTCTATTGGTTTAGATAATAACTATGTGTGTAATATTTGAATATCTAGAACAAACACACTCTTCTTTGCTGTTGAAACACTGGAGAAATGTACAGCCTTGGGGCCATGTCTGCCATCCTCCAAGGTGCCTGACATCTTCAGCTCAGTTGCTAGTTACTGATATATTTTTCTCCCCTGTCTTCTCCCCTTCCTTTGTCACATATAAAAGTAACGTGTCCTAGGCACAAAATTCCAACCAGAGCTGGGCAAAGTGCAAATGAAGTGAAGAAGAGTCTTAAGTAACAAGACTAAGTTCACTTCAGTAAACAACAGAGCAAGAAACATAAACCATTTCCTTATACCAGGGCTCATGCCTGTAATTTTGGCTTTGCTAAAAGCTGCTCCTAGGCCTTGTTCCGAGTGCATTGCTGGGATACTGAAGTTCTGAATGTTTCCCCAGATCTGCACAGTGGCTCTGTGGGCTTTGCCAATGTGCTGTAAGCAGCTGCTTGAGAATCCACCTGATCCACAGGCTTCAGAGGGCTGCAGAGCTTGAGGATCCTGCTTTCATCAGAACCCCTGGTTATGAGCTGTGTCTATGCTGGGTCATTGCTCTGTTTCTGAGTTTGAGATCCCTCTCTTCTGTGGTACAAAGGTACATAGTTAAGAGTGCAGAGTTTTTGTGCTTTGAAATGCTTCTGGAGTTTTGGGAGCCAGGTAAGAGCTTTTAATGCCTCCCAAGATGAGAAGCTCTGGTTCGTGCTATGGAAAAGTCTTCTGCTCCCAGCAACTGTTAGTGATAGGCATCACTTCTCTACAGGACCTCAAAACACAGGACAATTAGAAAAATTGTTGCAGTATTCAGGAAAAAAAACAGCTACAGGTACAGATATGGAGAGTTAGAGGTGTAATTACAATATTAACTCTCTTTTTCCACCTGCTCAAGTGTGACAAGCAAAGGTATTTTAAGTAATGTAAACTGTGGCAGCACTGGATGTCAAAATGTTTAAAAACACGGTAATGGTCTTTTAAATGTGACATTTAGCAAGAATTAATAGTAATCTTGGAGTTAATTATTTTTAGACATCACAAAAAGTGGCTGGATCAAGCAAGAAAAACCTCCTTAGAAGATAAGAAGGTAAGTTTTCTTTTGCTTTTGAATGAGCTTTTTCCTTTGTTCTCCAGTTTTACCCTTTGTTATCCATTATTGCTGCCTTCATGAATATGTGAGGAGAAGTGAAATCTATCAGTAACATAGGAACAGAGGCAGTGCACAGGGGTGTGGGCTCAATGCAGCTCTCACCACATCCATCACTGTTTGTCTTCAGTGTTGTGACTGAACAAAAGTTTTTCTGTCTCTCCCCGGTATGCTAAAAATGTTAATATTATTTTACCTTGTAGCTGACTGATCAGTGTCCCTATATCTATTTATACCTAGTTTAATAATGTAAGAATTCTGTACAATTAAATTGCAATAGTATTTTGCAGTATGTGGAAAATCCTTATGAATTTTCTGTAGTATTCATAACATTACTCATGAGTTGATTTGATACTTGGAGAAATATAGTGTGTGATGCTCAACAGTGGTGGAAGCCACATCTGCATATGTTAAAATATGATCTGTATTGTTATAAAAGCATTTTGTTTCAGGAGGCTGAGGTACAAAAATGGATCAATCGAGTGTGTCCTTGGGTGCTGTTGTGTGGTTGATGTTCCCTCAGAGTGCTCATGCAGACAGTCACACCTGTGGGCTGGAGTTTTAACCCTGTTGCACATCCTTTTCAGCTCACTGCAAGGTTACCTGTTTGACCAAATTCACCTTAACCTGGCAGATGACAATATCTGTCAAAAACTCAATTACACAACTAGATTTGGGGAAAAATAATGGGATGCTGGTGCAAATTTCCAGGTAAGAGCAAAGCATCCAGGAGTTTTCAGCAGATTATTGCATTGAGGGGGAAAAAAAAAAGCTCCCAAACTTGATATTTTTAAACTTATTCGTTTAAGTCTATATTTCACTAAGTTCTAGGAAGTAAAAATAACTTTGGCATATTAGATTGAAGGGCAACATTTCTATAAGTAAGTCTTCTGTAGAGCAGAAGCTTGCTTGTGTTTGCTGCTTTGGTTTGGGCAAGAAGCACAAGTGGCTGCAGCCTCCCACTTGTCTACTGAGATCATCCCCTCCCCAGTAGACCAAGTCCTAAGGGAAGTGGTAAAACTACAACATGTGGGATGTCCTGGGACCTCACAGAAAGGAAATTTTTATTCTCTCTGCTGAGGCCCTCAGTGGTGAGCAGGTAGGGAAAGTTTTGAGAGTAAACTTGAGGTAGTCTGTAGGGTAGAGAATGAACATACTTAGGTATAAATGAGGTGATCGGATGTGGAGAGGTAGGGAAAATTATGGGAGTAAAACCTGGGGCAGTCTGTTGCAGAGGGAATGAACATTTTGAGCTAAACTGAGGCAATCAGTGGTAGACAGGTACAGAAAATTTTGGGTATTAAACTTCTGAGTAGAGAATGACTACTTTGTGGTAAAAATGAGGTACTCAGTGAACAGGTAGGGAAAGTTTTGAGACTGACCCTGAGGTGGTCTGTGGGTTGGAGAATGAGCATATACAGGTGTAAATGAGCTGATTACATGTGGATAGGTGAGGAAAATTTGAGGAGTAAAATCTGGGGCAATCTGTAGCAGAAAGAATAAAATTTGGATGGATTTGGATGAAATGATGGATTTGAGGAGGAAATTGGAGGCATCCTGGCCTGGTTGATGTCAGCCAGGGTGCCCACCCTGCCTGTGGACAACCCGCCTGCCTCACGTGGGTCATCTGTTAAGTACATCTCATTCCCTGTGGAGTCAGCCCTGGAGGAGGGAATGCACTGCTGGAGATGGGCCAAGGTCTGCTTCCAACTGTTTATGCATCTTCTCAGCTTTCATTGTTTCTCTGGTGATTGCTTCCGTATATACAAAATCTGACAAATAATTGCAGTTTGAAGGGCGTGCTTAATGGAGGGCCATAAAAGTGATTCACAGACAACTGTAAACTGAACTATTACACTAAAGGATAAAAAGCTTCCTTAATGAGCTGTACAAGACAGTTATCGATGTATTTATGAAAACATTTCCAAGTACATGCAACCTGGGGAATTCAAAGATAAATATTTAAAGATTGGCTGACAGTTTTCACATGTAGCAAAACTCCAGTTTCTCTATTAGGCAGTAAATTTATAAAAAGTATAAATTTACGTGATTTGTAACAAAAAAAAGAATCAAAACTTGCAGTAAACCCAGATGTTTTTTGCTGTAATTGTGTTTTTCTATTTGGATGAAGAGATGAAGCATGAAGAAAATAGATAGATGAGATTCAGAATATTAATAAGGTAAACCAACCTTTTTTTTCTATCCAAATAATTTATTAGTCATGTCACAGAACTGTATTTAGGAGGATGAAACCTAACAACAGTTCAGAGTTTGATTAAGTTTCTTTTCATCCTATCATTGCTGTACACAATTAGGTTATTCAAGTGTGATCTTTAAGTGTTCACAATATGATTCATAACCTTGTTCTTCACACCTCAGAGAGAGAAAAATTGGTCTATTGTTATGAATCTGATTAATATATGGATCAATGCGTGCCCTTTTAATGTTTATTATACACATGCACTTTTAGTTTGGATAAATGATTATCTCATTGTGTTACTGGCTCTTTGTAGATGTGCTATGTTATTGTCTGAACAAAACTGTAGGAGCATTTTTAAGCATGCAGGGCTGACACTTGATTTGGCATTGCCTTGTCAGTTGAGATTACTTTTATTCTTGAATGGATTAATAATTGATGAGTGTTAAACAATATGATTTTCCTTAGGATTACAGCTGCTGTGCTGTGCAACTCCTCCTGCTATAAAGAATGAAGGTCTGGCTTATGCTTTTAAGACAGCTTTAAAACTTATTTTTTAGTTGTACAAATTTCTTAGGTTTATTGCATCACAGGGTTATAGATGGAGGCTGGACTAGTGACTATGATTCCTTGCAAAGGTGGAGAAGGTGTGAATGAGAAAACAGGTGACAAGTTGGCCAGTCTATGCAAAACTTTGGCACCAGACTGTTGCTCATGGGGAAAGCTACTGGCAGTGCTAAAGATAAGTAGTAGAAGACTTTCAATCATGGGGGTCTCTTCTCTAGCATTAGGAAGGCTGTGGTGAAGCTGAATTTAACCCCAGATGGTGATCTCACCACAATTTCATGTATAAAAATATGGAGTAGATAATTTGGTTAGAAACATTAATTAACTTCACAGATGTCAACAAAGCATTTGGTAGCCTCCACTAGGACTTGTGAATCTTTAGAAGTGTAGTACATGTCTTTGATTTTTAAGCTTTTTCTAACTTTCTGCTAGGGTACCAGGATTTGGGTTTTCTTTTTTTCCTTGACGTTATTTGATTGCTTTAGATTTTCCCTTTTTGGCTGATCCTTCTATTCCACTTGCTCTAGTAGGATGCAGTCTTTCTAGTCCACGAGGATCACTGGCCTTGGAATGAAAGGTGATTTGTGTATTGAGGAAAATTAGTTAATTGGTTCATTTTTATATGGGAGAGTAAGGGAAGGAGAGTAGAATCAGAAATTCTGAACAATGTGATAATTGTGGAAGCACAGGAACACACTTTTGTCCTTAGGAGTGCTCAAGTCGATTTTCAGTCTGGTTCTTTACATCATGTGACTGAGTCTTTGCATGGAACAGCCTGTATTAATGATGTCTTTAACCTCTCTTGCACCAAATTGTCTCTCAGTTGTGATTGAGAGAGAGAAACCCATTGACTATGGGCAGAGTTTTCAAACTTAATAATGATTTGTAAATCCAGTATTTTTACACCAACAGTCACATCATCTCCATTGCAAGCAGATTGTTTTGCATTTCAGAGCCCAATTAAGGCTTCATTTCAGTGGGTAAATCCTTGTGGCTATTGTGAAAGCATTTGAGCACTTTGGTTTCTTGGTACATATGCACAATTAAAAACATGGAGTTTTTATTTCAATTCAGTTTATGGATCATGCACTTTGCAGCCTTTCCTCATGCCCCCATTTTGAAGACACATCTGCACTAGGAAAACTCCTGCTCCATCTCTTTGCTTGGCTGAGATGCCTTTTGACATCAGCTGATGGAGGTGCCCTGGTTTCCATGGGAAGAGCTGAGGCCCCGTGCATGAGGGTAGCTCACAGCAACAAGTCCACAGGTTAGAAGGGAAGAAGTCCTGAATGATTCTCTGAGCTTGTCAAACTGTGTTACATCCCTGGCATTCACTGCTTTGCCTGTTGCCTTTGGCAGGTTGCTACTGTCAGTGCATGAAGGATCCTGTGCTTCAGATACCTGGAAAATATTAGACCCTTTTCTGTATTGTTTTCAGAAAATATAATGAGTAGCATAATTTTGTGCATTTTTTAGCAGCCCCAGGTGCATTTTGACTCAAAAATTGCCCTGTCAAGAGGAATTTATGTTGCCCTGCAGCTACTCCAAATGTCCTAGACAACTGTATTTGCCCCACCAAGGTAATCCTTGTTTCCTCCCTGCAGGCTGGAGCAGTGCAATGCTCTTCTGGGCAGAGGGAGCCCTGTTAGAGCCGAGGTTACACCATGCTGATACTCCAGTTGCTGAAAGCTGTACAGAGCATTCCTTTCCCTGAGCAGCCCTCAGACAGGTCTGCCTTAGCTGAAGATACAAAACCATTGAGATCCACTCCGATTTCTGTGGAGCCTAAATTACCTGGGGCAGCTGTTCTGTTAGATGGGAGCACACACAGGCCGTCGCCAGATTTCATCTTCCCCCTGGAAGAGTAGTTACCTTGGCAACTATTGGATTGCACGAGATTTTCTTTGCTAGTCACTAACACAGGAGCTAAATCTGACATGTGGTCTGTAATACTCAATGCATTGCCTGGGATGGAAGCACGTGGCTGCAGGAGCAGTTACTCTGCAGTGTGATGGGATGAGTTCACGCCAACAGCAGGGCTGTGCTCAGAGTTTAAATTCATTAGTGTGTTACCTAAACCTGAGGTCTGCAGGGTATTAAATGCATAATCAGCATTTTTCCTGGAGCAGTTCAATGAGAGTGACCATAAGTAAAACCCTTCTTGCCTACACCCCTTCACATCTTTACTCAAAGATACCTTATTAAACTTCATTAGTAAAATAGTTCCTGGAGGACCCTCTTAAACTTGGATGGTGGGAGTGTGATTAGCTCAAACTGATCACTTTTTTTAAGACCTAACATAAATAGAAGAGTGTGTGTGCGTTGTGTGAGTTCTCAAAACACTCTCAATAGTGTACAGTAATACCCAGCACTTTTTTTTCCCCTCCTCCTCCTCTCTGGTCTGGGACAGCTGTAATTCCCAGGAGCACAAGTGGTGGTTTGAGGTAAGGAAGGACTTGATTAGTGCTGACAGATGGCACAACCACAGCTATTTGGACCTGACCTACTCTGCAAGCTCTGTTGAATGTACTCTCTCCTTTCCACTGCCTCTCATTCTCCATGGCATAACAAAGGCCCCTTACTGAAGATCTCAGGATTCATAATTCTTCTGTTGTTTTTGTGATGATTTTACAAAACATCAGTAGGGCTTGTTAACAAAGTGAGACCTGGGTAGGAGAATCATTAAAAAGATCAACTCTGCAATTAATCTGAGGAGCTTTTTTTCTGATGTAGTGGTTTTTTTAAGACCACAAATAACAAAGAATGAATATTTACCAGTATCAGTGTTGCTAAGCCATTCCTGAAGTGCAAGGGTTTGGGTGCAGGTGTTCCCATGAGTTCCAGGTGTTCTGTGGACTTAGTGCTATTAATGATTGTAGCTACCTGATACAGACTTACAGAGTCATGGACATAGCAAAGCCTTTTCTTTCTTTATATCTTTAATCCTTTTAATATTCTAATTACCTTACTAGTCTTCCTAGCATGTCAATTAATGTCTTCCTAATTATTCTGCATGGATTTCTACCACCTTTGACATTTGTTATCAGTATTGGTAGTCCCATTGTTTTCAGCTGCTCCTGGAGCAGATGGAGTGCTCACCTAGAAGAGGCTGCAGAGAGAAGTCAGTGTGTATCAGAGACAAATTCAGGCTTAGGTTTACACCAGTAAGCTCAGGAGAGCTAGGCAGGGATTGAGTTTTTTCCAAGAAAATTAGGAGATTGAGGCAAAAATCAGAAATGTTCCTAGTAGAAAAAGCTATATACCTTCCATGGATATTTAGAACTAAGAGTGGTATTCTCGACTGGCTTTCTTTGACAAAGATCCCAGGAGTAGGGTTGTCTGTGTAAGGAATGCTGAACAGGACAAGGGATGCTGATATTGGGTGGGTTTTAGTTGCTTTTTATTTTTAAATAGAAGTTTGAAAGAGTTCCCCAAAGAAAAAAAAAGACTCAAAAGGTATTTATTTTGCTTCATAGTTAATTTTTTTTTAATATGTTTGTCTTGGAGGGGAGTCTAATACAGCAAAAGAAAAAGCAAGTGATTTTGCATTTTTCATTTAGTGATCACATTTTCTCACATGCTTTTAAAGCATTGATGGCTTTGTTCTCCTTAAGAATCATGTCTAGAAGCAAAGCAACGTGTCACCTGCTGGTGTGGCAGTTTTATATTGTGGGTCTTGTCCTGGCACAAGCTGCTCTGCCCCAGCTTGGTTAAACCCTGACAAAGACAGAATTCTCATGCTGCTGCCCGAATGGGAGGTAGAGGCTGTTGAGCTGGATGGATGTTTGTGAAACTGTGGCATCATTGCCAAGCTAATATGCTGATCTCCATCATGAAACACTGATGATAAGATCAAAAAGGACCTTTTGCATTGCTGCATGTGCTTTTATAGTCTGGAGTCTTAAGGTAACTCTGAGACAAGTCTATAGGCAAATGAAGGGCAGTGAGGGAAGGGTTTTTTGTTATATAAATGCATTTGTTCTTAGACAGGGGAACCATGTCAGGGTGCTTTTCAGAGCATCCCTGGATGTGGATGGGGTTGCTCAAATGTGGCACAGGATCAGGACTGTTGCTTCCTGCTGTAATGAGCAACCTGCAAACTTCAAAAGCAGATTTCTGGCTGTTCTGTGCTGTGTGTGCTCACGAGGCCTGTCAGTCCCTCACTCCCATTTGATTTGGGATGATGAAAGCAGAAGCAAAACCAAACTCAGTGAAGTGAATTTGGTTTGATGGGATTATAACTCCCAGTGCTTGGGGAAGGAGTGATGATGCCTGTGGCCAGCGTGGTGCACCACTGTCAGCTGTCATGTGTCAGGGACAGGCACCTCAGCACTGGCTGTAAATATGGGCAAGAGCTTTGCAACTGGGGCCTGACTTTCAGCTCTGAAGCTGTTCAGTTCTGGGGCTTTTGGTTGGGTCCACCACAGAGTTGGTGTTGTACATCACTGCTTTCCCAAAGGTTAGGATATCTGCAACTCCAGGGTTGTTTTTAACACTGTATTTTTTTTTCACAGGTTCAGTTCAGTCTCTGGGTAAGCAAGTTGTTTCCTATCTGTACTTCTAAGTTCTGTGGAGTTTGAGACTCTCCAGCTTCAAACCACAAAACAATTATTGAGAAGAGAAACAATCACATTTTACCATTTTCTAATACTATTAATATTATGTATTATTAATTATATTTTTAATTTTTTATTATATATTATTATTTATTATTATTAATATTACTATAAGTCCTCAATAAGTTGTTCTGTTTTGCCCAGCTCTGTGAACAACTTTATGAAGTTGCTAGCATGAGCACATTAAAATGACATACAATTCACCTTTTTAAAACATAATCCTTTATTCCTAGTAAAGTACAGATTGCATCCCAGAAACCTCATTCAGTTTTCCAGCTGTTGGTAGAAGGACTTTGTGCCACAAATTTTCTTTTCCATCTATATCAGTTTTATTAGAGATATTCCCTCCTCTGAACACTTCTGTTATTCCTAAAATGCCAAGCTCTAAGGGCTTCTGCTTCATCACATTATATACAGGCATTTGGATCTGTGTTTCTTCTGTCATACTGGAGAGAGCAAAACCCTTTGCTGGGGGTCTGTGAATGTGCTGTTGGGGACAACATACACTCAGTTATACAGAGCATCTTTCACAATTCCTACAAAGAGAACAACAAAACTGGCAACCAGAAATACAATCAGAAAACAGCACAAAGTATTTGTTCAGCAGAGGGGGATTTTAGTCCTGTGCACTGAAGAGCAATGGCAAACAACGTGCTTGCTGCTGTATTTTTGGGGGTTATTTCACTGCAGCTCTTGCATCACATTCTTCAGTTTGTCATGCTTTTGCTGTACTAATCCCTCCTGTAAGACTTTGCTCACATCTTCCCTATGCTCTGTCCTTTCTGATAAATTTGCCAGGAAATGAAACAGGACAGAAATGCTGGGTTGGTACTTAAAAGACAATATAGGCTCCTTTGGTGAGGAGGAACAACACTGTGACTCTTGTGTCTTATCTGATGTCTAGATGTTGAAATCCTACCAACCACCTTGTGAAAAGTGTGGAAATTTTGAAATTCTTGCATGGAATCAGTTAAGTCATTTTCTATTTTTTTTTAGTCTAAATTTCTATGTTATATATGCTTCCACGATCTTTATTTTTAACAAATTGTTCATACTTAAGCAACATTTGAGAGCTAACAATCAGACAAATGAGTGTGAACCCTACTATGTAGACACAATTTTTCTTCCTTCAATTTAACTTAATTTTCCCTGTTACAGTATTTAAAACTAGTAATTCCACTCTTGTTGCCTTTACACGAACAGTGTTGAAAATGTGTGAGAGTGTGGTTTTCTCTGCAAAGCTAAATGAAGTTTAGTCATTTTAACTTAGATCATTAAATGGTCTAAGATTGGTATTGATGTTGGGAGGCTGAGTAAAGTTTCTTAACTATGTTGCCCTCTCGTGTATGTCTTGTTTTCTTAACTAAAATGAGTATAAAATAAACCTCTCCCAGAGGCAGATTTCCAGCAGCCACATACACTGTTGATGCTGCAATGCCTGGCTGCTTTAATTTCTCACACAAACAGAAATCTGGCAAGTGAAACTGCATTTGCCAGATCATCTGATGTTCAAAGGGAGGATGATTAAAGCAAAATAGTTGCAGAAATGTAGATCAGGAAAACTTTTTCTTTCTCCCAGAGCAATGATTTTGTCTTTGCATTAGATTATAAAACAGCTGGTTTTTGAACTAGCTCGTGTTCTAAATAATGACTCAGCTACCAGTAACATCTTTTTGTTTTATAAAGCTGCAATTATTTACTCATTATTTATATTTATTAGTTCTTTTCGTGACTTTCTTAACCTACTCTCTATTGTAGGTGTTTAGTCACAGTTCAATTTTGTGGAAATCAAAAAGATTTCTCTGTCAGAAAAATACATGAAAACCTCTAGCAGACAACTGGGCTAATTTTGACTTTAGCACAAGCATAATTCTTGAGCAGGCACTTAATAAATTCAAAAATACATGAACATGCAGGCTTAATATTTGGGTTTTGAAGTATACTTCTGACAGGTGTTTGAATGCTTAAGTGGAAAGTGAACAAACAACTTTAATAATAGTGGCTGGGCAATTCAGGTCATTAATGTTTCTGTCTTTTCACTTTACCACAGTTATAACTGGCAGTGATTTCCTATTTTGCACTCTTGCTTTAATAATGACTTTTAAAGCAGCAAGTGTCTGTTCCGTAGGGACCTTTTCCCTCTGTTTATACTTGCCCTTTAAATGCATGAAGTGGTCTAATGTAAATGGCAGCTTTTGGACTTTGCCCCAGATATACAACAGTATAAGCTATTTTACTTTTGTTCTTACACTCACCACGTTTGTTATAGCTCCTTATTTTCTCCACGCTGGATTCCTTGCATTTCACTTTTTGGTAGCAGTATTTCTGTGTGTCTGTGGAAGAACACTGATTATTTTGTCTAAATCATCATTTCTTTATCTGAGAAGGAAAAAAATACAAATATCTCATTTTAATCACTTGTAACCAAAGTTCTAATAATGACTTTGAAAACCGGCATGTTGAGGAGTTACAGTAATTAACTGAGACCCTGATTCTGTAAAATTATTCTGTGGGTGCATTGCTTTATGGAAATACCATTTACATCAAAGAAACTTTCCTGGTTTTGTGAATTTAAGCTCACACGGGCTTTTGGAGAATCAGGATCAACATTTTTAGGTACTGCAGTTAGGTGTTAATTAGTTCATTAGACAGGGGGATTTTATATCCATGTTCTCAGTCCTGCACCGGGCATGCTTTATGGATGTACACACGCGCTCCTCCCTGCGGCCCTGCAGGAATTTTGGATGCTCAGATGTGGTGCCGGGCAGGGTGTGCAGGCAGCGCATCCCTGTCTGGAGGCCGGGGTTCAGCACACACCCCACACGGTGTGGAGGGATCTGATGGATGTCTGAGCGCTCCTCCGGGCTCCACTGAGATAAGATCAGTGACTTGAAAGTCGGCTGAGTCTACAAGAAGATTGATCGTGCCCTCGCAAGGGAAGCAGCTCCTGAATCCCGGCAGCCGCGGGGCTGGAGCTGCTGACTAATCCGTGACACGGCTGCTGCCAGGGCTCTGCTCCTTCCCACGGCTCGGGGATGGCTCAGAACGGCACATGTTCCACATTAGTGCCCAGAGGCGATCGCTGTTTACATGATGACAATGTCGATTATCACCTACAACACTCCAGCAAGGAGTAAAACGGCACTGACAAAGATGCAATTATTTGGCCATTTGCTTCCTTAGTCCTCTGATAGTGGCAGTGTCCAGCTGATTCTCTAGTGATGCTTTGAGGGCTATGATGTCTTGCAACTACAACGTGTTGAAAGCTGCAGCTTCTCCCACTGCCCGTGGATGGGTTGGCACGGGGAAATGTGCTGGTTAAAGAAAAACTCCCACCACTCTGACCTTTCACATCAAGCAACCTTGTGATTTCTGCTGGGTGAGCTAAACAGATCACAGCAATGCAGTGGCCAAATTGGGGCCTGAGGGAAAAGGTGAGGGGAGGAAGTTTTAGCTCACTTTTGCTGTGCTATATTTAAATATTAGATAACTCATTGAACAGGCTGGGACTGCCGGTTTCACCACTGCTGCAGAGTTTTGGGTGATGGCTGCTCTGTGGCTCTGGGCCAGCCATGGTCCCTGTGCCCTGATGGAACAGGGAGAAGTGTGTGTGAATCAGTGTGGTGTCATCTGGGACACACACAGGGACTGTTTGCTCTCCAGGGAACAGTGGACACCAGAGCTGACAATTCAGAGTTCAATCCCTGGATCTCCAGGACAGCTTTAGTGTCAAGAGCTGGGGAGAAAAGTGTAAAATGGGTTTATATGCTGCTGTCACTGGGTCTTCTGGCTGTGGCTCTGTTTCATGGACAAATCCTTGTTCCTTTGAAGCTGACCTTTACCTCAGCCCTGCTCCTCAGAGGGGTCCCTCTGAATTTCCACAACCATTGCTAATTGGTGTCACTTTGGCACCGCCAGGCTGTTCCTCCAGGCTGCACTCAGGGCTCTGCCTGATGCTGCCTGTGCTGCCCAGGCAGATGTTCTCTCCAGGAGAATGGCAATCTGGCACAGCTTTATGACTGAATTTGTTTTATGGAGACAAAAAGAAAGAAGGAAAAAAAAAGCTGACAGCTTTATTTCTTGATTAGTTTCCTATTTAGAGCAGGTACTAATGATGTATTTAATGGAAAATCTGGAGCAGGACTGAGTTCATTGATTAGTTGTTTCCCTACCGCTGGTGAAGATTTTTTTTCCCAAGTGCATCCCATCTTGCCTCTAGGGAGAGCTAGTATAACTTTTTCTGTGATTTTACATTTGGAAAAATCTCTGTTGTTGAAGCATAACCTTTCTTAGTAGACTGTCAATTTAAGAAAAACTGAAAGAATCTGATGATGAAGCTGAAACATTTTGTTTGATCATTTTCAGAGCAGCAGATTTGGGGAATTTATTCCAAGACAAATTTATTGCCTACACTTATATTGTTATATGGTCAAAGAGAATGGAAATCAGAATGAATTCCCCTGAAGAGTTTTTTAATGTTCATAGGAAATGCTTTTATTTTCTTGAATTGTAGCAAATCTTCGAGATGTAAAAGTTGCAGAGTTTCCTGGAAAATTGCAGCATTTTCTTACAGCTGTTACTGGTAATGGAGATGAATGTTACCAAGATGTTTCCATTTTTGACCTCTTGGTTTCCCTTTCCAGAGTGAAGACAGGTATAAAGCAAATATAGGGGATTAATGGGCTAATCATAACCAGGAATTTTATTCTGGACTCAGCAGAATAAAATGGCCTGTCTGTCGATAGGCCATGATCAGCCAAACTGAGCTGCTTGTTGGAAAAGTGAACATTTGCACAGTGCTCTCCAGGACATAATTCACTGAACTCCGTGTATATGGAATTCTGCTTCACAAAAAAACCCCCCAGTGTCAGTCACAAGAATTAACTTATGCAACAAAATGTTGTTTGTTGATAGTGCATTTATAAGTTGCAAAGGAAGGTTTTATCCTTCTCAGTGATTAGGGCTGAAAACCTAATTACAACATGTTCTACCATCAAGTGAGGCATTCCTGCAGCTCCTGCTCCCTTTGAACACACATAATTGGTTGCAGAAGCAATCACAGTTCTTGTAATAGAAAATAGCAACGTGCTCTGAGAGCCTTGGTGAGAGAGATCTGAGAGAGCACTGCAGCAAACCCCCTCACTGACCTCGGGGAGATTTCTGGTGCTGAGAAAACACAGAACCCACTTTCAGCCATTGTAGTGGAAGAATCTGACAATATTATTTTTGTTTTAAAGCCAAAATGGACACTGAGATCTCCAATTTGCTCCTGGCCATCAGCACACAAAATGGGATTGTGTTCTCTTTCATCTTGGAATTATCCAGAGCTCACTCATTTTGTTGTCTAATGAATTAACCCTGACAATGAATCTACAGTACAGAGGCAAAACTTGGTCTATAAAGAAGTGTTCAAGAATAGTTATTTCTAGCATAAGGGGATACAACCCTTAGGCTGATAACTATGGGATATTTGTTGTGTTAGTGCCATAGGAGGAACTCCAGTAGAGAATACAGGGTTATTCTTTTAAGAGGAAGCAGGTCAACTATTTCATTCATATTTTCAAGAGGGTCAGCCAGAGCACAGATGTTTGATGGAGCAGAAATGGCTTGTTAATTAAATTGCACAGAAGCACTTTCTCTACCCTTGTTCTTCAAATCACTGCCAAACTGTGATCAGAGGGATGGACTCTTTAGATACTGTCATTGGGGGTGATGGGTTGCTGATCTGCCACAAAAGAGGGGGAGATTGTGACAGCTGTGTGTGTAATGCTTGAACTATTAGAAAGTTCCCTGCTTAATTCAACCCTATATGGTTTAGTGTAATTTTCTCTGTGAAGTTCAGGCCATGTAATGGGAAAATCTTTGGTTTCATTGGCCAGCAAAGCTTCTGGGTTAGTTCCCAGGTGGGAAGACTGGGGAAAATAGAGTTTCATTCACTTGGTAGCCTAATAAAGATTTCTGTTTACATTCCCTGCAGCAACCTGCCTTCTCTGTGCTGTGAGAGATGCTGCAGAAGCCACGTGTCAGGTGTAGTTTTTGTTCTTAAATGTTTTCTCTTATAAATGTTAGAACTTCCTGAAAGGGGGTATCAGACTGAATTTCCAGAAAACTTCTTTATAGAAGAAAAACATGTTCTTGTGCCTGTTCCAGATTTACTGTTCATAAATTGGGTGAGTTTATTTGAACAATTGACCTAAACTATTTGACCCACCTGGCCAGAATGAACTAGTAATGGAAAAAAGAGCTCTTCATGTTACTTGCAAAATTCAGGTTAGTTTAGGATGAACACTGTGGACTTACTGTGTGTGCACAAATGTTTGCATTAGTCAGTAGTCTTACACTTCTTCCTTAATTGCATCTACAAGGCAACTCTGCAGATCCCACAGAGTGCCATATCTCTGTGACTTATTAAGGTCTAGCTTCAAGAAAGAAATATGAGAAATGTTTTAAGGTTACAATTTTATACATTAACTTTTACACCAACTCTTTAGGCATAAGGGGCTCAATCAGGTTCTCTCCTCTCTGTAGAGAGAAAATTAATTTAAACTGTACAAAGATGATAATGAGCTGTGCTCCATGGTTATGGCACGTGACTACAAATATGTATTTTACTTAGAATTTTTCAGTTCTTGAGATGGGAAATTTCCTTAGTGTTTTATTTATAAATGAGATCATGCTTACAGACTAGGATACACCTAGTGCGGTTGAATTAATTTATCAGACCTCAAGAAAAGTTGAACCAAGGGAACAGATGCAATCTATTATTTTTCATTTAAAAGTTCTTTGTGACTTGGACTTAGCAGACAAAAATCACTGGAGCTGGATTTCAGCAATCCAGGTTGAGTAAAAGTTAACAAAAAGGACCCGTGTAGGGGGTGTGTGTGCCATGTCCTTAGTCCTTTGGGCCTCTAAGTTGTTGTTCTAAATACACCCAAGGGGGAAAGAATGTGGTCCCTTTACAGAGGTTGTGTGATCTGCACCTCCACTGCAAGAGTCCCAGATGCCCACACTGTGCCTCTCAGGGTTTCAAAGTGGATTCTTTTTCCCCTTGCTGCCCTTAGCCCTTGTTTTGCCATTCTGAACACTGTGAGTTCCTCATCCTGCAAACATGAATAGCCTTCTGCAGAGTTGGCTTTCAAAGCCTCTGGATAAAGTCAGAAATTCATTTCCTGTATTGTTTTGTAAATTTTTTTTTCCATATCTTAATTCGGATTTTAAAAATAGTATGTCTATTCTGTTACTTTAAAGTGTTACTAGTCTGTTATTTAATGGTTCTGTTATATGTGGAATTGGCAGTGCTGGGTTAATCATTGGACTAGATGATCTTAGGGATCTTTTCCATCCTAAATAATTCTATTTAAACAGGTGTATGTGACCTGTATAATTTAATTTGTGTCCATGCTTTCAGTGGGGATGTGTGAGCCTGAAATACCACTAGTTCCATTGAATATGTGTGGGTTTAGAGGAATAAGAATGGAAAAAGCATGTTAGTGTGTGCTATCTCAGATACTTTAACATCTGGGATGTGTTTTGTTATCATCTGGAAATCACTCTTCCAATCCCACCTCAAGGAGCCAAATATATAGTTCATAATTACCATGTCATGTGCTGTAGAAATACAGGACAACCCTTAATCCAGAGAGGAGTGAAGTGAATATTTTCTTCTTTCCCCCTTCCCACCCCCCCCACCCCCACCCCCCCCGAAACAGCAACTATACCTTCTTCATTCAAATTTTTTATTTCAGGAGGAAAATGTACTAGAAGTTAAACTAGTGTGAAGCACAAAGGAAATATTCTGGTTGTGTGAAAAATATTACTTAGTTTCATTGGTGCCAGGCAAGATCTTGGAGATACCTTTCAAAGGATATTCAGTTCCCTGAAAGGAACTGGGGCAGAGACATTCTGACATTAATAAGTAAGAGGGAGTAAATAATAGGTATTATTTGCACAGGGGAAAATGATTTGAGTGTAACATAATAAGATAATAAGGAGAAATTAAGTGGTAAAAAGATTTTGGTTTAACAGCAAAAACTGCATGCTGAAAATTTGCCTATTAATTTAATGTCACTGCAAGTTCCCTGTGAAACTTTTAGTCTCAGGGGGTCATTTGTCAAATCTTCTGTTAATGTTTCATTAGAAGTAATTTAAACTTGATGAGAATGTAAGTAAAATTTGCAAGTGCACATTATCTCCCCCCAGCTTCAGACTGTCTTGACCCTCCTGGCTAACTTTGGCTGCTGCTCATCAAATACTGAGCAGCTGTTAGTGTAATTGCATTCCCTCCACATCCTCATAAAAGATAATCAAGTCTGGGCCGGCCAGGCAGGCCAAGCAAACAACAGGAGCTAAAGGAGAAAAAAACCAAACCAATAAACAAAAAAAACAAGAATGAAAAAAAAGAAGAAAAAGGCTGTTGCCAACATATTGCATCCTGAGCTGAGATTAATGAAGGCAGGGTCACTTTTCCTTGGCAGTTCTCTCAGCCCTCCACGAGGAGGGTGGAAGTTCAGTACCAGCTTTGGAGTTTTTGATGCTGCTACTCCTGGAGTTTATCAAAGAGAAAATATGAATTAGGGCATTTAGAAAAACAAGGATAAACCCAGTTCTTAAAAAATATTTGTGAATATTGAATTGGAGAGTGGTTCAGAGTAAGAGAGACAAGTGACTGAGTGGAGAAGACCTGCAGGTGTGTTTGGAGGGCACACCCATGAGAAGTGTGCAGGGTTACTCCTGTCCTGCCCTTTGTGTTATATTCTATGTTAATGGAAATTCAAGAGGTAAAAGTTGTTTCTTAACACTGTTTCTAAATACTTGGGCTGATATTTTCCAAGACTTAATTGTAGGTATAACTTTAATTTTAAAGAACACCGTGCACCAATTTTAATGAAGATATTTAGTTTTCTGATCAGGTAAGTGAATTGTAGGCTTTCAAGAAGGAAAAACCCTGTCAAAGGTTACAAGTGCTCTTTGATACCATTGCACATAAATTGCAGTTTGTACAGATTTGTCCCATTAGAGACAAGCTTTACTGGCACACTTGAAAACCATTGTACATGAGTTTGGTGGTAATGCATGAGCTTAAATGTAATTAGCCTGATTAACATCAGCTGAACTTAATGTATTACATGTGTGATTAGAACTGAAATAGAGTGTTGTGCCTGTTTCCTCCCCTGTGACTGGGAGGAGCCCTGCCCAGGGTGGGTCAGGCTGGTGCCTGGCAGGGTCCTCAGGAACACTGTCGTGCCCGCTTAGTGTCCGTGAACAGGAAATCCATTCCAGCAGATCCCGGGAAGGAGCTGGCGGTGGTGCTGTGACAATTTCAATTAAAGGTCTGAGAATGGTAATTATGTTTACATACCAGCAGTCTGATTAAATGTAAACTAATTATGTGACAAGCTTAAACTGTGACCTGAATTACTCTTGCTGCATCACAGTTGAGTTTCAGCAGAGTTTTTGGCTAACATACTGTCATTTCACAAGCTGCTTTTTTTGTGGATGTGGGATATTAGGAATATTACTGGGATAATCTGACCTTCTCTTCCCTGCTTTTTCCACTCAGCTTCAAGTGTAACCTGTAGCTATTTTTGAATTCAACTGCTCAAAACCCTTTTCGTAAAGCAAGAGGTGTTCACAGAATAACAGAATTGTTGGGGTTGGAAGGGACCTCTGGAGCTCACCCAGTCCAATCCCCCTGCCCAGGCAGGGTCACCTGGAGCAGGTGATGTGTCCAGGTGGGTTTGGAATGTCTCCAGAGAGGGACACTCCACACCCTCCCTGGGCAGCTGTTCCAGGGCTCTCCCATCCTCAACCTACAGAAGTTCTTCCTCATGTTGAGGTGGAACACCTTGTGTTTTATTTTATGGCCATTGCTCCTCGTGCTGTTTCTGGACACCACTGAAGACAGACTTTATTCATTGCCTATAGTGATGATAAGATTGGCAGAAACATTCTGCAGAGATTGAATATAAACACATCTCAGTTTCTTTTCATAGCTTGTTTCCAATACTGCGAGTGTTTAAACATCAGTTAAAATACCTCTGTGTCTTTTCAAGTGTTTTATTCATTCTTTAAAATCAAACCTGCTGAATTGTTTGGTCTCTGCATTTTGCATCAGAATTGCTGGGCATTTCTGGACTGCTGGAACAGCATTTATTGCAAGTGGGGGGGGCAGAGAAAAAAGAAATACATACTCAGGGTTTTAATACTTAAAAGATAGCTGGGTTTTACAGAAACGTAAGTAAATATTTCCTTTTAAACTAAACTGACCTTAATACTCTTGAAACAAGTTTACATCAGTATTGGGAATGTGGCTTACTGCAGTGACATTTATAGGGCATAATCTGTTAATTATAGACATTCATGGACTTTAAAGCCATTTGGTAGCAAAGTCATCAATTTCTAGTATTACTGGCAGGCAGTTTGTAGTGTTGCAAGGAAGAATGTCTGTTTGTTTTTATGCACTTGCTGGGTTTTTTTGTGAGGGATAATTTAACGCTGTGGGAGATAATTGAGGTTCAAGAATAGCATATGTAGAATTTTGGTCACGCAGCGCATCTTATGGTTTCTGCTGTGTTAAAGAACTGGCACACACATATATTCTTTTCAGCCTGAGCTTATTTGATGCTCACACCAAGGCCTTGCAAACCTTACACTTAACCTTGCAAAAACAAAACCTGTTTTATTTTCCCTCCTGCAGTGGAGTCGAGCAGCTAATCAGCCCAGGGAGCCTCTCAGAGCATCTCTGCTTGCCATGCTTAGATAAATTAGGGTGCAGAAGTAGCCCCTCGTTTTCCAGTACATACTGATGCCTTTGTCAACAGGCATGTTTTAGAAATAACAAATCACATCTTTGGAAGATCCTGGAGGTCAATGAGAATTGTTACATTTTTTTCTTGGATATTTCTTCCCTATTCAGGCAAATAAGTACAAGTTACTCGAATGTTTCAGATGGAGCTCTGGTCTCCTCTCATCTTAATTAAGTTTTCTCCATACATTTTTTTCTGATATTATTACTTTTTTTTGTCCTTATAGTTCAGACTTCAGCTCTGGAAATGTAACTGTCATGCTGAATTTTAACGTCTCCAGGATTAGAAGTAATCTGTACCCTAGAGCTTTAATTTTCTGAAGATTCAATTGATTTGATTAAACAGGTGTTTAGCTAGGTACAGTTCATGGGGATTTGGACAAAATTCAACTTTTCCAATTAATAAGGATTTTGCAACCTTTTAAATTTTTTTAAAGTTTGTTTTAAACAGCCAGGAGATGAATTTAAGCAGCAGTAATTACTTCAGCAATTTCCTTACTCTACACTGAAAAAAATAGACTAGTTTTTTAAAACTGATAAACTAGATTTTAATCATCAGGTCTTGGGAAACTTTTCCATTCCACTTAATATAAATATGGGCATATGACCCAACAGATTTAGGCCTTGTTGTCAGTCTTTGATGAATCAGAATTTTGTTTCATGTTGCCAAATATTCTGGTCCCCTTTTCACTCATGCTTATCAGGAGATTGCTTTGGTGTGTAATCAGTACTGACAATCTCAGAAATAGTCTTTTAAATAATTTATTGTTTTGGTATCCCTCCCTGTATTAAACTTCAACCTGACTGAAAGGGTTGGAGACTTAGTTGAGGGGGAAAAAATTATTTTTTTTTAAAAAAAGTAGCAAAAAAAAAAAAAGAATAAATTCTTATTGACACTGGAGAGATGAGCTAATCACATCACTAACTTATTGCTTTGGCCTTGTTAGTTCAAGCCCAGTTTTCTTTCATCCTTTCATTGCTTTTGTGTCACTTTCTTCTACTTCACCTCAGTGAAGAGTCAAACTTTTCCCTCTGAGAGCCTGTTTGTAGGGCTTGGGGAACACTCTTGTGCCTGTGCCTGTTTTAGCCATGGTGCTGTTGAAGCCCCAAGCAAGGAGGTTTATTGTAGCAGTGGTATTTTTATTGGGAATGGGACTGGAAATGTAAAATGGCATTGTGTGTTACTGTTCCCTACTTTGGCTCAGGCTCTCTGGTGTGTTCCCATGGCTGATAACTCGATGCTGTGATGAGGGACATGAGCCCTCCCTGAAGGCTGCCAGGCACTGAAGGTGCTGTGTGCTGCTGCACAGCTGAGTGTCAGTCCAGCCTGAATTCTGAGGAGCAACACATAAGCTGCTCCAGGGAAATGTATATCATATTAATTAGATTGAATGGGTGGTGCTCCCATCTCTGACCATGGTCTGGATGAGGCAGGAGCTGGACTGCCCACTCTTCTGCATCACACTGCTGCTTCAGTGGGGCTCTTTCTGACCAATTGGAGCAGGAACAAGAACGTCTTCTTAAAGTATAACGTTGTTTTCTGATTTTTCTGAACCATGCTGAGGCAAATTTAGCCCACTAACTCCTAACACAAGACTTCAAATTATTTTTCCACTTATGGAGTTTAGCTGGGAGATAGCAGCTTGTTCCAAAGTTCCCAGACCCATTAACAGACCTTCTTTTATCTGACTTCAAGTGAAAGCAGTTTTGCTTTAGTTCAATGTGTTTGAAATGGTGCGACAGCATAAGCAATGCTAAGCTTTGAAAAGTCACAGAGCTGCATGTCATCAACCTAGAAATGACAAATCACATCATGCTGATTAACAGGGCTACCTGGAGGAAGGGGAGTGACGTGACATTGCACTAGATCTGATCAAGAACCTTAAGGGATCCTATAAATAATGTCTGTGTAGGGCTGAAAACAGGTCTCTGTTGCAGAAAGACATTGGTTTGTTAAAGTAAGACTTTGGTTGAGTCAAAGCAGTGCCAGTCTGGCCTGTGATCCGTTGCAAATGGCACATGAGGTTGTTAGACCTGCAAGGAACACCATTAACTGCAATTCTGATAACCACTGCTAAAATGCTACCAGATTGACTACATTAATAAATCATTAAAAAGCTCTGATGAGCTGTTTGTGTGCCACAACAGGACTGATATCCCACATGATTTCCCCACAGAGATGACTCGTCACTACAGAACAGTCTGAGTAAGCCTCTGTTATATCTTTAGTAGCCAATACACAAAGCAAAGATATTTAATGACCTGGTCTAATAACGTGGATGGTATAAATATGTATTTAAATATGTTAATTAGATTCTTTTTGGTTGATTTTGCATCGTTCTAATGTTTAATTACAGGGAAACACGTTTCCTGAGAAATATGTAATCAAACCAACACATTCTAAGGAATTACTGGGGATACTGGCAGGAATAATGTAATACATGTCACCTTGAGATCTGGACTGAGAACCTTCCTACAAAGCACTGTGAGATGATTTGAAATGGCCATAAAGAGAAAATAAATAAAAAAGGAGGGGGGAAAGACAGGTAAAAAAGAAATGTTTAAAAACAAAAAAAGCAAGTGAACAGAATATTTCCTCTCACTGCTGCTCTGGTTCTGACAGATGAAGTTCTCTGTTATCATCTCCAATTCTTGCTTGACTGTCCAGGTAATATATATAGGAAACACCAAATATGAGAGAATTAGTGAGAAATGGTTGAAGAGGAGTCATCTCAGTGACTAAAGGAGGAAGAATTAAGCTCAAGTTGTTCAGCATTTTCAGACAGAGGTGTGTGTATGTTTAATGAACTTGTTGCATGGGTGTTATTTACAGCTACCCCTGTTTGTGTGCCACAAAGAACATGCTACCAAACATTTACAGTTATTTGAAATTCTTTCTGCATCCAAGTAAGGGTGCAGATCTAACATTTTTACGAGCTCTCTCTGGACCTGACCAATACAACAGAGAAGACAAGGAATAATTATTGTAGACATACTCCAAGCAGTGCACTGAACACGTTATTATTATGAGATGCCTAAAAATAGCATCCCAGAACTTGCCTGAAGAGCTCTTGTCTGTGCTGAAGAAGAATGGATGTGCCACTTAGAGCCTATTATTTAATGAGAAAAGCAATGTTGACACAAACTAAATTGCTTTAAAGCAAGGTCAGTCATTTTTCATAAAGAGAAAGCCTTGTGTTTCTACCAGTCAACAGTTCTCACCAGTGACCTGATTAGGCTGACATAGATACAGGGATGGAAGAAATTATTCTACTATATTTAAACAGAGAGATTCTTCTGGTTTTCAGCTTAGCTAAGCTGAACAAATATTAGCTTGGAATGATCTAAAACTGAAACATTTCAATAAATCGAATATTTTTTGTGAGTTGAATGAAGAACTACATCCAATCATGACTAAATTGAAATTTCAACTGCACCCTTAATAAAAGCAAGAGGTTTGACTTGTAAAATTGAAAAAGCTGAAGTCAAGCTCTAATTTGGAAGGCAGTTCTGCTTGAAACTTTTTCTTTTATTTATTATAAATAAACCTTTCCTAGGGAAAAATTCTCCAGTCCTGTATTTCAAAAATAAGTGCATGTATTTGGGGTGGAAAAGCACTGCTCCTTCCTCAGCCTCACTGCTGGTGGGGCTGTTCCTCATCCTTTTCCTCACCCTCACTGCCAGGCACCACTTTCCCCTTTCTTAAGTATAACTTTGGAGAAACAATGCAGAGGGGAAAGTGGTTTGTCACCTGAGCCATGAGAAAGTATTTCTGATGGTTGTGTGAAAGAACAGAAACAGAATCATGAGGAGGAAGTGAAGCAGAGCCTTGCTCTACCTTGTTAGTTTTAATGGGAGAGCCTGTTCTAAATCAGAACTGAACAATGTGACCCAAAAGGCTGTTAATAGAGGCCAGAGGGGAGAGCTATTGCAGGAGAATACCCAGTCTGTTACAGGAATGAGGAGATGGGAGAAGAGGGAGGAAGGAGGACTTGTTCTAAATTAAAGTATGTTGTAGGCTGGGCTTCACTGGCTCCCCCAAGGTCCCCCCTCAGGCTCCTGGGGCAGTGGGCAAGGGGTGCAGAGTGTACAGACTGTGTTTGGAAGTAACAAGAATTGTGCTCAGCTATAAAAAAACCTGGGTAAATACTTGCTGAGTTTTGTGTTAATAGTCAAGTCCCCCTCACAGCCTACTCAAGTGTCTCTGTGGCATCATTAGTTCTCCTGAACCTTGGCCTTGTGTTTCTTTCCTTTATTTCCTTTTGTTTTGGCAGACAGGCATTTATGAAGGAAATCTGGCACAATACAGTGTGATCCAATGCAGACTGACTTGTGCTGTTTCATCAGGTTGGAGAGATGGTGCCCACTTCAACTTCTGTGTGTGCCAAAGCTGCAGGCCTGAGACATCACTTTATCCGTGTTAAACACTTGCATTTCCAGACTTTTTCTGCAGAAGTGTCAGGCTACTTGGGGATAATGGACAAAGCATTTACAGTAATTGCCTCTTCTTGCTATTCATGGATGCACAAGAAATCCACCAGCACAGTGCAGCTTTTCAGGAGGATTTGGACCCTGAAATCCTGACGCCATCACCTTGGGGCCACATCACTGGAAGATTTTCCTGAAGTAGCCAGAAGTATTTACTGGGGAGCCTGTGGTTTGAAAGTTTGCAGTCTGATGAAGTGAAAGAAACCAGAAAAGCAGTCGTGGTAAGAAAAATCAGTTTCTGCACCTCTATTGTTTTTGCCTTAAATTGTTTACATGTGTTATATTATTTTTCTATTGCTGGGTACATTGAATATCAACTCTTCTGTGGTTTTTTGGCAAGTCTTTTCATCTCTGGCAAACGATAACCATTTCCTCCATGTCTCTAACAATTATCATTGGAAAGTCATTTGAAGTGAGGAAGTAAGAGAGAATTTCCTGTTTTTCATATTTTAATTAATAGCTTGATGAATTATCCTGGAGAAGAAATAGTTGCTGTAATTGGTCCAGAACTAAGGAAAGAGGAGCTCTGATGAAACGTATTGATATTTACTATTGTCTGCCTACAGAAGCAATTTTTTTCATTCTTTGTCTTTTTTTTTTGTCTTTAAATTCAAGTTAATCTGTGATAGTAAATACTAAATGCTCACCAGTTAGAAGGAGTGGGATTTGCCACCGGGCAGAGGCATTGTGGCATTTGTATAGACTTTTCCATCACTAAGGGATAATGGGTTTAATGATGGTGTGAACAGATTGCTAACTGCTGTGGTGGGCTTTCCGGGCTGGAGGGAGGAGATTGGAGTCTGGCAGAGTCAGCAAGTACCTGGCAAGAAAGCACAGTTGGTTTCCTTACCAAATGTCACGACATTTTTGTTTTGTCTTTTTTTTTTTTTTTCTTGTGGGCTCTCGTTCTGAGCAGCAGTTTTATGGCAGTGCTGTTGTATCACACTGAAGCTGTTCATTGTAGGCTGCATTGTGCTCTGGGGAGACTGAAAGACTCTCTGCCCACTCAGGGCTTAAACAAGATGGTGTTAGTGCATTCACACAGTTAAAGATGCACACTCGAGCCTCTCAGCTGCTTTATTCTGCATCTCCCACTGTATATGGTGTATCTGTATAGGGCAAAATGGGCAGGGTTTATTTTCAAGAAACTTGTGTATGAATCTAGTGCAATTAAAATTGTTAAAAATAATCAACAATTCTGTAGCATCATTGTCTGATGCTGCAAAACAAGCAGCTGGTCTCATTTTAGACCACAAGCCTCAATAAGCCTCAGATAAATAACTCCTCAGTTGACCTGTGAAACGGGAAAGTGCACAGACCACCTTGCTCTGCCACTTTCTGAGGTGAAGTCAGAGACTCCAAATTGAACCCAAGTCCCCACACAGCTCACCAAATGCCCTCAGTGTGCTCTCCCTGGCTTGTCAGCACTGCAGGAATTAGGAGGCTTGTGAAGTGCAGGAGAATTTCCAGTGGTTTAAAATGTGTGATGGATGAGATTCACAATTAGAAGCACGTCTCTAAAGTAGTGTGTGGCTACTTAGTTCTACTTAAAAAAAAAAAAAAATCTGCAGAAATTGCAACTAGAAATTGTGTTTGAGGAGTTGGTGCTATTCATGGTGGTGTTTAATTCTTCAAAAGCTGATATTGGAAGTGGTGAGTTCCATTGTATTTTCCTGTTGAGTTACCAGCATTTTTATAAGATCTGTTAGACCTTCAAAACTAAAGCTACCTTGGCCAGTCAGAGGTTATTAAAGAGCTCTTGCCTCCTGCCATACACTGGTGAGTGTCTTTGCTCGAATAAATAGTAAAGTACCACTGAGCAGTTTTTCCAGTTTCCTGAGGGAATCTCCTGCAACAATTATGGACAAGGCAAGGAGCCCAAAAGAGGAAAGTGCAGGTGAATTCCAAGCCACAAAAGAGCAGAAAATACAGCTCCAGTCCTGAGCATGTAGGCATTTGTTTTAGTGGGGATATTGGATCCACAGACAGGTCCTGAGCTGCAGATTCATAGCTGGATGTTTTCAAGCCCGTGTAAGATAGTTGTTAATGTTTGTCTTATTGAATGTGGATATATATTGTACATATTGTGCTGCTGGGGTGAGGTGGAGCTCAGAGGGGTTTCAGATCCAGTGTGTCCAGCCTCCTTCCCTACAGGAGTGGAGCCATCAGATGGTCTCTGTGTCAGAAGTTTTAAAGAGGTCCAAGCACTTCACTGGGGAACAATGAGGCTTCATCAGGAGAGCTGGAAGGATGATGGGGATTTAACTGAATGCACTTTCTTTTCTTTTAAATTTATGGTATGTAAGACACTTATTAGAATATGCAATTAACCTTGAGTTTCTAAAATTGTGATGTATTTCCTTCCTTAGAATACAATTCCAAAATGAACTGCTAGCATAACTTCAGAAATGTCCTTGAGGTATTTAATATATATTAATTTAACAGGTGATTTTACGTACAGGTGGAGAACCATATAAATACCCATTCTTGGCTATAAATATTAGATTTAATCTTGGTAAGGACACTTAAAATAAAAGTGAAATATAGGTAGGTATCAATTCCCAGGTCACCTAATTAAGTGGCATCCTTGCTTTGTAATTTTTATTGTGCTAAACAAGGAATGTGTGTACTAATTAAGATGACTAATAGTTATGTTCAATCTAATTATAGCACTGCCAGGAGGCACTATAATAATTAAAGGTCTGTCAATGTTTTTACTACAAAATCTTGGTGTTAGTGGTGTGCAGCTGAGCTCTAATGCTGTACTTGCTGCCTTGTGATGTGGTAGCAGATTTCACACTGCATGTTCTGCCTTGATTTGAATTACATTTGTTTACTTGAAAGGCATCTTTTTCTTAGTTTTTGAGATGGAAGGTTCAAAGTAAAAACACTGTTTGTTGGTTTTGAAGCACACACAAGCAAACTTCAAAAGTTTACATCACCCCTTGTTCCATTTGCATAAATATCAATATTTGGTTGTTTATTTGAGTGGAATCTCCTGTGTTAGCCAGACTGAACAGGCAATGCAACAGAACCAAGGTCTGGGTGGAGCTTTGAGTTCCTACCCCTTCTCCAAGAGCTCCTTTGAGAGGCCCAGGCTCAGCTCTGCCCAAGTCCATACTCTTAACACAACTCAACTCTGGCTGCTGCTCACTCAAGATGTGTTTTTTTTTTTAAATCATCCTCTATTTTATGGCTTCCTCCTTTTCCAAATGGAAGATCCCTCAAAGCAAGCAAAAGCAGCTCATCAGTCTCAGCTGTTTCCTTGTCCCAACTGTGGTGGTAGTTGATTATTGACTTTGGTGGTAGCTGGTTATTGACTTAGCAAATATTCCTGATGCCCAGGGTTCATTTTGCATCATCATGCAAACAGAAACTCCTCTTTCACCCTCTGAGAGATCAAAAAAGTTGACAACTGGTGTTTAATGTTAACTTTTTACACTGCTTTCTTGCTAGAACATTTGTTCAGTGTTGTTTCATTCAAGAGACCATCAAGAGAGTCAGTGAATAGCAATATAATGCAAGATAACCAAAAGCCCCCTAAAATGAACTTGGAAATTCACTAATGGCCTTTATTCTCTTTATGGAGTGTCTGGTGCTGCACAAAATAAAACCATATAATCTTAGGAAATGGTCAGCTGCCTGAAACATGAACTGAATCTGGTTTTGTGTTACAGCAAGAGATAGGAGCCAATTCAAGCAGAATCAGACTCCTCACTTCAAGAGCTTAATACTCAATACAGTATTATTTTATTTGTTCCCTAAGTGTTTAGCTTAGAATATGCAAGTGTGGGCATCTCCTCCTTTGGTGTTTACTCTTTACTCTTATTTTGACAGACCTCAGCAACATCCCTGAATATGGAGATGTTTTTAGGCCACACATATTCCAGTTTTAATGTGCCTGTGTTAGGCTCAGCTTGGACTGTGCACTGGACTTCAGTGGCTTTTCTGTGGTGTGAAAAGCCTTGCTCTGGTGTGTCTCCAAAGAAAAATTCATTCATTGGACATCCTGCTTGAATCTTTCAAAGAGTTTATTCCGATGGTTTCAAAGGAGAGGCTTAGGAGTTTGAGGGAGGTGTTTTAGCAACCTGTCTTGGTGACGATTCTGAATTTCATTTGACACATCTCACAATTAAGAATTACACAGTTGTGAGAATGTAGGTCAGCAGTCTCTTAAAGTATGATTTGTTTTCGAGGGAATCCCCCCCCCCAAACAACTTTAAAGGAACTGAGAGAGAACAAAGAGTAGAAAAAATACTTCAAAACAAACTTTGAATGAAGCTTTCTGCTACATGCTTAAAGAAGGAGTATTGTGTTTCTCGGGGCACCATTAACACAGATGAATTACCTTTATGTGCTGCCACTTTATGCTGAGACTCTTCTGATTATTTTGACTGCTGTGTGTCACAGCCTACTAAAAGTCTGCTGGGAAAATAGGTCCCAAGATGGTGAGTTAGGGACCAAGGGTTTGCAGAGTTGGGCTTTTTTTAAGGAGGGGTCTCTGCAGACTTAATAGTCCAGCTTTGATAATAATTCCACTTCAGCTGCCCATCTGCTTCTCAGATGTCCCTGTAAAATCCTCCTGCCCTGGCACAGCTCTCCCTGGACTCCTCTGAGCTGGGATAGGAGCAGAAGGGGTTCCCCTCTGTCTGGTGAGCATGTGGCTGTGGGAGCAGTGTTGGATTCCCCAGGGCAGCTACTTGTCACACACACACACCTGAATCAGCAGAAGCTGCCTGGCTTATGAGGCGTTGAATTTAAAATTCACTTTCTTCCTTCTGCTAAGACCAGGATTACCCTGGAGGCACACAGCTGATTATTTTTCCCTTACAGCAGCACAAGCCAACACAGAATGGCCATAATGGAAGACATGAAAATGCTAAACATTAATATTTAGCATGTAGCAGCCTGAATTAAGGACCCTTTATGTGAGACAAGACACAGAACAAAAGCATATTCCTGTGAAAACCACTGTCCTGTAGTTGTGAGAAACAAAAGATGAGTGTACCAAATGAGCGAGGGGGCAGAAGACAGCAATGAGATGAGGGTTAGTCCAATAACCCACAGCCACAGCACAACAGCTGCCCAAAATCATAGCAGAAAAAATTTCGTGTCGTTTGAGAGCAACTTCCAATCATTCACTTCACCAAAAAGCCACATTTTTGCATCTTATTAATTACTTGGCCGTTTCTTTCATTCAAGGGATATCAAGGTACTGAGTGTAGAAATCAACCTGAATGTATATTTTTCTGGTGCCTGGCTTGTTGCTAGAAGAAAGTGTAGAGATAAAGAAGCACTTTTTGAAGGAGAAAATCTAGTGTGAAATTTAATTTCTCTCTTATGTGGACCTTACACCACCCCCTCCCCCCAGTAAACCACGCTTATTTTACAACAAGGTAAAAAATGGATGTATAACTGATAGAAAATAGCATTCAGACAGCTGATTACTAGATTGATTGGAACTGAGATGGATTGGCACTGAGATGGATTAATTGATTTTCCTGCATTTGGCAGGAGCAAGGTCTGTAATAACAATTCTGAGCACTTCACAAACATTAACTAATCATTCACCCTCTTGCTGTCAGGTATAATTTTCCTTCCCATACAGATGAGAAAAACCCAGCAGTCAAGGATGAGTTACTTGCCCCAGGTGAAGCATCCTGCCAAAACTGGATGTTGGTTATCACTGTATCTCAGCACAGGGATGCCACGAGGAGCCCCCTGTCCCAGTGGGCCTGGGAGCTGTGATTTCATCTCTTATTTCTGGGTTACAGAGGCCAGATTAGACTGAGGTGTCTGCAGAGCAGGACAGGTATAGTTTCTGTAAATGCTTTCTCCATAGGAATTAAGCTTACAGCTATTTCCTTAACTCACAGCAGTCATTGATAGAAGGTATTATGGTTCCAAAACCACGGTGAGATGCAGCAAGCCTTTTCAGTTTTGGACAAATGTATAACTAGTTGGGAAACCAGATGTTTTTCCCACCTGTAATATTATCTTTCATTTCCTTCCTTAACTCTGAAAACAAGATTAAGATAGATGGCCTTATAAAAGTCTTACAGCACTTAAGACCAGTTGTCCTGGGCCAGTAGAGTTCACCTTGTTCATTGGATAGGGCCAACATGGCTCATCAGCAATATCAAATACAATACATCCACTAAGAGTCTCATCCACTAAAGAGCCTTTCTTTACTCTCTTTCTTCCTTTTTGGGCTGAGGTATTAATAAAAAAAGTGACAAGTGAGAAATCAATGTCAAATATAGAAAGTGTTTATTATCCACGTGGAACCTAATCCTGCATTTCCTGCAGTGGCAGCAGTGATTGATGAGGCTGAAACGTAGGAACATTCTGTTGTTTTGACAAGTTTGATAGAGCCTTTGACTTGATATTTTTTTTCCTGATGGATAAAAAGGAAACAGGTGTGGCAGGCTTAATATGTATAGATTTTTGTTTTTTTTTTTTAGTGCAGTTACTGTCTGCTGAGAAATACTGTTCTTTGGAGATTAAAATCTTTCAGATGGAGTAGTGAGCTTGTCTCCAGCTTCCCTTGTGGTATCTTTGGATACTTTCTCTCCTGCAGCATCATTTCCTGTCCTTCCATGCCAGTGACATGTACCCTGCTGCCAACCAGTACATAGTGCTAAAATCAATTGTTGTTTTACCAACTTTACAATCCCTGATTTTTCTTACAAATTTCAATTGAGGACAGCCCCTCATTCCTTTATGCTACATCTGGGCTGTCTCTCCAAGTAAAGTTGTTGGTTAGTGTGCTGTAATCAGGATTATTAGTGTCAGTAAAAATTAGATGGTGAGCACTTGGTTTCATGTGGTACTGTTGTTCTGGGAGATCTCTATACCTTCAAAGTGTTTGAGCACTTCTGCATGGTACAGGGAAAAGAAAGATAGACCAGATAAATCAGATTTTGTTTAAAGCAAGGGATAAACCGAGATAGACTTGCAGAACTGGCTCTTACACTGAATATTTATCTCTTTTTAAAACCTGGACTTTAAATATCAGAAGCACAAGGCAGAGTCCTGCTAAAGCCTGACAACACACAGTGCTTAAGATGGAAGTGCTACTTTCATTAAATGTTAGATGTGCTGTTGGTGGAATTGATTCACCTCCAAATGAAAAGACAGTTTACAAACCTGAAAGTTAACGTGGGTATTGAAATACTGAGAGAAAGAGTGTCTCTGACAATAGCTAATTTCTGTTTTCTCCCCTTATCCAAAATTTGTAGTTGTAGTTCTGCATCACTTGCTTCCCAGTGAGGGGTAGGGGAGAATTGGGCCAGCTCTGCTGTTGGCATTGCAGGTGATGGGCAGGAAGATGATGGCCCAGTTCCTGCAGGAGAATGGAAGGAGGAGGCAGGGCTCAGGCACTGGGGAAGGGATCAGGTGTGCTGGCTGGGAAGGCTGGGGAAGGGCAATAGGGAGCAGCCACATCTGGAGACATGGACAGAGCTACTTCTCATTACTGTGTTGTGTTTTGATTGCTTCTCTGTGAAGGAGAAGCTCGAGTTCCTTGTTTTTGCTGTGGCTGTGGAAATGTGTCTGCTTTGGGCTCTCAGTGACTTCTTTTCCTGCCGTGGAACAGCCACAGGAAGCCAGGAATTGTCATTCAGAGACAACAGTCTCATCACTGGGACTTTTGGCTACTGGGTCAATATTTTTGGGATTTTACTGTAAAGGTGTTATAGGCACATCAAGCTGCATAGTTGGAAAATGAAAATCCCCCTTCCCAAACCATGACAAGCTGCTTTGAAATGAGTGCTCCAGTGAGAATGAACGACACAAAGCACGTTGGGGTTCAACAGTGTCTTTAGAAAACATCTGTTTGAGATGTTGTGTTGGCAGCATTAATGTCATGGCTTGAAGGTTTTCTGGCTTTGTTTGGTGGTCAAACTGACCACAGCTACATCTCCCACAAGCAGTGCTAAGCAGGCTTGCATTCAGGCTTGCTCTGCCTGTCTTTGGAACCTGGTGATTTCAGGGTTTATGATGGGTGCTAGAAAATGAGGAAGAATTCTGAAGTTGAACTAACCTAGTTCAAAGTAGCACAGTGAATTAGAGATTTCTACAAAGATCTGAAACTCCAAGGTTTGTATTCCTGTCTGGTTTCGTTTGAACAGCTCTAAATAAAACTAATTCAGAGGAAGTGTCTTTACTGATTAAAAAGAAATCAAAATAACATTGTAACATCAGACGTATCATTAACTTCTGTCATTTGCTTCTAAAGAAAATACCACATTTTTCCTGAGATAAATCAATTATTTTATCATGTGTGAACTCTGCCAGTGATAGAGTATCTGTCATGTCAATGAATTCATGAAGCACCTGTAGATTTTTTTTTGTCAATAACGACTCCTCTGGGCTCAAAAAATATATATTCTTCAAGTCTCTGCAGCCCAGTATGTCTGGCTGTAGCTCCCTGCCACAGCATCAGACTCCAGGAACCTCAGTGCTGACATAGTGATCATTGAAACTCTTATTTTTTTTAAAAAAGGAATAAATAGTGCAAATGACACAGGAATGGTTAATGCTGTTTCTCTGTTACTTTACCGAGAGCAAGATAGAGACATCTGGTTTGTGAGCTTTGAGCAGTAGCTAAAACTTGTTCACAGAGTTCAAACTCAAATGTGAATTTCTAGGAAGGCAAAAAATTAAATGGTACAGCTTGGCTTTCAGACTGGAAAGGCAACTCCAGGTGACGAGGCATAACATCTTGCTTTTTTATTTATTTTAATTTAAGGAATGAGTACGCTTCATGTTAGCAACTCGTGGTTTTCTCAAGAGTTAATTTTTCTGCCCTCATTTTCCCTTGAATTTATTCTAAGTTATCTTAATCACATGCTATAAAGTAATTAAAAATATAGGTCTTTAGATCCTTCCCTCAAAATGGCTCAGAAGGAAGTATGTGGGTCGGGGAAATGTTGGCACCGGAGTCTCATCAGACTGTGACAAAGTAAATTATTCCACCATTTGCGAGAGCAGAATATAATGAGGTTTGACACAGTGAAAACTGAAGCTCGTTCTGTGCCTGAGATTTTACATATAACAGTGGTTTTGAAACATCCCCAAGAGGTGTTTGTGCAGCTGTTTCATACCACGAGTTTTCTTTATAGACGCTTAAGCAGCCAGGCCTGCAGGAGCGTCTGATAGAGCTGTGACACGGAGTGTTGGGGAAGCAGGAGGTGGATCCAAACCCACCTTTTTGTCCTGCAAATGTTTGGGGACTAAAAGGGGAAAAAAAAAAAAAGAAACCAACCTGGTGATTTAGTTGGAATAACCCAGAGCCCCTTGGCTGAGGATAGGGGGTATGGATTAACAGCCTGGCTGCTCTGCCCCAGAGCGGCCTGTCCCAAAATGATCTGTCAAAACTGGTAAACTGGGGCAAAATGTGGCAGGTGAGAAATAACTTCTGCATGTAACAGAAGTCCAGAATCTGACTGAAAACATTTCAGCTCACTGCTGAGGAGTGGTTAGAAAGAGGAGCACTAATGCTTTCAGCATGTGTGGAAGTGGACAGAGCATTTTGGGATCTGTTAGTTCTGCCTGTTTGTGATCCGCAGATTTGGCTTCTGCTGGTGGGAATTACCTTTTTTCCTGAAAACAGAGAGAAGATGCTAATGTGTAGTTACAGACACCAACTGCTGGCTGGCTCAGCAGAGCTGCAGCTCTAAAAGGAGCTCAGCCAGCAGCCAGGTTCCCACTGGAGAGGGTTATCCTGGGAGCAGATCACTGGAGGGCAGTTGGATCTGCCACACTGCTGGGTCCCATGGCTGTCCACCCGTGGGCTGGACACACAGAAACACCCCTTTCCAGCAGTGCTCCCACTGTGCCAGCCCTGCCACAGCCCAGGAATGCTCATTTCTTCTGTTTGTTTCCCCTGTAACTTCACCCTGAGCTGTGAAGACAGGCAGACATGGACAATATGTTTAAACTTGATGCTTATGGAACAGATAAGCAAGGAGTGCCCCAGTGTGGCCTGAGGACATGGCATTTCTGGGGAGATGATGCCTTCTCATTGTCTTTGGAGAGAGACTTATGTGGGAGCAACAGCTTTTTGTTAGGAGCAGAACCAGGGTCTGTCTGGTCCACACTTTTATGTCCACCCCAGGGGAAGATGTGTTTGGCAAATATGTTCATTGTGTGATGGGCTTTCTCCCTCCCCCAGGCAGAATATCACACTTGTTAGAGCAGCAAGTGTCAGGAAGCCCTGGTAGCTGTGGATTTGGTTGGGCTATGCCAAGAGACAAGGATGGCTTCAGGTCCCTAAATCATGGAAAATGCCCCATGTGCAAAACTGTGTTACTCAGACTGTACTCACACTGGGAAAAGATCATGAACTTGATGCCCATGGAGTATCTGGGGATTTTTCAAAGGAAAAAACAAGTCCACTGTAATAGTAGTAATGTGGACAATATTTTTCTCTTCTGCAATTTTGAGTATTGCCTTAATTAGTTTTCCATTGTGGTGCTGAGTTAAGAGATCCTCAGGAGTCCTGCACTGGGTGTCCTTTGGCAGATGAGACAGTAGAGATTCCTGAGATCCTGCAGTGCCAGCTGCTGGGAACAGTCTCATGAATCCAAGAGCACATTGCCTGTGTCTCTGAGAGTCTTGTACCCTCAGCCTGTGCCAGTCTCCTCCCAGGGCACAGACACGGAGCAGAGGGAGATGCCTCAGCTGTCACCCTCCTGGCTCGAAATATTGCACTCCCTTCCCACCCCCACATAGCAACTGAAGGATTTTTTCAGGATTCCAGACTAAACAACACCCAGAATCAGTTGCAGCTTGTTTAGAAACAACCCCCAAGATATCCTTCCTGTGCAGCATGAAGACAGATCTCAGCAGTGCTGTCCTTGCTCCATTCTCCATGATTGTTTAACTGTGGTAAACTCTGAACATCCGATCAATGCTTACAGTGAGAGTCACTTAAGTGCTGTCTTTACATTAAATAAATAAACTTATTTTCCCTCTCCATCCCAAATACCCCCCTATGAGGGAATGGTCTGAGCTGGGAAGCTACTGTCCTATTCCTCTACTCTTCCCAGTGATGTTTACATAAAACATAAAAAAAGAAATAACATCTATGCAGTTCTTTGAATTTGCCTGCCTGGAAAACTCCTTTCAACCATCTATCAAATGAATAATAATATTTCTCCGTCTTCAGCAGTTGCAGAGACGTTAATTCAGGTTATGATACAGCTGCAGGGCTCTGGATTAGCAGCTTCCTGGGGCAGTGGATTTCCAATTGGACTGTAAAGCTATATCCAGTATGGCTCTCAACCAGAGAAAAGACCCATCAGACTTAGAGCACTTCCAAAAAAATAAAACAGCTGGGGAAGGGGGGGAGAGAAACTTCATCCAGGCAGTGTGGTTGCTTCTGTGCTGCACATCTGTAGTTCCCTGGGAAGCAGCAGTATAGCTGGTCGAACTGTAATTAAAGCTAAAATGAGATTTTTTTTTTTTCAAATAAATTAAATGCTTCAGAAAAACCCCCACCATCTTCCAACTCTCCTGTGCAGCTACTGTTTTCTCAAAGCAGAGTTTCAGTTCATTAGCACTGTTTTCAGAGAGCTAAGCTTTCTTAGGAGGTGCGATGCCGAACAAGTTAGTGGCCTCCAAGGAGCCCAGGCTGATAATTGTGCCATCTGATCCGGGATATTTCACATGTGAAGACTGTTTCAAATTACTATTTTCCATATAAATGAAGTGGAAGCTGTTCCCTCACCTGAGTGACTGGCCTGGGTTGTGACATTGTTTTGTCTTATGGCAGTCATTCTGTGGGTTGCCTATTGGGTAAATGCACAGCTCTGTAAAGTGACCTGTGCAACACAAGTGACAAAGGACAACCTAAATGACATGATGAATAATAAAATCAGACACTCTCCATGGCTGATGGCCTCAGTGACGTAGCTCCCAGCTTTTCCATGTCACTAGACCTTTTTTTTTTTTTTTGAAGTCTAATAGCTCAGTAAGTGCCAAAACAAGTGAAAGAAGAAAAAGTCAAATTAAAATCCCCAATAAAAAGAACTGGAAATTTTTTTTATAATCATGGAATGTTTGTCACACTCTTCTGGTTAGGACTCTGTTCTAGCTGCCCCCAAATTAACAGACAGACAAACTATTTGGGTTCGGAGCTGGTAGGATGCAGAAGGTCTGGACATCAAGAGGGTGGGGGCACTTCCAGAACAAGTTGTGCCTGAACAGTTCTGACAATGGGCTCCAGGAAGCCTGGGACTGGGAAGAAAGTGATATTTTAGGGTTTTTGTTGTTAAATATAACTGTGAGTAACACAACAATTGCCTTCGTAATTTTTCTTGCAGAAATAAGACATGTTGAACTGCTTCCAGGCAGCAGATGGTAAGGATCCCACTTCCATGTTTGCTAGATCTGCAACTGGCTGGAAAGCAGATTTTCCTCTGTGTTGTGGGATCTGTCATGGGAATTCTCAGAGAGAAAAGAAAAGGTACTGAATTAAAAGACTAGTAAACAATTTCCATTATTCCTGGATGGGGAGGTGGATCCTGCCTCAGCAAAGTGCTTCAGCCCATCTCTGCTCAGAAAAACACTCAAGTATTTACTTCCACACTTGCTAATTGGAACTGCACATTCAAATGTCCTTCTCATAACTTTCTGGGGTTTGGGGTTTTGTTTGTTTGTTTGTTTGCTTTGTTTTTTATTTGTATGTTGACAAAGAATCTTTCTTTATAAACAGAATTCAAAGTAAGATAGGAATGTATCCATATTTCCTGTCTGTTGTCACTTCCAGCTGATGGTCCTTCCACTATTTATCACTGATTAATCTAAGCAGCCCATCTTCTTGAGTCAGCCAAATTAGAGCCAATGGAAGAAATAAAAATAGTAGCTCTCAGACTTTCTTTTTGTCTTTACAAAGTGTTTGAAGTCACCATGTGAGCCATGACAAAGTAAATGCTGCTGACTGTGCTGTGCTTTGTACACTTGACTTTCCCTGTCCAAGGCTAATGAGAGGATTTCCCAGGAAAAATTATGGTTGCTCACTGATCGTGATTTGTTTGGCTGCCAGTTTGTCAAAGAGGTGTTCCAGTTTGGGATTTGCAGTTCTCTTAACTGTACCTCAGCCATGGTGCTGGCAACCCTGTGGTGCTGACTGGTAACTGGTGATACAGCAAAGGCAGAATTTTAGGGGTGATGGCGAAGTGTTTATGGTTTTAAATCGCAAAATGTGTAAAGTGCCCATGACTCTGTGAAGATGCTGAAGGAATAAATAAAAGAAATTGGACCATCTGGCACTCACAACTTTCTGTGCAGCTTTAGCCAGCAGTTCATAGGAAATTAAAACATGATAATATTGTGTCTCTCAATGGTTGTTAGGAGCGATCATTGTGAAACACTTGTAAACACTGAACTGGAATTTTTGGAAACAGCAGCGTATGCAAAACTGGCAGAAAATCACAGTGCTCTGGGGATTAGAATAACTGGAAGGAGAGCACCAGCGAGCCTGGAAGGACAAGTAATGGCTCATGTGGAATTGCTGGCTGCCTGTGCCAAGATGCTGACAGGCTGAAGTGCTGCTGGAGCTGTGGCACTGCACAAAGCCTTCTCCTTTCCTGCAGTCCGTGGGGTTGATAGGGCTGAGTGACACAATGCTCTGTGCCCAACTCACTGCTGCCACCCTGCACTCATCCCTCCAAAAAGCCCCTGGTCAGAAGGCTGTAAGGGTGCTGTGAGGAACAGGCTCTGGTGACTGTGTTCATGAACTCTGGTTGTTTTGCAAGTGCTAATGAGTAAATCATGGAGAGAGCTTGTAGGAATGGGCATCTTATTTAGCAGTTTATAACCTATTGACCCCTGGGCTCAGTTCATTTCAAAATACAATGTGCCTCTCCTCCCAGTCTCATTTTTTAAATTCTTGCCCTATGCACAATAGATCTCAAACATTTTCTTCGATGTGAACCTTTTCATAACATCAACTTTTTTTTTTAATCATAGATGTCAGTTTTAAGATTGAAGAGGAAATCTTCATTAAGCTGAAGTGCTTGATATATTCTTCTCCTTATTCAGGTGAATGGAACTTATAGAAAAGTTGGAAAGAAAGCTCAAATGGGTGCTGCCCAATTTGTGCTGAAGAAATATATTTATTTTGTCACCTTCTTATGAAGTTAATGGTACTAACCATAAATTAGGGAAGGAGTGGACAACCCTGAGCTTCTAGTTTGGCTGTGTGTAATAGATTATGGTAAAAACCAAAGCTTGTTTTTATCTGAGCAGCAACTTGAGGTCTAATGCCCAGCTCAAAATATATGAGCATAGTGATGTTGGATTTACCCTTTTATGGGACTCTTTGACTTGTAATATAAAACAAAAGATTGAGCCATAAGGAGCTCAAGTAACAGGATCAAAGTAAGAGGCTGGGAGACAGAATAGTTGAACTCCTGTAGCAGAAATCAGTGGCAAAATTCACTGTGTGCCTACACAGACCGATGGGATGGATTGGTTTTCCTCCCTTGTAGTGGAGTTGTGGTACATGCTTGCACATTAGGGGCATGTCTAAAGAAAGGTTTTATTTGCTTCCTTTCTTTTATCTTTTTAAAGATGCCAGTCATGGCTGAGACTTGTAAAAGGGCCGTATCCCCACCCTGGACCCTTTTTGCACTTTGTGACATGGGGAGAACTTTTCTTCCTCCAAGGCCCTGACTGTGCAGGATCCAGAAATGCTTCTCAGTGCTAATAAACTGTTACTGAATTTCATGTATTCCAGTATTTCATGTTGCAGTTCTAAAGAAAACTCTTTAAAGTATGATGAAAGCTACACAAGTCAAGCTGATGCTTGCAGCTGGAATCCCTGACATCAGGCCATGAGCACAGGCAGAACTGAGGAGAGCCAAACTTTCATCCTGCAGTTCTGTCTTTTGGGAGAAGTGGTTGATATGCAGTGGTTTTAATAAAACTGATCTTTGGATAGGACTCGTTTCATGTAGCTGTTACTGCCTAGAAATCAGGTGTCTGGTGCAAGCTACATTCAGTAGCCAGCTGAGAGAGACAGGAATCTCTAGGGACCACTTGGTTCCACCTTGTTAGACATCTGTGGTTAAGTGGGCTGAGAGGAGTCCCATTCATCATCCTGTGTTCTGAAGAATTAAATTGTTGATAACACAAGATTTGACATCATAAACAGGCTTGTTTGTAGACAGCATTTGAATGAAAACATTTCATTTAACTTGATAAAAGCAGATGAAAATGATTTTTTGGAAGGACTTAAAACGGTAGCTTTTGTACACAAAGTTAATTGAAAGACTTATTTTACTGCTCTGAATGAAAATAAGGTCTCGAGTGTTTCTCATCTGGCACGTTCTGCTGAAACTGGATGCAAGAAATTCCCATCTTTGGAAGCTGATGAAGAACCTTTTGAAACTTCAAATTAATTGGGCTTGATTGTTTCTGTGCCTTTTTCTTTTTGTTTGTTTCTAGAATGAGTTGGGTGAGAATTATTGAGGGGCAACGTGCTGTTGAAAAGTAGTCAGAGCCAAGGGATCTGAGAGAGAGAGATGTTTTATTCAGTGTCAGGCTCCTGCCTGCTCTGTTGTGTGTAACACAGGACTCTGAACAGTGCTGTTGACAGGAGTCAACAAAACATTACGCTTTGGCCTCAAAATGTAGAGTGCAATGCTTAAAGAGAAGGATCTTGAATACTTATTTTTATAGGGACATACCAGTCGAGGTTTTGTTTTCCAAGCCTAGGAAAGTGGCTAAATATAGGTTGATTTTCATGGAGATGGCACAAAATGTTGTTGCTCTTGTGCTACTTGTTGCCAAAGCTTGGACTTGTGTTCTCAATTGCAGGGTGGGCAGAGCCAAACGAGGCAAAGTTTGAAAGCTTTTTGTTGTGGGCAAAGCAGCATACTGCCACCTTCATTTTGATTCAGAAACAGCTGTATTGTTTTAGCTGAAATTTTAAAAGAAAAAAATAAAAATAAAGGAATTTGCTTGAGGCATATGCACAGCATGTAAACTTTCAGCCTAATGCTTGGCAGTGGCATAAATAACTGACAAAGGGTCTTACACTGCAAAGTGTTGGGCAACTTGAATAATGATGACTCTAATCCTCCAGATACATTTAAATGGAAACAGCCAATGTCCATTGTTTTACTGGGTTTCTTGCCTGCAGCTGGCATTCTTTCTTTTATATAGAAAGAAGTACTGAAGCATTTTGTTGGGTGGAAAAAAGAAATTTCTCTATGCTGAGAATTGTGCACTTGGCAGAAAAGCAAGAATAACTGTCAAGTACCCTTTTAAGTTAACTCTGGTTTCTACATCTCAAACACAATTTATTTATTCCTGTGTATTGACTGAGCTATTATGGACTTGTTTTAACTTCCATTGAGCTCCCATAACTTACATATGGCATAGATCGTTCACAGCTCCCAGGAAGGGGCTGCTGGCTTTGGTGGCTGTGTTTTTCTTTCAGTGACTGTGGCCAAAAGCCAAACTGGCCCTTCAGCTTCAGAGGCAGAAATGATGTGCTACACATGAGAGCCCCAGAGACACAGCCCCGGAGCAGCAAAAGGATCGGGCCGTTTTCCCCATTGCCCTCTGGCCATGCTGTGCTGGAAAGCCATGGCCCTGTCAGGCTGTTGGGACTGATCTGACACAGAGCTGTGCTTTCCCATTTCACCTCTCACTGCCTCCACACACCCTCCTGCCTCGTGTGGTGCTTTGCAAGGTACAAGGTGAGATGCTCAAGCAAAGGGCCTTTGTCTGGTACCAGTGCCTGGTACCAGTGTGAACAGCAGTAACCTGGCTCACTGAAGTGGAGCTTTGCCAGTTTTTGCAATTTAGGTGAGACCAGAATTTTAAACAGGCATTGTTAACAGAATTTTAAACTGATCAAAATGTGGCTGTTGAGGACCTTCAGCTTGGAATTGCCCTTTCCTACATCTGACTGTGCTGCAGGTACCCCTCCCTTCAAAGCTGGCTGCTGAGAATCCTTTCCTTCCCAGTCTTTAGTGAGATTGATGGTATGAGAGCAGGGTTAGCTGCTACATCTGAGAAGGAAGGAATGTAAATAAGAGCTTGTACATCATTGGCCTGCACATAATTGGTAATTATCATTAACAGACGACTTGTTGCTGATATTTTTTAGTGAGTGTTTTTTAAAAACACTGCTGTGCTATTGCAAACTACAGCTATTTCTAATTATTAAGATTGCAAGATCAGGCTTCTCATATTTAGCTGTGCCTTCTTGCTTTTTCCGCTTCATTTACAAAAAGATGCTGTACACAGCAAAATGGGAGAGCAAATTACTAATTAAATGTTTGTTTGGGCAAGGCAGGGTTAAAAACCCAGCTCTCTGTGTGAACAAAAGCAAGTGGGTTTTTGATTTAGCAATGTCTGATGCAGGGGATGTTCTTACTCCAAATTCGGTCACCATGGCAACAAAACTTCTCTTTAAGCGTGCTGTATCTCTGACGGAGCAAGAGGCTTCTTTTTGGCAGACATTTTTCCATCTTCTTTGTGGATGATGAATACTTCTGGAATGAGACACTTTCTTCTGCCTCCTCTGAAATGCATTGCACTTCTACTGTGCAATAGGCAGCGTTCCCCTTGAAACAAAGGCAGCACTTTTCAACATATTTCTGAAATCTCAGGAGGTTTAAGATCTCTCTTTTCCTCCAAAAATATCAAAAAACCCCAGAAAGTTCACATGGTGTGTTGGTAAGAATTTCTATTAAAAGTTGCTTTGACTCAGAGGTAGCAGAAGCATCAAGTGATGTGGAAATTGCTATGGTAACTACTTTTATTGTGTTCTTAAGTAAAAAAGTCACATAAAACCTTTTCAGACATCAGTGAGTAAGTGAAAACTTGCCTAGAGTGCAGCTCACAAAACCACTCTCCATGTTGTCTGTCTTATTCCTGGACTGGGAGCTGTGGGTGCCTGGTGTGTGGTGCTGGGCATGTTGGGTGGTGACCCAACTGCCCTTGAGTGGCTCTTGATGCTCCTGCTGAAAGGGCTGGCCAGGAACCACAAACAATAACTGGCACAAAGAAAAACAATGTGTGGTGCAAAGCACTGCTTGGTTGGTAATGTGTGATTTTGAATTTAACAGACCCTGCCTTTCCCCTCTCCAGAGATATGAACCACTGCTCGCATCTGATGTGAAGAGAATGTCTTAGTTTTTTCATCTGAAGAACCCCTGATAAATACAGCCATGCCCTTCCAGCAGTAGCTGTGGTGCTATGAGGGTGACATGGAAATGGGAACAGACAGTATGGGCCTGTCCATCTCTGGAGAGGGGTTCTCACCATTTGGCATCAACAGTGAATGTGGAGAAGAACTTAAAAAAAAACCCCAACCAACCAACCAAAAAACCTTGAGAAGTACCTACCTACAGGTATTTTTTCATTTCATGGGGCTCACACTCAGGTGGTTTTTGTTCAACTCATTATCACTGCTGTGTGGAAAGGAATGTCTCTGATTTCAATATATCAAAATATGTGTGTCTTTGTTAGGATTTGTTTTGCTATTCCTGACATTTGTTAATGCTCACAAGCAGACTCATGAAGACTTTAGGGCTGCTTGTAGGAAATCAGTAATAAAAAGGCTGAAGGAAGTCATGGCAGGATTTTAATTGCTTTATGGCCATCGGTAGAATCAGCATCCTGAACCTCATTATGCTACTTACTGTGTGACTGTTAGAAAGAAAAGAGCCAGCTCTTGCTCCAAAGCTTTATAATCCAGTCACAGGTTATCCATTCCAGAGGGCATGGAAGGGGGATTGGTTCTGGTTGCTGCAATGTGTATTTGGCTTCTCAGGTGGTTTTGTGGTGGTAACACAGGAAACAGAACTGGTGAATTCCAGTAGGTCCTTTATAGCAGGATCTGGACAGATGTGTCAGCTTTCAAGTGGAAGGATCCAGTCAGAAGTTTTTCATATGTGGTTAGTACACTGTCTAAAAATAGTAAAAGGTTCACTTTGAACATACTTGTAAGCCACCACATGTTTGCATGTCTTACCTTGTCTGGAATATTATTCATACCTGTTTAAAGCTGTGTGGACAACCCCTGTTAAGCTACAGCTACACACTTTGAATGTGTGACATTTTGGCTTTTTGTAGCAGATTTTTTTTTTCAGGCAATTCTGCAAGCTGGAGAGGACTTGATGTTTCATAAAGGATTATAGATTTTGGTTCACTGACCTCCTCTCTCGCTGTGCACAGTTGTTATCAAACTTGTAGCAAACTGCTTCAGGACTCCAGGTTTAGACTGGAAGGTCGGTGTGTGTTATGGTTCGGGATAATAACAGTTGTGACAGGGTCTTGCTCTGAACAAAAATCTCCAGGGCTGCCTTAGCAGAGGCCATTACAAAGAAGCAGATGTGTATCGGTGCTGTTTGGATCGCTGCAGGTATAAATCCTATTGCACAGCCAAAAAGGTATTTCTGTGCCCATTTCCAGCACAGTCACATAATGAAACATTGGGGTAGTTTCAGAAATTTCGTTTATAGAGAGCCTTTCTTTTGTGTTTCCGAAGTTATGTCACCTAAAACTCTGACATTTTTCCGCTGCATTATTGATACAAACCACGAACTTATTGTACTCATTGTATGGTATTGTTCCATGTGTTCCCTGAGGGAGGAATTACTCATTGTCAGCTCAAGTCTTATGCTCCTATTGGAGGTTCTTCCTACTCGTGTTTTGCTCTGTGGAAGAGTTTTGCCTACTAGCAGAGTCACAATACAAAGAAAGTCCAAGGTTGGTTGATGTCAGCACGAGGTCTGTGCCATATTGCTATTTGGCTTTGCTAAATGATACGTTTGCTAAAGGAAACTATGTCAGGAAGAATTTGGGGGTAACAGGTAACTTTTAGATAAAGTAGCATCTTGCTATGTTGGGTGGATTGACTAGTTCAGAATAGCCTGTTATTCCTGGAAAATGAAAAGATGCAACGGCCCTGAATAAAATATTTAACGGATGTGAAAACAGTCAGTAGATGAATGGATATAATTGCCAGTCTGGCAGAATTAAGGAAATGGGCTCAAAAGTATCTGGTTTATGAAACAGGCCATACCTAGAAACACAGGTGATGCAAGCACAAAGGAGCAGCTTGGGGATTTCACTGGAGAAATCTGAGAAATTGGAGAGGCTTTCAGAAGCTGAAATGTGTTGGGTAAGGAAGAAAAAGAGGCTGTACACAGAGCTTTTGTGTGTGTGTTTGGGTGTTTTATTCTTTTCTATAACTAACTAAAAACCTGATGCTCAGTGAGCTGGGTGGTCCCCAAGGACCCCCAGAAGAAGCTGCAGCTGCTGCAGTGATGCCACAGGTGTCTGGGAAGGATGAGCTGAAGTCCAGATACTTGAGTTTATTCAAAGGAACTAAAGCACAGGGATCCCAGGGTGCAAAACCTCCTACTTAAGGGGTTCATCTGAAAGGAATTTGTGTAGTTGTTTCACTTCAGTGTGCTATGTTGGCTCAGGATGGCTCCTTCTGTGCACTCCCTGCAAAATGTTGGCACTTATTTGTCCTCTGTCTTTTTAGGAAACTGAGCTGGTTAAAAGGAGAGGCCAAAGACTAGAAATCCTGCATTTTTTCTTTCATCTCCCTCCACAAGTGGTGTTTGTGTATACTAGTGCTAGAAGTCAATTTGGAAATATTTCCTTCTCTGGAACTGAACAACGTGGACTTGCAGCATTAAATCCAAAGTTGTCTTTGCCAACCTGCAGAATCTGAAACATGTAGAGTAACTGTGAGAGCCATCAGAGCACACAGTGCTGTGACCTTGAAAGAGGGTGGAAAGGCTCACAGCACTAAAAATTCATAGAAAGCATCACCCAGACACAGAGTTCAGGGAGTGTTGCAGTGGAAAAATTGTGATATTTCTGTATTTGGCCAAGTTGTCTATGAAGGCCATAGTGGCATAGCTTGGTGTCATTGACCTCTGCTGTTACAGAGTGTTTAATGATTCCAGGTAGCTAGAGGTGGCTTCAAGATGTTTGACTTTATTTGTTTCAAAAATGGGTCTGTTTGAACGTCTGTCTCTTGTTACAGTAAATAATCTAATGTGTAAAGATGCTAAAATCAAATTAAAGGCAGACAGGCTTCAGCTCAGCTTTATTGGCCTGCAGACAGGAGGAATGGTGCTCTATGCCTTAAATCTGAAAGCCAAAGAGGCTTCAAGAAGGTTACTAGTGGAATAATGTAAGAAAAATGGCCTATGCTCAGTAACCACACTGTTTGTGTATTAAGAATCTCATTCAATATTTAACCTAGCTTTTTGTTCTCGTAGTGGTAAGAAATGCTCACTGGGGAACGTTACAATGGAAGAATTTGCACTACTGAAATAAAAAAAAGGTTGTAGAGGACAGATGCCAAGGCACAGTGGCTTTTCCAAATTACTGTGAAAACATAGCAAATGAAGTGCTTTTTTTGATACCTTACAATCAGTATTCCATGTACTGACCCCCTGAATTACCCCAGCCGGGCGTTCAGGGCCACATGTTGTCCTCTTCAGTGGCAGGGGGTGTCAGCAGGGTCAGCTCTCACTGATCTGCCAGAGGGTTACATACTTCAGATGCAACTGTTCACTTGTATTCCTCAGTAGTCTGTGGTGGCTGCTTTTTCATACCCATCAGCCTCATGTTTCATGGGCAAAGGGTTATACATGAGATTGAGTGCAAACATTTTTTGATGCTCACAGCACAGACTTAGTGTTTGCAATACACTTACACAATGCTGTGTTTGGCAGTGGGGGTAATACAGGGCCACATGGAATTAGTTTCCTGCAACAATGGAAGCACCTACTTTCTCAAGTATTTTTGCCACTATTGAAACATTAAACCACTTAGTACAGCAATTGCTGTTTGCTGTAGCTGGTAATTCCCTGCTCAGTGTAGTCAGCAGCAGCCTGGTACCAAGGGGTGTGCTCAGATCTGCAACCACAGGTTTTGGCATCAGAAAAGATAAAAAGACATTCAAGAGCTGCCTGAATGAGTTGGACAGTGCTGGCTGGTGTCTTGTGCAGGGCATAGAAAAAAACAGAATTAAGAAGAGGGAACCTTGAGAATTACTTGCATCTAAGTTAGCGATTTAGGCATGGGAGTGGGAGCAAGAAGTGTGGAAGGAAATGGCATGGTGGGATTTAGGATGCTGGGAATGCTTTGTGTGAATGCCAAAGTGTGCATACATGACAGAATACAGTTCCTTGGTACTAGAGAAGACTAAACCACTTCAGACTTGAGCAGCAATGTGCAAATCTTTTTCTAACCTGAATAATAATATCATTTTTTGATATTAAAAAGACTTTACTTCAGCTTCTCAACTCCTGAGATAGCGGCAGAGACTGTGGGTCACTCCCCTTCCATATTTAAGTTCTGAGGTGCAGGAGAATGAGCAGCCAAGAGAGTGTGTCTGTAGGTTCAGTGGCTGCTTGCTGTTCTCCTGACTCAGCACTGAACCAGCTCACCAGCAGGCAGGAAGGAAACCTGTGGGCTGAGGTTGTCATCTCTTCTGTAACCTTTCAAACCAAAGCCCTATTGAGAGCTTTGAGTCCACAATGATCATAAGCAGGCTTCAGTGGGCTCCTTCAGGACCTTCCAAATTGAGGAAGAGTATCAGTTTTCCCCTGATTTCCAGAGGGAATTCAGAGTTTCTGCTGCCCTGAAGCATTGCTAAAGGCTGTTGAACATGTGCTTTTTGTTACTTCAACTTGGACACTTGGATTTATGTGAAAATGGTACAACTTGTCACTGGGTTGAGATCTGGATTTTGAAAATGGATGGTGTGGCTGGTCCTGTGTTAGTGTTCAGAACCTGTCTGTGGCTGGTTGCTGAGGTCCTCTTCAGCCTCTTGGCAGGAAGGACAACTCCAGTTCTGTCTGTCTGACTAGTAAAGGTGTGTGTGGGAATTCAGGTGCTTCAGTTTGGAGGCCTCAACTTGTGTGGATGAGGCAACTGCTGAGAAGTAAGACTGAAGTTGTGGTCCATCAGATCCTCTGATGGCAGGTTTGAGAGAGACTTTCATTGCTTCCCCTGCTGAAGGCCAGTCAGCTCAAGCAGGGAAGGGAAGGCCACACTGCTGGGTAAGTGTGGCCCAAAGTTTTTTTATGTCTCCAGCTTTTCTCTAATCCCCAAGCCAAGAAACTAACTGAACTTTTTCAGCCTTTTAATATGAGTGGAGAACATCCTGAAAATAATTGCTGCAAACAAAATTAATCTGGCCCTGCCTGCAGAACACCCCTGAAGGATTGCCTCCAAAGTGCTTGGAGTTAGATAAGAAATAAGCTCTCTTTAGTGATGCGTGTGCTTTCTAAATAAACTCCTTTTAAACAGACTTGCTGTTTAAATCTGTTTATTTACTGTGGCACATTGTGCAGATTATGTTTTAAGGAGCTCAGCAACCAACATCAGAGCTTTTACATAAGTGAGATCTGAGGAAAAATGGGAGTGAGATTTCAAATATCCCATTAATCTTTTCACTTTAGGTCTGAGCCAGCTTCAAATTGCACCGAACTGCTGCCAAGCGTGAGTGAGTTTCTGTCCAAATAAAGGAGACTTGGCAGGTCTGAGCTGCGAGGCTTTGTTTGGGGAGTGTTTCAAGGAGAGGGGGGATGGAGTTTTGGTGGAGGCTCTGCCGGAGCGGCGCAGGGCTTCGTGACAGCTGTGTGCCAGCTGGCCCCAGCTGCGCAGCTGAAGATGCACTCCTGGATTTCACGTTTCTCTGCTTATGTTTTTAATCTGTGTTTACAGAGGTAGCTGTTAAAACGTTTGTACATGGAAGCCTGGAGAAAGATGTGACTTAATCCCACACATGTGCGATTCGGCATCTGCCGGTCCCTGTGATTTAGGACTTCACGCTAAGCCTTTACCTCAATGGCAGCTGCAGGATTTTGCTCCTTTTTGGATCAAGTTCTGCTCCTGTCCACCTACAGTGAACCTGAGCTCATTATATTGGTCTTCTGTAATGTGAAGCCAGAGGGGTTAGGAGGGAATAACTGGAAACACGTGTTGTGAGGATGCTGCTGGCAGCGCTGCGGCCGTGAGGTGCGTTGTGAGGAGCTGAGGGGAGGTCTGTGTGTGAGGGGAGGGAAGCGGCTGGGCTGCAATCTCACAACCTACCCATGCTAATAAAAAAGCCTTTTTGGTTTTACCTTCAATTTCTGGGGCTGTGGTTGGATAAAGTTCTTCCTCTGAGGTGGGTTGAGAGTCAGGCCTCCCCCCCTCACAGAGGGGCAAACGGGAGCTGTCCGGAGGGACAAACTCTCGAGTTTCTGCTGAGGGAAAGGGAGCTCCCTCAATCCAATGTGTTACCAGCTTGGGATCTGTGCATGCAATAACCCTGAAAATCCCTCTTGCACTCTGCCTGCTTTGTGTCCTCCACAACCAGTATTTGCAAAGTCTTCCCAAACGTTCTTTCCTTGAATTTTCCTTGAAAGAGGGACTTTATGACAACAGTAATGAGGAGGCCGTGGCTCCTCTTTTCTCCTGCAGGCATAAATCAGGATATCTGCTACACAGCTTGAGCATTGACTAATCTTGCCAGGATTCCAGGTATTAGTCTGGAAGTATTTGACTGTGATCTGAGTGATGACATCCACCTAAGAGTGCTTGTTTGCTGCAAAGTACTTACTGCTTCTGTGGAGTCTGGGGTCACGTGTGTCACCTCTTGCAGAACCCAAGGATGGAACATGGAAACTTTTGGAGTTTTACCAGTCCTCATCCTTCCTCCCCTGTCATGCCCTCCCCGTTCCAGTGAATGTTTTCACTGTGAATATAGGCAGTGTGGGTAAAGTAAGTGATTGAAGTATTCCCTAGAAGACACTTGTAGTTTTGGCAGACAATTTTTTTCTTAACATCTTGAAGGCTTTACTGAGTGGAAAGCAAGTCTTGGTGTCTCTGCTTTGTGTTCACATCATGGCTGCAGACTCTGTTGTCCTCAGCCTGGCTGCTGACAAGCTGCTAAGCTAAAGCACTAAAATAAGCAAAGTATTTTGGTGCCTGCAGGCCTTTTTCTCTCAATAGCCTTTGCTTGATTTTAAGATGGTCCAAGCTTATTAAAATTGTGTAACTGGAGAAAACCTTTTCCAGGACAGTTTTTGTATAGTGTGAGACACACCTCTTTGTGGGAATGTAGCACTGGTTTCCTGCTGTTTGTACCTCTGTGCCTGATGATCCTGGACACTGTTTTCTCCCTCTTTTCTCCCTTAAAACTTGGTGGGGTTGCTGTATTTGGATTCTCAATGTACAAAGAGTGAATGTAACAACAAATTGTGGAGATGGGGTGGTACATTCTCCCACCTAGAGCTTTCCCACATTTTATGGGTCTCTGAGGTGCCTGAGGCCTATTTCTGATCTTCCTTCTTTTCCCTTTCTGCTGACCTTGGCACTCCTCACACACTCTCAGTTATTCCCTGAAGTCAAGCAGCACATCATCTCTGGTGCCTGTGGTACGTAGAGAGAGCTGAAGTGCACAGCTTTTCCACACCTCCAGAATTAGGTGTTAGCCCCTTTGCATCCCTGTGAAAAGCCAACACTGAGAGGAGGAGGGAGACTTCGCCATGTTATCACCTGTCTGGCCACTTAGCTAAAATCCAGTCCGAGTTTTGCTGAGGCAGAAACTTGGCCATTGAAGCAGCAGATGCTGCTGAATTTCTGAATAAAATGTCACTGTGTGTTGGCACAGCAAAAGGCATGTAGCGTCTTGTAGACCAGCCAGCAAGGACAACATTCCTGGCTGGGAACTGTGAGATTCAAAAGCAGGCTCATGTTTTGTGCTCATGGTACTTGGGTCACTTGTCTGCCTCCTCTCAAGCCAATCTGTCGCTCTGGCAGGGCTGCCCCAGGTTAATCTGTTCTCAGAGAGACTCAGAGCCAAGCAGCAACTTAAATGGACAACCCAGGGAGGGCTTTTTCCACAAGGTTGTCTTCCGTGGATGCTGCACACTGACATCTGCTGAGGCTTGTGTTCCTCACAAGGGCTGCCACTTTCTCCATATTTAACATGACAGAAAGGACAATCATTTTGTCATCTGAGGGGGCTTTGTGGGGAGCTGTGCCTTCTTTGGTGCCAGCACAAGCAAGTCCCTCTGTGCTAGGTAGGAGGCTCTGCTTCCCAGAGCATTCTTGTTGGGACAGGGAAGAATTTCTGTAGAGGAATTTAATCTTGGGAGAAATAACGAGCTGTCTCTTTTATCACTCAACTCACTTTTGCAGTAAAGGTTTTTTCTACTGAAAGCTGTTTTGTTCTCAGAGCAACCTTGGATATGATTGGTTAAAAAAAAAAAAAGAAAGGATTCTGGGACTTACAAAGTGCAAATGTTTCTGCACTGCACACCTGGTGATCCCTGGAAATCCAGCTCCCAGTGCTGAGTGTTGTTGCAGTAGCAAAATGCAGGTGGGTCAGGAGATCTGGTGTCTCTCTGACTTTTAGTGCTGTGCCAGTGTCACTTGTAGCAGCTGTACTTCTCTTCCCTGGCCATCTCTGGCCTCCATGAGAGTATGTGTGTACCTCATTGCTGTATTAGGTCCTGAAAAGAAACCCAAAAGTAAAGTTTAATGTTGCTGGGAGAAGGAGTGAAAACTGCATCTATTTTCATGGCAAAAGAATGCCAACAATCCCTGCTTGAGCAGCGAGTGTTTGGTGGGGGCCGGACTGGTCCTCTCCTCTCAGCCTTTCTTTTTATCTCTTTGATTTTTATATGTATATGCCTTGTTTCTTCCTCCACCTTGGAAAAAACCTACCATCCTCTACTGAATGCCTGTTGGGCAGTTACCCCTTAGCAGTCCCTCAGAAAAAGGTTTTTCACCCAGAGGGTGGTCGGGCTCTGGAACAGGCTCCCCAGGGAAGTGGTCACAGCACCAAGACTGCCAGCATTGAATAAGCACTTGGACAATGCTCTTGGGCACACAGTGGGATCTTCTGGCTGTCCTGTGCAGGGTCATAAGTTTGGCTTTGGTGGTCCTAGTGGGTCCCTTCCAGCTCAGGATATTCTGTGATTCTATTACTTGTTTTTTGGCATTTTTGGATGGCCATGTGCAATCCTATCTTTCTGGCTGCTGAACTTGTTGGAGATGTCATTGTTTCTGGGCCTGCAAAAGTGGGATTCAGCCAAGTGAAAAGCACTGCAGGCAGTGAGAAGCACTAAAAGAAGTTGTAATCTGTATATTTTCTTTGTTTTTTCCCACCGTGCAACTTGTGTGCTACCTTTCTGCTGCTTCCTAAAGAAGACAGACTTTTTTCTTTTTTAAGGCTGGAAACTTTTGGGAAACGTGTTTTTGTTTTGCTTGGAGGTAGCTAAAAATTGCTACATTAATTTTAAGTCCATTGTTGAATAATAACTGCCTGGAGGTTTGTTACTTGTGTTGTAGCAGGTTGGTGCCTGATGTGATTTTAAAAATGACCGAGACGTAAAACCCTGAGAGCACGAATTTATAGAGAAGAGATAAGAAAATTTTTATTATGAAGAGGATGTGCTTACCTTTCAATTTATTTTTTTTCCTCCTTAATATTATGTGGGGCCAAAAATGTCCCAGCATTTGGATTGCCCTGAATATTGGCATTCTCTCAACAGCACTTTCAAGAGCAGACACCTCCTGAAGTGCTGAATAACAGATCTTGTGCCCTTCCTTTGGGGGAAATCCTGTGCAGTACCCTGAAATTCTCACTTGTTCCACCATCTACTAACTTGGAATATAATTTTCCAAATGAAGCATCACAGAGCCTGCACTCAGGACACAGAACACTGCAAAATGCACATCCTTTATGGTGGGATTTGGATTCTTTTCTTCACTGGGGGCTCAATGGATGTTTTGGGGCCACTTGGTTGGCCCAGGTGCACCTTAGTCCTCGTTGGTACCTCAGGTACTGCCAAAACCAATCTCCTGACCAAGCCTCTATGAAATTGTACCGTGTTCTTCTAACCACTGGGCTTTGGGGGGTGCCCAAAGAGCCTTTTCCATGGCAACTTTGATGTTTCTGTAATGCTACCTATTATAAAATGATTTCTCTGGATGCTGCATGAGGCTGAAGTTTGGAAAAAAATATAAAGGAGTAGCTGCTGGGATGTTTCAAGCTTTGAATAGTGTAACTGTAGATAAAAAAAGATTTTTTTTTTTTTAAATCTTAGTTGTCCTGAAGTGGATCTGATCTTATGAGGTAAGGAAGGATTGCTTTTGAAGCAGAAAGGGAAACAAATACACAAATAACGAATGATTGAGGCAGCACACATTAAAAAACCCCCATCACTCCAGCAGTGTGTTCAGGGGAACATCCTGCATATTCATATACACAGCCAAAGCTAGTGATTTGTACTGGGGGGAAAACACAAAGACAGCTCAAGTGCTATGAGAGTGACCTCAAATAGTTGCTATATTTTTAAATCCAGGCCTGAAGCTCTTCTGATTCCTGATAAATGTGTATCCTGTACGTAATATAATGAGAAGGCTCTTTGCTGAGCAAGGTGTTCTCTGGTTCATCCTTGCAGCCCTTGTTAGTTGAGGCTATGGATCTAGATGGTCTCTGGGGATTCTGACAAACATTCTGCAATTGTTCCCAATTAAGTGGGATAATATTTACTTTGGTCTCTTTGATCCTTTTAAAAATAGCAACAGAAATTTAGATGTTTATGGCACATGTAACACACTTAAGTGTTTATGCTGCTTCTATATCATGTCTGGAAATACCAGGCACTGTACTGTAAACAGCAAATCATGGTATTGGCATTTCATTCTAACTCGTCATAGTGTCTTGCAATTCTAACACTAATGGTATCCTGGATGCTAACAATAAAGTACTATAAGTGTAACTGAGAGCAATGTCCTTTCCAAATAGAACCTGGGAGAATAATGTGTAATAAGAGCACGAGAAGCATAAACAAGCACCGTTCCCTGGGAGCAGCACAATCTACACCCTCTGTGATCAAAAGGATCCTTGCAGCTGTGGTAGATCTGATGAAATGGGATTTTTAAGTTTTTGGGGGAGAAAATTTTTGTTTGCTCGCTTGTAGCCCTGGTACTGCTGTTGGTCCCCAAGGGTGTTGGTGTCTGTACATCATTCAGAGAAGGCTGCACAAGGGCATCTGCAATTGTGGGAATTTGGTGGGATAGCAGTGGCAGAGGTGACTGCCCTGCACCCTCTGCAGCGCTGCTCTCAGAGCTTTGGCTGCTCAGGCCAAGCTCATGAGCCCTTCCACAGCTGTTTACGGCAAGTCCTCCCTGAGGGGATGGTTGCCAAGGGTTTTGCAGCTCCAGGGATGTAGTATCTCACCAGGGCCTCACTCTCCAAGGCCTTGCTACTGTTAGACAAGAAACCTCCGAAAGAAGTTGGCAGCAAAGAATAAGGACACAGGACTATAGGTGACTTCTGTCCTTCAGCCCAAAGAAAAGCAGTGTCTTGGACTGCTGCCTTGCTCTGCTGCCAAATGTAACTTGGGTAAGGATTAGAGCTAGGTTCTTGATGGGTTGTAATCACATAAGATCTCATGATGGTTTCTGAAAGCATGTAGCTGCTAACCCCAGTGTCCTGGCCACTTGCCAGCTCATATAATTACCGTCTGTCTTTCTTGCCCCCTTCCCTCTACGCCTCCGTAGTTTCAATTAGACAAGTCATTCCTTACCTCTCTCCAGAATAATGCACACGCCTCTGTTCTCCCCACAGAGAAAACCTCCAACACCCACTGTAGTTTTTTATCTAGACATCAATTGTTTTACATTGTACTTTTATTATCTAATTAGTGTTATCATGTTGGTGTACCTGATGCAACCTGTCTGGTTCTAGGGCCTGAAGGTTTGTAGGTAGCGCAGCATACAGTTAATTCATTGATTTTTCTAAACTCTGGATCCAGTCAATTGTTTAGACTTGTACCAGGCTTCTCAGGAGTGATTTCTGTCAGGAGGATGTCAGTTAACTGATGTGTACATGGCAATACAAACATCAGAAGTTGGAGTCCTTAATGACTCATTTCTGGCCACCGCGTGGTTTTTGTGCAGCATTTTGATGAGCACTGTGGGGATGCTGAAACAGCGTTTTCTTAACATGCTGGCAAGCAAAATAACGTGGTGTTGGCTGAAGCAGTGTTTTGAAGGCAGTTTGGGAGATGGTGAGTGTTTCAGAGTGGCTGTGGCAGCGCCTGGCACAGTGACATAACACTGAAAGAAGCTGACCTTCGTTCGGCTCCAGCAGCGCACGTGGCAGCCTCAGCCCAGGCTCTGGAGTGGGAGATTTTGAAGTTCTTAAATGGCTAATTTTTCCTGATATGTTATGGCAGTGCCCCTGTAAAACAGCCTGAGCTCCGTGGCTCACTGCATGTGTTAGCAGAGGCATTTCTAGTGCTTTTTAAACTCAAATGACATTTTACACTCCAGCAAAGAAAGTAAGTCCTTTACCCTTGGATGTGAGCTGGGAGCAGATGGACAATGATTTTTCACCAGCCAGTCTGTTGTCAGAGCAGTGATTCTCATTGACAGAGAAGTTAATAAACATTAGGAGGATATTGTACAATTGACATCTCCAGTCCACTGCTTTAATACTGGTTGTAATTCAGCTCAGGACCTTACAGAATCTTGTGTTTCCTGACATGTCATTTGAATGTGTTGGATGGAATTAAATCCAGTTTAGTTCAGATGTGGCAAAATTGATCTTTATTTTCTGCACTTCACTGGAATTAGCCTGGGATTGTAAATTTTTGGAAGGAGCCTGTGCAGCTACAGTATGCTAATGGTATGGTACTTAGGTTTGCTGTGTGGAATACACAAAAGGTGTGATAGAAATAAGAAACGACTACATACAGTAATGGAAGGAAATCAACTGGGAATAATGAATTGTCCTCAGAATCCCTTAAGAATATACTGTTTGCTTAAGGAGGAGAGTTTAATTAAACTCCAGGGTGAAATACATCCCTGGGGAGAGGGCCAGCACATGGCTTATGAATCAGTTGCACATTAACCTGTTTCTTCTAGTTCTGACACAGATGTTTGGGATGAGTTTGGTCATTGGGGAACAAATCCTCACCCCTTGATGTGTGCAGGAGCAAAGTGGCTGTTAGGACTTGGGGTGGCTTTCTTCCCTTTACCCCCTCTGTTCTGTTCCTCTTCAGCAAACCCCAGATCAGTTCATTACAAGAGCATAGAGTGACAGGACAAGGGGGAATGGCTTCAAACTGACAGGGAGCAGGTTTAGATTAGATACTAGAAAAAAATTCTTCCCTGTGAGGGTGGTGAGGCCCTGGCACAGGTTGCCCAGAGAAGCTGTGGCTGCCCCACCCCTGAAGTGTTCCAGACCAGGTTGGATGGGGCTTGGAGCACCCTGGGATAGTGGAAGGTGTCCCTGCCTGGGACAGAGGGTTGGAACGAGATGAGCTTTAATGATCTGTCCAACCCAAACCATTCTGTGATTCTATGATTCCCCAGTTGCTGTTGATTATCTTTCTCCTTTCAGTTGCTCAGGAGAGCTGGTGACCTCCACTCCTGCCTTCTGGAAGTTTGTGGGTTGCTAACAGCCCTACGGGAGACACTGAGCACTGTGTGCTTGGAAAAAGGAGAGGCAGAGGCAATAACCAGAAGTGTCTGAACTCTGCAGAGAACTAGAGCAAGTGACCTCCCTGTCCCAGGACAGCTGTACAGAGCACATGTCAGCCTGGGGATCACCCTCCACCTCAGAAGAAGGTAGGAAAAATCACAGTATTTACCCTGTAGAGAGCAGCACCTGCTCTGTGTTGCAGAGTACTCTTTGTTTTGCTGAGAGCCCATGGAAACACTGGAATAAAACCATTAGGATGTCGTGTCTGCTTCCTGCCTTACTTTCTGCACAGTCTGTTGCAGATGTAATGAAAGCAAATGTGGCCCATTGGGCAACTTGCTGCTCAGGGTGGTACTGTGCAGGCTGTGATACCTATTAATTTGATGAAAATTAGTATGGGGCAAATCTTGATCTATTCCAAAGCCAGCCATGGAAAATGATACATTCCTAGTCAGATCTGCTTCCTGTGGTTTTTCAGAGAAGTGTCTTACCGAGCCTGATGAACACAATTATTTTATGTCTAGTATAGATGAAAAGACATTATTCTGTTTCAGAATAATGGTTAAATAAGTGAAGTTCTTAGAAAAAGTCAGGTCTTTACTAGCCCTGAGTAGTCTTGCTCATAAGACAGACAGTAGCAGGGAACTGGTAAACAGTACCAGCAGAACTGTGTTGGCAAAAAATTCACGCTTTGAGATTGAAGTAATATCAGTGAAAACTTATATTTGAGTGTGAAGAGAACAGCCATGGGCCAGAGAACAAAATCTTTCTGACTAGCAAGTGCCTCAGTGAAAAGACCAAAACCAGACCTTGAAATCCTACTGATCAGCTGCAGTGTGAGGTACAATAAGCTTTGTAAGGCATTAAAGTGGCTTGAAAGAGCCCTGAAAGTGAGTGATAAGTTTTTTGTGGCAACTGAGTGTTTTTCTGACTCCTGTTACCCTGGGCTTTTGCAGGAAAAGTGGCTTTTGTGTAAGCTCAAATAAATTCTCTGTGTGTGTGTGTGTGTGTGAGCACAGGGATTGTACACTGCACATCTGGGAACATGGGGATTGCTAATTCCTGTATGTCCTGTATGGACAAACTCTGCAGGTGAAGGGAGAGCTCTGGAACCCTGGGCAGACAAACCAATCAATAAACCACATGGAGTCCAACATTCTTAAGACAGGTCTGAAGAAGTTTATTAAATGTATGCTAGTCTGAGCTGAAAAGTCACAGCAGTGTACAAATGCACGTTTAGTTCTCTCTGGGTAAAACTACACTGTAAACATAAGCAAAAATCCATGTCTGTTACTTACAGCTGATTTAATCTTTCATACAAAATGTTTCAGTAAGAAGGAAAAAATTGGGCAGGGCATTTTCTATGTATGTGGGCTTTGCAGCACAGCATGTGTGTAAATAAGGGCAGAGTTTGGCATTTCAGAGAATCAATAAGGCACATTATAGAAGCTCAGAGCCAGGAGTATTTTCCATCCTTTGTGTATGGGTGAGTCTGTGAGCAGATCAATGGGTTTCTATCAGCATTCAACAATGCCACAACATCGTTCTGAAGTAATTGGGCAATTCACAGAATGAAAGATGCCATCCAAGGCCTCTAATACTAGTTTCTGTAAGAGGAACATTTATGGGTATTGAGGTGTTCTATGGAGACCAGGCAGTCATCCTTTTTCTTTTTTTTCTTCCTTTCCTGGAGGTAATTCACTTCCTTTTAAGGTTGCAAGTAAACAGGCTTCAAAATGACAGCAGAAAGGAAAATGTTGTCTTTTCACTGCTTCATCACTGTTGAATAGAAGTATCTTAGACTGGGTCACTTCTTTTTGCCAGAGGACTCTTTCAAAGGAGGCCTGATGCTTTCACACTGCAGTGCTTGCAATACAGATGGAACAGGGAATGTCTCTATGCTTATTATTATTTGTGTGTTTCAGTGCTTGGTTCTAGCAACTAGTGGTTATTATTTCATGAGCCCTACACCAGCCTCCTTCTCCCCTGCCTTTGCTGCTGAACTGTGAACAGTTGTACTTGAGGGGAGGAGGAAGAATGGGAAGTGTTTGTGCTCAGGACTTCCCCAAAGGTAACACACAGGTCCTGTCTCTGTGTGTCTTAGTAAAAATGCTGAGTGCTGTATCTCTGAGCAGGACACAGGGAGCAGAGCATCCCCAAGTGAAGGAAAGCTGCTGGGAATGCCAAACTGCTGGGTTAAGCCAAGCTTGAGATGAGAGGAGGGTCTACATTATGTTCCTCCTCCATTGGAAAGTGTCAGAGCTGCTTTTGACTGAGAATTGCCATGGATGTCTGGAGGGAAGAGTGTGGAATAGCAAATATGAAGGGTCCTGAGACTTGTCACTGTCTTACCCTGGTGCAGAGACCTCAGGAGTTTTATGGTGTGACCAACAGAGAATTGAAAAACTTGTGTGCAACATCCCCTTGTTGCTTCAGTCGTGCTCCACATATACTAGAGCAGCACAGGAGTAACCTCAGGACAGCTGTGGGCATCTCTGTAGTGTTCAATGACTCTGCCTTATGCTGTCACCCTGTATAAAGTGAATGTGAATTCTTGGCCTGAGGAAAATCCTTGTGCCAAAAGCCAAATACTGGAGGTCTGTTTAAAAATAAGTGTAGTTCTTGTACTGAATGGGAAGGATAAAGCTGTGGGAGAAGTTTCATTTCTTTTGCAAAATAGTCAGTGCCCACACAAGACCAAATGATTTGGGAAGTGGTGTTGGAAGGGCAGCAAGGCTCAGCCTGTGCTCCAGCACAGCGGCCTCTGGTCTTGTTCAGAGCAAGAGCTAATGGAAGTGGGTCTTCCAGCTTCAATTCATGTCTAGAAGGTGCATTAAACATGTCACACTGGAGACAAACTTGAATTCTTAAATGCAAATCAACTTTGAAACCCCACAAAGCTGAAATGATTAGGTAGGCTTAAGATCTAGAAAGTCAGTGTGTAACAACCAAGTGCAAGCAGCGTGAGTGCGTGCAATGGCTTTTGCTAAATGTTGTTTTTTCTCCAGTTTGTCTCTGGAGAAGGGATACCCAGAGGGTGGACAAAGGGTGTTTGTGTTGCTGTTTGAAAATTAAAACCAGAAACTGAGTTTAATCTCTGGAATAAATTCCTGTTGTGGAGCTGTTTCAGGAACTGTGCTGACTTGGTGTGTTTAATCCCTTCGGTGGGTCTAATGATCTTTTCTTTCCTCACTGGGTAGAAACTGCTGGTTTAGTCCTTTTTTTTATTACTTCCACTTGCAAAGGAGCATGTGCCCACCATTGCTTCTTTTAGTGTGCTCAGGCATTGCTTTCAGGAAGTGTATGGCACAGAAAGGGATGCCCTTCTCTCTCCTTCCCTCAACCCTGTGAACCTCCTTTCTCTCTTATCTTGACACATACCCTCTATCAAATGGTATTTCCCAGTTCAGTGCTTGGATGGGCTGGTCTGGGAAGTACAATTGCAGCGTGGTGGCATCCTTGGTTCTTCTGAGCTCTTCTCCTACAGCAATCTGTGCAAAATGTCTGCAACATGAGTGTGTCAAGCACAGTGATAGCACAGTAACTGTCGGTGGAAAAACAGATCTAGAAAGAATATTGCACCATTGGGGAAAAAAAATCAAACCCTGTTTCAGTTGTTGAGGTAGGAGATTATTCCTCATTGTGCCAGCAAATTCTTTATTTGCCTCAATGAAGTATTCATCCAAGGTCTAAATTCTGAATGGCCCAAAATAAAACTCATTTAAACTGTGCCAAATACTTTCTGTCGTTCCGTCCTCATCATTCACAAGTGAATCCCTTTGTTTTTCTCAGCCTGCACACACAGGTGTGGGGCACAAGAGATGTTCAGGAAATAATTTCTAAAGCTACATTCCTTGCAATGCAGAGGAGAAAAGCTGGATGAGGAGTGTAGTGGGGCTGTGGTCCTGCTCCAGCCTCAGTACCTTCTCACACTGAAGGAGAAGCAATATTATTGGTAAAACCATACTATGGTTTGATTTTCTGCCTAATCACTGATCTTCAGGCACAGGGGCAAAGGAGTAGACTGTAGAGAGGTGGTGTCATTTAGCAATCACATTTTTAAAAATTACTGTTATTAATATTATTTTTATTTTATATTATTCAGCTAAAAGTAGCCTTCTGTCTCCTTGCCTCCTGTTCTCCTACTCCCTGGCTATCAGCCAGCTGCAGGTTGTTTTTTTGTTGTTGGGGTTTTTTTTTACCTTTCTCACTAACTGGGACATAAATTGTTTGAGTGAGAAGGAATGAGAGTGGGACAGATGGCACCAACTGCTGCTGGTGCTTTGCTCCTTGAAAGGCTTCCTAGCCACCGAGGCTGTTTTGGGCAAGATGAGGAGGAGACAGGTTTATCTGCTTTCCTGAAGTCCATAGAGCGTAACTGGATTATTCTTCTCCTTCCCTCTGTCTCCTGTAAGCAGCACTGCATCCCATCTGCAGTGGCAGGAAGGATATGGTCCTGTTTTCTTTAAGGCTTTGTGACTCTCAGGTTCTTCTGCCATTTCTGCTTATGCTGCCAGCTCTGTGCCTTTTTGTCTATCCCTTCCTCTCCTTGAGAGTCCAGTTCTGGGCTATACTGGCCCCTTAAGGGAGGATGCCAAACTCAGGAGGAGAAGAGGGAGAAAAGAGAATATTAAAGGAAAAAGTCAGAAATTGCTGTGGTCCTTCAGTCCTGGGAGTGTGACCTGTGTCTGGCAGAGCTGCTGGTCCTGGACAGGAGATCAGGCTCTCCATGTGATGTTCGTTGGGCTCCCTCCCACAGCTTACAGGTAGTCCTTCAGAAAAATGAGACTAAATATGAAGAGTAGAGCATAAGAACATTTTTCCAAACCAGCCCATTTAGCTAAAGCCTTTAGTGAACGTGATTATGAACAAACCACAAGAAAACACCTGATCTCTCTTCAGAAAAATTAATTCAAATAGAATCAAATGAAAATGGGAAAATTGTACATGGGAAGCTCTGGAAGTCCTGAGCAATTTTCTTAGCTGAGTTGTACTCAGCAGAGTGATTTGGGCTTGAATTTAAGTGAGGATCTAGTAATTTATCCAGTTCCATGCAAAATACTCACCAATTATGTGTGTCTCTCATCAGGAGCCCTGTCAAAGACCCCAGGCAGATTGGAAGTCTGGAGGCAGCTATGGTTAGTCAGGAAATGAATGGTAGTGTGTCCCAAATTTATGTGAGCAATAAGCAGCCAGAAACAAATGAATTTTTAATAATTGCAAGTGATGGCTGAAATTTTTCCCCCTTACTTAAAAATGGCATCTGCAGCTTCTAAAATGTAGAGAGGCATTTGTTGTTGGGAGAAATGTGCTTAAAATATGGTGTTTTCTTTGGAATGAGCCAGAGTAATGGGTCTTACCATAGCAGCACTGAGTCTTTATGTTCCTTGCTTATAGAACACTGAAGAAAAGAGTAATTTATGAGAATTATTATGTTAAGAGAACAGCAGCAGCACTTTGAAGGGAAGGCTTACTCAAATAAATAACCATGTAAAGATATATTAATTCTAATGGATTTCCTGTACATGCCATATGGAGACAGGAATATTCATGAAGTGACTCACCTGATAGTCCTTATCCCAAGTGCCTGCAGAAGAAGTAGCTATTAGAGAAATGTAACTTTCTTTTAAAACAAAACAAAAAATCTCCTAAAGAAACAAAAATATGAGTAGGCAATTTAAATATTTTTTTTTATTCTTAAGAACATATACTCATCTTATTCCTGGTGGACTTTGCTTTAGATGTTTTCTCTTAGAACTCATCCTAATTAGCATACTGACTGATTTCCCACTCTTTAAATTGCAGAAATCACCCACCTTGTGATTTCTGTCAACAACTCAGTGGAGAAATGTTCCTGGAAATTCCAGCTTTTTACCACTAGAACTACTTCAAACCTGTCATATGTATATTCCAAAAAAACCCTCAAGAAAATATTTTTTTAAATACAGATATATCTATATATCTCCTGCAGCCTTTGTAAGCTAACTCCTCGCTTTTGTCTACACTGGTGTCTCCCAAATGGGGAGCAGGGACCTGGAAGGGCAGGCTGATACTGCTAAAAGTTGTATGATATTGTCACTAATCTGTCCCCCAGCTCCAAGTCCTTTGCTTCAAGGTATTATAAAAACATGTAACAATGAAAACTCTTTTCGTTTTCAATGAGCTCAAACTGTGCTTTGGGTTACAGCTGCAGGCTGATTTACTTCCCTTCGTCACTCATAGAGGCGAGACTCCTTTTGTTTCTAGTAAATAAACAGGAGATTTGGGAAAATCCTAAGTGCAAACACGCTTCTGCCATGTCCAGCACCAGGTACCTGTTCAGGCTGTGTTGTGTCAGCCCCGTTAAAATCCCCTGTAAGCTCTTGTTCTGACACAGCCTTCACTTAATCTTTGCCCTATTGATTAAATCTAACAGTCCACGTGGGTCCCTGTCTGCCAAAACCTGCAACGGAATTGATGCCAAATGACCATTTCTGAAGCCTGCAGAAGAAATGCTGCGTAAGTTGAATCCTAAGCACGAAGCCCAGTTTTAGTGAAACTGTGAATGGCAAAGCTGGGCAGTCCATCTGTTGGAGGCTGCCTGATGCGTTCATCTCCCGTTCCACCCGCTTTCCCTACCTGCTAACGACGCGCTTGGCTGGGGGAGGCTGCCCTGCTGCCTGCACTGCTCCCAGGAGAGGGCAGCTCGGCTCCTTTGGATCGTGAGCCGCAGGAATTGCCAGGAAGTTTAGGGTCGTTATTACCAAGCCAGAAAGCGAATCCTGGGTCTGCATCCCGGGGGCTGTTCGGAAGTGAGGGGTAGTCAGAAAGACGCCGTTGCTTTGGAGGGAAGTATGTTCCCAGCTTTGGAGTATGTTCCCAGCTAGAGCCCAGCATTCCTAATTCCTGGCAGGTTGTTAGTTTTGTGATCTTTTGTGCTGTAGCTGAACGACATGACTCCTGTCTTCCTTCTGTCTTTAAAATGTGATCTCAGTCTCTGTGTGTTGTCGTTCTTTGTGATGTCCATCCTGCCAGGGGCAAGGGAGCTGCTCATGGCTCCAAAGCAGTTACTTTTGACAGGACAAGGGGGAATGGCTTCAAACTGACAGAGGGCAGGTTTAGATTAGATATTAGGAAGAATTTCTTGCCTGTGAGGGTGGTGAGGCCCTGGCACAGGTTGCCCAGAGAAGCTGTGGATGCCCCATCCCTGGAACTCTCCAAGGCCAGGCTGGATGGGGCCCTGAGCAACCTGGTCTAGTGGAAGGTGTCCCTGCCATGGTAGAGGGTTGGAACTCGATGATCTTTAAGGTTCCTTCCAACCCAAACCAATTCTACAATTCTATGAACATCTAGATGGGTAGAGGCTCGTGGTTTCTGAGAGAAGGTGAAAGCCATTGGAGGCAACTGCTGAAGTGGATGTGACTATTGTGGCTGCTGCACAGATCACAGGGAAAAGATATGATTTTTTTTTTTCTCCCATTCATAATACTTTCAAAAAAGTGAAAATTGAGGCCTTGGTAACATCAGGGCCCATTCTTACAGTAGAGCATCTGACCTCAAGTTTCAGATGATTAGAAGAACAGTAAGGGCCACTGGAAAATGCTGAATGCTGGAGTAGCCCAGGAAGGAGAAATGCGTGGCAAGATCTTGATACAGTTCTTGAAAACTCTTTATTTTCTCGTTTGGTATTTCACTGAATACAAGTTGGAGTTTTCTTTAGACTAAAACTGTGGTTTAACGCATGTTATTGAGGAAAAGTTACTTTGTTACAGAAAAAAAGCAGGTGTTTTCACTCTGTAAACTGTCAAAAGAGTGATGATAGTATCTTATGAAATGTAGTTTGTGCTTCAACTCATATTCGACTACAGAAAATTCTCTGAGCACTGACAAATGGTGTTAAGGGCAGCATGATCTCCAGTGTTTGACTGCTGGTTGTGTTCTCTGGGCTTCAATGTGAGTGAATGGTGCCTCAGTTTCCCTCTGAGACAAAACATGAATAACACCGAGATCAAAAAGTGGTTTTAAACTGTAAATATTGTTACGATTATTAAAGCATTTTTCTTTTTCTCCTTCTTGTCTGTGGTCTCAGGAAGTCTGAGTTAGTGCTGTGTGAACCTTTTCTATAGCTGGAAAGAAAAAGTCAGTTTTGTCTGGATTTTAACAAATACTTCTTTTTGTTAAGATGAAAAGCAAAGCAGAAATTAATTTGGATCAAATCCTTGACGTATTTTTTAACGTATCTTTAACATCAGAGGAAAAAAGGAAATAAAAAGCTGGATTTATACAGAAATGGGAGGGAGAGAGGTGGGGAGCCGTGAAGACACTCCTCTTCCTCTGGCTCTGCATTTTGGGGTGGTGGACTTCGCTGAATATATAACAAAATCCTACCTAAAAGGACCTCAGCAGCCCATGTTTAGGCCACCACGGTAGAGTCTGTAGGGCTATTCTCAGTCTTTTATTAGTACTCCTTCAATTTGTCTAAAGAGCTTGAAAATTCATGAGGGCAGAGCTGACACCTCGGTGTCCTGCCTGGTTAGTCGGTGCTCTAATCAGGCCAGGGAGACTTTCTTTTCACTGCCAGCTCAGCCACTATTAGTCTCTGGTACAAACAGGGAAGCTCTGAAGTTTGCTTTTCTGCTTCCCTGGGCTGCCCAAAAAGACTTGGGGCTTCTCTGGAGACATTTTGTGTTCATGAAGGGGATGTGCTCGGTGCCTTGCACAGCACAGCCTTGGGACACACTCCTGTTCCAGAGTGAAAGCACTTCCCGGGAAAGGGAAGGCTTGTTTTAAATCCCTGTTGTGAAACAGGGCAGAGAATTAATGGGTTTTCCATATTCTGTGTAAAATATCCTTATTATGTTGGGTAGAAGGCTGTTACCGTCCTCCTCCATTCTGGGAGTCAAACCTGAAAATAAATCATTCAGTTGAAAACTATGGGAGAACTTAGGCCCCTTTTAAAGTATCAGCACACAACCTCCTTCCCTGGGATGCCTTTTCTCAGCATTAGGAAGAAATGTCTGTCCCCAGCTTGGCTAGCTGATATTTTGGAGAAGAGTTGAGTCATCATATTCCCAAACTTCTCTTTCTTCTTTTCCTGTTTCTAGGTAACTCTGTAAATACATGTTAACAGGACTGAATGTTTAGCTGTTCTGTGCATTGCCTTCAAACATCAGTGTTTTATACTGGGCTGACTTCCTAACTGCTTGTTTTTCAGTAATTTACATTGAAAAAATATGTTAATTTTTTCCCCTAAATATTAATTTAGCAGCAGAAAATAGAGCATGTTTTGGGTAACCTTAGATAGTTGAGCTCTTCTAGAAACTGATAGGAGATAAACTGGTTCTCATTGTATTGCAGAGTGAGAGCAGAGGCCCACACATCTTCATCCAACAGCCCTGACATCAGGAGCAATAATCTGGGTAGAATGTAGAGAATTAGTAAAATTCAAGGCATCTGAGCACAACAGGAATTTTTGCTTTCCATTTAAGACTTGTAAAAGCAATGATTTACTGTTTAAGGTGGTGCTTCAGCAAGCTCTTATCCTGGGTATTACAGTAAAGTCTCTTTCAATCCTAAGTTTTGGTCTTATATTGTAGCAAAATGAAAAATTTAGGAAGCAAATTCTTGATTGTTTGGGCAATAATAGCTTCTGATCTGCCCAGACCTTAACTATTGGAGAAATCAGGTAAAATCTGGTTGTATGTTCCCTGATGCATCTAGAATTATTTGAGAGCACAAGGAAACACAGAAATGAGGAACTTGGGAAAGGTTTGTAGTGAGGCTGTTTTGGTTGGGTTTTTTTTTTTGCTAAAATTCGGAGGCGTTTGAAAAAAAACTAACAAAAATTAATTAATGAAATTAACAGTCAAATTAACCAAGTTCTCATCTCAGCCATAGTGGAGTTCAAGTGCTGCCTCTGTGGTCACCAAGATGACCTGCCTTAGAGCTGACAACACAAGCCTGGCAGCCTGGTTTGGTGTTGTGGTACAGGTATCAAGAGACAGATGAAGTGGGCAATAAACTTTATTCAGAGATTTAAATAATCACAGTCCCATCCAGGTAAAAGCCCAGAAGTTTATGATGATAATTTTGTTCTTAAAACAGTAAATGCCACCAAATGCTGAAACATCTCCAGCAACAAAGACTTCAGACTCTTCCCCAAGGCCACGTAACTCTTAGTTACTTTACACTTGACTTAAATTACTCCAGTTAATATATCTTTGTCCTCTAACCTTTGCTGGAAAGGTCAAAATCATTTGCTAGCAAATGATAAACTCATTTCCTACCCAAGGACTCCCAGGAGTATAATGATTTCTTCAATTTACAAATGTATTTCTGACCAGTGTGGGTAAACCTCGTAAAGGATTTTACTTTCTATCCACCTGCTGTGGCCCATGTACTAATCCACTTCTACAGGGGCTGCTCATGAGCTGAAGAGAGTAACTCCTGCCACTATTTAAAAATAAATAAGTAAATAAATTCAATGCAGTTAGATGCATTTCCATCTCCTTCCCTTTAGATGTGCCACAGGCCCTGTCAAATTACACCATGTGAAAGGCCAAGATAAGCAGGTTTCAGTCCTGCACCAGTGACAGGTTTTCCATGCATAAACCCCACAGCTTTGAAGTCCATTATCTTGTAGTTCTGGGTTAGAAACTTCTTTTCTCCTGCAGAGAGGGCTCCTTGCATACCACATCAGCTGGGCTTTTGCTCTGCCACGGGAGGGCTGATGAGCACCAAAGCCAACATAGTTCTCAGATCATTTGTGAGAGTACAATGTGTTTTATGAGTTGGAATCACTAAAATATCTGACTTCACTTATTTGAAGTTGTGCAGGAGCAATACCAGAACAGAGCAGCAGTGCTGGAGCTGTGGTGCAGCAGTGGTGTGAACAGCAGGTGAGAGGTGGGAATCTTCCCCTGGCACTGGCCCTGTGGATGCTGCAGAAGTTGTTCTCCCTTTGGTCTCTCCTCTACTCAGCCACAGCAGAGCCTGCCCGTGGTTTCAGAGCTCGGGGTCAGGATCGTGCACCCGTGGCTCAGCTCTGGGGGTGAGCCTGGCAGCTCCCCAGGGCAGTGTTCTGTGTAAGGAGGAGGTTCAGCACCTGCCAACAGTCTGGACTTTGAGGTGCCAACGTTGCTGGTTTCTACTGGAAATCCTCCTTGTGTGTGGAAATACTGCTGTGGCCTGAGGTGTGAGCAATGCATGACTCTGGCTGTAGGTCTGCTAATGTCTTACACTCTCCTGTGTATTGGAGTGTAATGTAGTCCCACAATCAAATGTGTCCTGTGCAGGACACATTTATTTTGTTTTATTTGGTTTTCAGCTTTTTCTGCAGTAGCCTTCTGAAGTCAGGCATGTTGTCCACACAAAGCAAGCAAGAAAATGTATTTAATTTGTTTTCCTTTGGAAGCTACACCCCTTTGGCACAGCTTTCATTTACAACTGCAGTGATAAGTAAGTAATTCATCTTCAGTGCAAATCAATAGGAGAATCTTGTTTCATCTCAGTTTCCTTTCATTTTGTTTTTCTTTGCTACACCACTTTTCTCCTGCCTGTCTAATCCCTCTGATTGGAGGCTCAGCCCTGCCAAGAACTGCCTTTGGGTAATTGAGTCACTCAGTCTTCCTCCTGCAACCTCTGTAGTGCTTGAGAAGGGTTGGAGCCCTCAACTCACACATGCTTAAATTTAGCTGAATGTGGTTGTGTGTATGGATAGTGACATGAAAAACTGTCTTTTTACTTTATAAATTGCACTGAGCTGGCACATGGAGATTATCCTCTGGTAGCCTTGTTCTACAATCACTGCTGTTTCCTCCATGGGATTTTTGCTCCTTTGCTGCACATCAAGGATGAGTTTGGGAATAAATCGTGGCTGGGTAGTGAGTGGAGCTTGTCTCTGTGAGATCTCTGCCTCCATTTTAGAGCCTGGGATTTTTGCAGCATATGGAAAACATGGGAAGAGATCCCTGATCCATGATCAGTGGTCACCCCAGAGCTGTAGATTCCTGGTCCTACTGCAATGTGGTCTTAGGCAGTACCTGTCAACATGAACTCTATGCATATGTGAGGACAAATGAGAAGGATTTTTTTCTATGTTCCAATTTACAGCAGATGGCACAGTAGCTTTTAGGGGTTTTGTGGTGGATACTGATGTTTTGAAATTTTCTGGTCAAAAAGTGTCCTTTGCTCATGTTCTCAGTGGTCTTAACCAGTTTTTGTGGGATTGGGATTTTTCCTCATCCTTTTTCTAAGCATGTTGTTTTCATCAAAAACTTGAAAAGTTTTTATTTGGATATGCTGCCAAAGCAGAAGAGAGAAACTCTGAGACATCAGTGGGGTGTCTCTCTGCCCTTCAGTCTCTTGTCCGAGCAAGTGTCCACATCCAAACTGTACAGCCTGTGGTAAACTGTTATGTGGAGTTCTCTGAATACTCTGCAGTGGCCAACAGAGAGGAACCATTACCTGCTTTGTTACCTAAAATATACAGCTTGCTCATAAAGGAGAACAGGGACACTGAGTACAGAACCATAAAGCCCCCAGGACTGGCAGTGAGAGCTGCAAGATCTATGAACGTAATTTCAAGATGATTTGCTTTTGCTTAAAATTTTCTTGGGAGTTTAAAATATTCATGTCAGTCTTTTCCTGATGGAAGCCAGTTGTGATACCAGCTCTAAACAGGATCTCCTCTGCATTTCCTCCTGTTAGTTTTTCTCCTGTGCTTCATTCAAATGAACTTGTGAGCTGATGAGCAGAACTGCTGCTTCTTCCCTGTTGTGGAGAGCGTTTCTGATGGACAGTCAAAACGATGGATTCTCCTTCCAGTTTAAATTAACAGCTGTTTTAATGAGGTAACTGAGCTGCAGTTAAACCTGCCACTTGTTAGTCCCACATCATTTCAGTTGCTGCTGACACGTAGCATAAATATAAATTCTATTGCTGTGAGCTTCCAGCTGGAGAAACTGTCCAGTTCAGAGAACATCTCTACGTGTCAGTCACATCAGTACTGATACTAAATAATAAACGTTGGTTGTTTACTATCTGTAGGTAAAGACTTCGTTAAAATTTTCAGAAACAAACTTTCAGACCTAAAATACATCCTAAGCTTTCCACTCAGTGCAGGCAACACTTTAAGTATCTATTGAGCCTTCTGTCCATGGGTTTGGGGTGTGCTGTGCTGCATACAGAGGAGGAACACCTATGTAGTAAAACTTTGGTGTGCTTTACTAGTTTGTTTTCAATAAAAGGAAAAACAAAACAAAGCAGGCAAAATTAGTCATACCCCAGCAGAGGACAGGGTGTACACTTGGCATATCACTGCACAGGATTCAAATGTTCCATATGTACAGTTTTTGCTAGGAAAGATGCATGCACTATTTGCTGTTTTTAACTCATGGTTGTATGTCAAATTGTTAAGAAAACAATCAAAAGCTGTGCTGAACCACAGAGCATAACCAAGAGGGGATAAACAACCTCTCACTTTTGAAGTGACATGTTGCTGGGACTAGCAAAAATCTGAAGATACCAGGCTGGTTCTACTAATTGCTGCTTGAGCTTGGCCAGCCTCTGGGTAAGGTCCCTACAGGACCTTTCAGGGGCAGTTATTAGAAATCTCCTTAGCTTACTTTATGGACACCTGGGCAAACCCACTCATCTTCAAACACTTCTGTGAGAAAAGGATGGTGACACTGGATGCAATGCACAGGTGTATCTGAAAATGAGTCCTGTAGTAGGAGAAAATCTGCCTGAGGGCACCCACCAGCTGAAGCTGAGACTGTCCAACTGTCCAACACCACTCCCTACCCTGCAGTGAGACCCACCCTGATCCATTTGGTGTGGGAGTGCCAGGGTTTGTCTGTAACACTTCTGCATTTTCAGGGAACAGACTTTGTTTAGCTCCAGTGTGGAGTTTCCCCTCAGCTTTGGGATGCCTTTCAGCCACACTCTTGGAGGAGCAGCATCACGGCCGGCCGACGCTGATGCCGCAGGCGATGGACACGGCGCACACATCCCAGCTTTGCTCTCCCAGGTCCTCCCCCTTTCAGAGCTGACATCAAACTGGATGCCAAAGCACAGAGCAGGACTGTGCCCATGAGAGGGAACCTTGTGTGTGGAGGAGTTGCTGTTGGCAGACTCTGCAGCAAGGAGCTGGTGGGGCCTTAAGTCGTCTCCAGGCTTTGAGCATCGGCAGTGCAGGTTTTATTCTGTGTTACACTTTAGAGCTTTCCCCCACAACTCTGAGCCTTAATAATAGTTTTCAAACACACTCCTAGTGATTCTTACATAAATGCAGGGCCTCTAGAAAAAAGTCCAGGTGTGAAACTTGAGATAAAATGTTGACAATGGGCACTGCTGTTCTTTGTGGGAATATCTGTCACCCGGTGTGGAGGTCTGGCATTGTCACTGTTCCCCATTTGAGACCAATTATTGCTGGGCAGGGAAGAAAGAATATGCAAGAATTCTATCTAATAACCACTTTTAAGGTGCTTTTGTAGTCACTTTTTGTCACTAAACTGTGGCTTTTTGTCTGCTAAACTGTTTACCTCCTAGAGAGCATTTCTGATGAAAGGCCCAAGGTAGTTTTAACTGTAGCATTTTGCAAATTCCCCTCAAAAAGACCCTTCTCTTCTCATTGTCACCCCTTTTGTTACCTATTTCTCACTCATTTTCATGGACATAACCTGATTTTTTTATTGGAGCAAGCAAGGTCAAATTCAACCTTACCATCTCTGCTGTGATTTGGGAACTGCTTTTGTGTTCAGGGAGTTATTGTTCTCCAGCCTCTGCTTGGAGAGTTCTCACAAGGATAATGCTATCTCATAAAATTAAAATCCATGCAGTCAATTACTGGGATTTTTTGGTTAGTAATTAACTGTTTTGACTGACATTCTGTCTGGGTTTTTGGGAAAGGATTTTGCTCTAAGGAAATCAGTCTACACATTTAATAGCTTGGCACTGAGAAAGCCTTGAAATATTAAAAAGTTATTTTAATATAGACTGTAGCATGGCTCGAGGCATCAGAGTTTGGTGTTTGGTTTTGTGGGCAGAAACTCAGAAGCACTCAGCCCATATAGATGGAGCTCTCTTAAAATCTATTTACAACTAGTAATACCAGCTGTTTTGCAATCTGACCTTCAGTTCTTTGTTTTAGACTTTAATTTAATTTTCCTTAGGCTGAGAGGGCCATGATAGAATTCTCTTTTGCTGTCCAGCACGTCCTTTGCTTGACTTGGTTGCCAGCAGCAGTGACAGGAACTCTTGTTCATCCTCTGCCTCTGTACAGGAAGCATATCCTTGTAAAAAATCCTATAAAACCTGAGATTTTTCTAACGTGCCAATTGCCACGTAGTTGAGGCTATATTGGATTAAAGTAAATATCAGATCCAGACTGCAGGACCTCTCAGAGGGCTCTTAGCTTGTCCATGTCCTGGCAGTCTGACCTCAGTGCTCGTCCTCACTTGTTTTTGTGTGAGGGAAAGGCAGCAGCAGCAGGTTACCATGATTGCATTTGACTTTTTGGCTGTTTGCCTGACTGTTGCCATTTCCTCTCCCTTAACAACCTGTAGCTACAGACCACAGGTAACTCAAGAGTAACACTGAGCAAATCACACCGTTTGGAAAGTGCAAACGAGGGGTGACACGCTCACATATGCAAAACCCAAACTGTCCAATACAGTGTGCTTTTACTTAAAAATTCCAGAAGGTTTGTACCAGGGAAATTAGCCCAATTTTTTTTTTCTTCTAAGCAAGTACATTTGAAGTGCTAAGTGACTGCAGAACCTTAAAAAAAAAAAAAAACAACAAAAAAAACCCATTAGGAGAGTCTTAGACATTTATCTGTGTTTCTCAAAAAGCATTTTAAAAGTTTGACTGGTTTCAGATAGAGATGTTGAAAAGTGTTGTTATAGGGACAAGTCATTGTTTAATTATGATACTTGTGACTTGACTCTCAATAAGTTGCTCTCCCGACCTGACAGTTACTTTAGCCATTGTTTCTAATCACACTTACTATTTGTTCACCGTGAAACTATTTATCTTTCACTATTTTGAAAAGGATGTGTAGGAGTTATCACTGGGATGTGACAAGTGCCCCTTAAGGAGCAGACTGTGATCAGAACTCACCTAAAGCATTTATTGTGAGATTTACAGGAAAAAGTTCAATTTACTTATTTCCTGGAGAAAGATTTCTGAATGTTACAAAAAGTTTAGAAAATGCAATATAAAGGTATGAACAATCTTAAACTGACTCTGTGTTTATCCATATAAATGCAGCTTTTTAAGGTATGTCAGGATGGGCAACAGGAGTGGAAGCACCTGCTCCTCCTTTAAAATATTTGTGGTTGTTGATATTGTTTGCCTTTGTTTTCTTTTGGGTTTTTAAGGTAGCACTTGATGTTGGTGCTTTCACAGTGGTGGATAATTAAGCTCAGCAGCCAAACTGAGTCTGGTCTTCAGATGCCCATATCCTTGTATATATATTATATAAAGAATAAGGATAGCTTTAACAGTTCAGGGAATCATTTGGCTGGGATTACTGGAGTGTGGAAAGAAAGACCATTTCAAAAGCTTTACTTAGATGAAAAGCTCAAGGAAGGAGCATCGGTTGCTAAGAGAAAAATCATCATTCAGAAGTCTGGGTGTGATGCTTTAGCACACCAGACCAACTTTACAATGCAGAGAACAGTCAGCCCTGGCAATCAGAACATCAATGCTTTTCTGCAAAGAATTGAGACATCAAATCAAACAAATACACTAAGTTCAGTCTATGAATTTTGATTTTTTTTTTAAAGATGCAATTACCTGCAGGTGATTTTCAGTGCCTCCAAGTTTGCCACCTTGAACCCCAGCAAAAACACATGCCTTGAGCTGGATGGGTGGTTTAGCTGAGGAAAGAAAGCACATCTTTTCTGCTGGGGAATTTTAGAGACATCAAGGGTGAAGCTGGGCACTTACTGGGACTTGGGGCAAGCAACTGTGCAGATTCCTGAAAGGTGCTCAGGGGTCCATAGTGACTGCATGTGTTCAATGCAGATTTTGGCATTGTATATATAAATAGCATAAAATACTGGTGGATATATAATATAAGTGTGTACTAGGTATTTGTTTGCAATATGCAGCGCACATACAAAAGGCAGCATGTTGTCATTCTCCGAGGGGAAATGATTTCCTTAAACAATGAAGAAATACTTTGGATTATTTTTAAACCAAAGCAAGAAAGTTTTCCTGAGCAATTTCAGCATGGCAGACCCACAGCAAGTGTACATTTAGTGCTGAGGAAGGTGTGTGTTGAAAGGACGGAGTGACTGAATGTCAGAATCAAACGTGAAACAGCAGCTGACAGTGAGTGAGTGGGAGATTGGGCTGTCACATCAAGGGGGAAATCAATGCATGGAAACAAAAATGAAGTAACATTTTATCAGCTAGTTGGATAACTTATAATGATGTTCAGCTTTTAGACACAATGCCTTAGGCAGACTGCTGATGTGTGAGGAGCCCCAGCGTAGATCTGCCAAGTCATACATATTTTTAGGTGTTCACAGAGATTCCAGTGGGTGCAGAGAGAAAGAAGAGGTGAAAAAAAGAGATTACAGTAAAAAGTGCTACTGCTCTGACACCACGATCTCTGGGAAATTATACCCCTTAGAGAGGAGTAGGACCCAAGAAGTACAGCTGGTTGGTTGACAGGACAACCACAATTGCATCTGCACTCAGTCACTGCTCTTGTATAAAATGATAGCTGGCAAAAAATGAGTGGCTTGAAAGGAAATCTGAATTTTAGACGTTTTCTTCCTCCTGTTAGTTTGCTTCCCAAGGACCCAATTATCTGGCTCATGAAAATAAATGCTTATATATTCACCACAAGCAGTCAGTATTTTTGCAGGTGCTGAGCCCCCTTCCCTTGCCATGGTTTTCACTGCTGGAAAGGCGAGTGGTTTGTGACCTCTCCAAAGGAGAGCTCTGTCAGTGTGATGCTCTTATTTTCTTTGTTTAACAGTTCCAAGTGCACCTACAGGAAAGTTGGCTCGTGGCTTATTAGCAGGACACAGGAGTGGCTTCTCTCCATGCCCCAACATTGCTCCAGTCTGGTCATTCTTTTTAATTGCACAAGAGGAAAGAGGCAGGGAGAAGGGGCTGCTGGAAGGGCAGGGACAGCCTGAGCAGCACCTTCCCTTGCAGCATTTGGGTTGGATAAAAGAATTTCATACCTTAGGTTGGACTCTGACATAGGTGTGGGTCTGCTGTGAAACAGAGGCCTGGATTTAGGTTTGAATAATGTCCAGAATTTCTGAAAAATTTCTATAATTACAGCTGATCCTTTCTCTTCATCTTGCAGTCCTTGGAGGGAGGTGGGAGCCCTGCAACTCTGTAGTGTTGCTGTTTGCTGCTTGGGTACCTCCCTGTGCTTTCACCTTGGAGCCCCCATTTCCTCCATCCATCCAAGGAACACAGCTTCACTGGTGGGAGGGTTCACTGCAGAACTTGTAAACCTTTAAAACAAACTGGTCCTATTAAAAGCCCTAATTTAAAGTATCTTTCTCTGTGCTCCGTGTGGGTCCTAAACTGGAAGTAAAGCACCGTGTGCACTTGTTTGGCCTCGTCCTCACAATGTTTGGGTTTGGGTTTTTTGGGAGTTTGGGTGATTTTTGGTTTGTTTATTTGTTTGTTGTTTTCTTTTGTTTTTGGTTTTTCCCCCAAATTTTAAAATCTGTTGTGTTTAAAGGCCTTATCTCTAAGATGTGTTCAGGTTTTGTAGGCTAACAACTTGCTTCAGTCAGTGATGCCTATGGGACTGTGACGTTAATTAAAGAAAACATTTTGAAGTTCTGATGATTTGAGCAATCATGTTACCCACCTGAGAGCTTTGTGCTTGAAAGGTACCGCTGCAGACAGGAAGCCAAGTGCAAAACAGCTGCTTAGGCTGATGTTTCCATACTGTTGTCCCTGGATGTTAGAAATAAATGCATGTGAGCATCAGGCTGTATAAAAATGAGCTATATTTTATCATCTGATTCCATATTTCACTTTCAATTAGTTTCCTGTGGGTGCTTGTTTTGACTGACCTCTTCTTATTTCCATTGAAAGCTCATGAAGTAATTTCCATTTCTGAGGACCTTTGCTCATATGACTCCTGCTGTGGTCTTGCCAGGGCTAATGCACTAACCAGGCTCAAGGCACAAGCAGTGCCTCGACCAGGAGCTTCCAAACAAAACAGAGGTGCTGCTGCTGAAATAATGATGTTGCTCAGCAGATAATACTCTGCTTCAGTGCTGACTGAAGTGGAAGTTGCAGTTGGTATTAAAGATTACCACCCTGGTGATAGATGAAATAGGGGAGGGATAAGAAGTGTTGTTTCTTCTAATCTCTCCCTTTGAAGTATCTGCATGCATAAAAATGATCATTTTGGAAAAATTCATGTTTGAAAGCCAAAATGTACTAATGTGATACTTTTCAAACCAAATGACTTCGTGTGCTTTTACAGAACACTGATGAAGAGTTTCTGACATGAGAGAGAATGCAATGGTTTTAAAAGAGTCTGTTTCCATTTTATCCTGCAGAGATATTCTGGATTGACTCTTTTCTGTTGGCTCCTTGTAATGTGGCAGTTCAGGCTGAGAGGACCTTTATTCCCATGGTGCTGGAGCCTTTGGTCAGTCCAGGTGGGAAATGATTGTGTGTCCAAACAAGCTCCTTCAGCTACTGGGTATTCTCCTGCTCATGCCCTCAGCTGACAGACATGGCCAGTTCAGTTTAGCTTATGGAACCTAATTGCTTCCTCTGATGTCAGGCAGCAGGTCTCTGTAGCTTCTAATTTGTTTTATATCCAGACCCATGAAACGAGAGACTTTTGTGTCACGTTTAAAAAGTTTGAATTATTTCCACAGAAAACACTTCAAGAGTCTGTGAAGCAAAAATTCTCTGTATGTGTTCTTTACAAGATGAGAAACTGTTTTAATACCTAAAAAAAAAAAATCCATTTTATGACAAATTACATCCATCCCAAAAGCTGCCATTAGGGAATAGGACCGTAACTCCATAAGACCTCCACGGGAATGTTGTAACCCAGACCTTGTCTCAAAGTCTCAGCTAGGAGAAAGTACCTGGGAGCCACTGAGATAGAAGTTCATTATAATGAATAGAGTATTCAGTGGAAGGAAAACATATTTTCAGTTGTAGCAAGTTCAGGGTATTGTTGATCATTAAACACATTGTTTCCATTTGAGGCAGTTTCCATCATTATTCCTCTTCCTTGTTCCTTGGCTCCCATGTTGTAAGGCCAACAGGTCCTTGTCTGTAAGTGAAGGGTGACACAGTGAAATGATTGAATTCTTTAAGAGCACAGGCTGCAAAGGGAGTCAAAGACTGACAACTGCCCATCTTCACCTGCTGAACATCTGTGTAGGGAACAGGCAGAGGTGTAGCAGCCCCAAGACCTGCTCTGGGATGCCCCATGCACTGCAGGCTGTCAAAAGAGACAGAAGTGACTGGGCTGGATCCACCCAGTCTGCAGCAGGTACCAGCTCTGGGCCAGTCCTCACCTACAGTGTCGTGTCCATCAGTGGCCCTGGTTTCCTGATCCTCAGCATCTCAGCAGCCCCAGCGGGATTTCTGACCACCAGTGGGGTTGTGTCACCAGTTTGGTCACAACATGGGCATGTGGTAGAGCTAAACAATGGTTGGAGTTGCTGTGAAACTTCACCAGTTGAGCTCTGACAGACACTGAACAGTGGCTGACATGAGGGGAAGCTGAAGAAGCCAATAGGGGCCAGGGATGAGCTACCTGCCAGATTTTGCATTGGCTAGGCTTGGTCTGCAGAGGGTTTTATCAGTGATTAATGTCCTGATTTCAGCTGGGATAAAGTTAATTTTCTTCCTAGTAGCTGGTACAGTGCTGTGTTTTGGATTTTGGATGGAAATAACGTTGATAACCCACTGATGTTTTAGCTGTTGCTGAGCAGGGCTTGCACAGAGTCAGAGATTTTTCAGCTTCTCACCCCACCAGGAGGCAGGGGGTCTCAGGAAGCTGGGAGAGGACACAGCCAGGAGAGCTGACCCCAACTGCAAAAGGGATATTCCAGACCACGTGGCATCATGCTGAACAAAAAGCAGGGGAGTTGGCCAGTGGGGTGGCAGCCTCTGCTTGGGGGTGGCTGGGCATCAGCCAGCGGGTGGTGAGCACTTGCACTAGGCATCACTTGTTTGGTATATTCTTTTACCAGTATTATTGTTTTTCCCTCCTTTTCTGACCTGTTTAACCAGAAAATTATTTTATGTTTTCTCACCTTCTCTCCCCATGCCATGGGGGGAGCGAAGGGCTCTTTGGTGTTTGGCTGCCAGCCGGGTTAAACCACAGCACTAATTACTGCTGTTGGTGAAAAGGCTCCTTAACAGCCCCAAAAGTGGTGGGGGACAAAACGCAGAACAGAAAGTTTCTTTTTGAGAAATGATCAAAAAGTACCTTTTTCTTTTGAAACTCATTATTTTTACTCCTGGGCTCTTTTCATTTTTATATGATTTCACAGCCTGCTAATACCAGGGCTGGGGGCTGTTACATGTCAAATCACGCCAGCATTTCCAATCATCTCACATGGTGTAATCCCAATAGTGTATTTCAGTTTTATTTACTTTAAGCCTTGTAGGCAGATGAACATTACTTTTTATTTTCAGCTCAGAAAAACTGTTATGCATTACCAAGAAATATTTTTATGCTGTGATTAGATGCTGTGATTAGAAAGCAATGCTGTTACTGCTGTGTCATACAGTCAGGTCAAACAAGAAAAATAAACAATTAAGTAAAAAACTATTTCAAATTACCACAATATTTATGGGGAGATTTTTTTTTCTTCATTTTTATTTTAATGTCTTCTCATTTACAGAGAATTTTGAAAATGAACTGGGTTTTAATTCCAACTGGCAAGGAACACTTGGGACTGAAATCAAATCTGGAACTAGTCACGTGTCAGGAGAAACTGAAACCTCACGGTCCAGGTGTGATCATAAGACTTTTTACTGCAGCTTCTAATCAGGTGAAAATTCCAGCTCAAATTGATAGAAATCCTGCCTGTGGAGTTTTGGCCTTGAGAGTGAGTTGTGAAGCAAGAAAAAAAATAATCAGAGAATCAATGTCAGAAAAAAACCATGGTATTGCAAAGAACTGTTTGTCAAGAAAATAACTGCATGGAAAATATTCATGACAGAATACAACTGATGTCTCAAAAGAGGTAATACAATATCAAATGAAATAAAAACTTAAATAGCATAATTTTGCAGAATCATGGAATCATAGAATGCTTTGGGTTGGAAAGGACCTTAAAAATCACCTGATTTCAACCCCCCTGTTATGGGCAGGGACACCTTCTATATCCTCAGGAGGTAATTTCATTCTCAATAGGAGCTTAGTTTTCTGGTGTCATTTCAGAAAGAATTGCATGATCAGGTGGAAATGTTTTGGAAACTGGTGCTGGCCAAGCTATATTCCAGTATAAATTACAATCAGTGGTAATTGTATGCTTAGGAAATGCTATCTGATATTACATCCTGCACGCTGATATTCTCCTCTGTGCAAAAAACCCACTATTTATGGACCAAGAAGTTCTTTGTCTCTCTTGAATCTTCTATAGAAAGTTGTCTCTGGAATGTTTTGAAATTTATCCACTGTATAGAGATGAGCTGCATATCCAACCACTTGTTTCAACTCCAGCTATCAAAAATGAGTTTAAAAACCTTTTCCTGCTCTGGGACAGAAATGCTCCTCTAGAGTAGTTAGTTCAATCAGTTGTCAAGAGGCAAATGACCTCATAAATCAAGGGAATCTATGGAGAGATCAGTGTGGAAATTGCCAGAAGATTTATCAGTGGCAAAAGCTGTCTTAGTATGCGATTCAGTGTTCCCTCTGGATGTTTGGAAGGAGTTTCTGATGTGTGGAGTTAAACCCTCAGCTCTTCCCTTTCCCTCCTGACTCACAATGAGACCCAGATTTCTCTCTCTAATGTAGGGCTGCCCAAATACACCACAAGGTGACTTGGGATTAAAGGAGTCCAATGAGCTCTCTTTTCAAAGCCACTGGAGGAAGTTGGTCAATGCAGGCTGTATCCCAAATGATTGTTTGTCTAATTTAAGTCTGAATTAAGAAAATCATAAGTAAAGGTAAGTTATTAAAACACAAGGAGGATAAAGCAAATGGCAAAATATGCATCTGCAAAAGCTATTCCACTTGTGTGTATAAATCAAGAGACTCTGTGCTCAAGTAGAGAATTAGGCTGAGTTGCCTGCTGTTATGCATTTAAATTAAGCAGGAGTCTAATAGCTTTTTAAAATTCTGGCCTTAAGTGTGTTGTTTTTTTTCTCAGGGAAGAGATCACCTAATCAAAATAGTGCTTTAGAAGGAAGAACCATTTAATACTGAACACAAGTGAGGAGCTCTCTAACTACTGATAAAAACTCCACTGCTCGGGGAAGATTTGTTGCTGTTGGTAAAAGCCTGAAGAGGCTCTTTGGAGCCAAGTTGCTGGTGGAGCTGGGAGCAGGGAGGAAGGATTCCATACTGCTAATGGAAGGAATGATGTCTCTGTCCTTCAGGGGGGCACTGCTGGAAGGGTTGTTTTAAGTTTACTTGCTTTCTTTGCCTTCCATTCAGCTGCTGCAGAGCTGTGCTGAGGTTTTGTTGCAGGTAAGCCCCTGGATGTCAGCTCAGCAGTGCTCAGGCACAAGATTTCTTCCCGTTAATACTTTGTTTCCACATGTGGTTGCACACGGGTTTCTATAGAATTCCTCTCCTTTGATCTTCTGAACTGTGTTCTAAAACAGGCAGCAGAAATTTCCTAGAAAGTTTTGACCTAATTTCTTGTCCATATGAAAAGATATGGTGGTGTTCAAATCAGCTGCTTCCAGGCAGGGCAAGCCAAGCAACCTTTCCCCCATCCATGTAGCAAAGAGGTCGTGCTCCAGGCACAGCACTGCAGCTCTGGAGACTCGTCCCTGTCATCTCCCTGGGTTTCCAGCAGTGTGTTTCTCTACCTGCAACAGATCATTTTGCCTCTTTATCAAAACATCTTTATCTAAACATGGGGTTTCTGTGGGAGCTGAACAGGACAGCACATGTGCAAAGTATTTTTGGTACAAAGCACCTGTGCCTTCCACCTGCTAATGTTGTACTCTACAAATACCTGAAAATCAGAGTGAAATGCAAGCACTTCTCATGCAGAGATCAGTTCCTAGTGGGGACTTTAAAAGTGGGTTCAGTCTAATTGCTGTGGTTTTGAGCTTTACAGAATAGCTAATTTCGCTTGACTTTTGGGAGGCGGGGTTAGGGTTTTTAGGTCTGCAATTAGAAGATGTGAGGGCACCTCCACTGTCTCTGGGAAGGATGTGGCTAAAAAGCCAGTCCAAAATTCCAACTGCATTCCCTTTGCCTGCCCCTTTTTGGGCCTAGCATTTACTAGCATTACATCTGCTGCAACTGGAGATGCCCTGGCAACTGGAGAGGCAAAGGATAAAGGGGAGGCAGAGGTGCTGAGCCCCTGCTGTCTGCATGTTTCTATGTGCACCTGGGAGAGAAGCAGGGATCTAAAAGGAAGAACTGGCCTGGACACTTTGGATGGTAACTGGAGTGATGGGCCATGTGGGACCAGAAGCTGGTTGAACAATCTTCTGTGACTTTCCCTGCAGGTTATGTCCTGGGCTAATCTAAATTACAGCACAACCATCTTGTCTACAGCACAGAACATCACCTGGTAAATCAGGCCTCTGTTCAACTTCCCCTTTATTATTTTTCCTCTTTTTTTCCTGCTGTCCTTCCCAGTGCAGAGCTGGGAACCTCTGGCCAGGGAAGGGGAGCCCTCTACACCCCACAGCTATGGCACAGTGTGTTGGAGCCTGGGTGTGTGATGCTGCTCCCTGCTCAGTATCTTCAGCCTTTCTCAACCTCCTGTGTGGCTGCACCTATTTATACCCTGTTAGCAGCTTATCCTTGATATGAGGAGTTCGAGGCCTGCTAATCTTGTATCATTTGTAGTCCTGTCTAAATTCTGATCTTTACAGCCACTGCTCTAGAAATAAAGAGATTAATCAAATTCCAGAAGATTACTAGAGCTTCAAAATGATCAGAACATGACGGGGAAAACATGTTAATCACCTCTCACTTAACCTGAGCACATTCTGCACCCTGTATTTCTCCTCCTGCTCTTGCCACTGATGCTCTGTATAATGTGGAACTCTGGTTGACAGATGCAGAAGAAATTATAGTGATTTTTACCTTCTTTTTAACAGATATGTTTGTGTTGGTGCTCTAGATATTCTTTAGACATCCTGCTCAAGCCTGTATATAGTAAAGGCAAGATCTATACACCAAAATTCATGTGCAGAAATATGATTGCAGAGAGTTATGGAACTATTTGTAAGGTTTACAAAGTACTGCAGAAAAGTAGTAAATAAGGCAAAGCAGAAGGATAAGCTACACTATTCAACAACTCATTTCTCATATTTTAGTAATTTGAACATTAGGCTGTTTCAGGAGTAAGCAAAATTTGTTTCAGGTCTTTTAGTATAAGTGCATTTACTTAAGCAGGAAAAAAATAATCCTGGACCTTTATTGCCATTTTGAGCATGTGAATGAAAAGAAATAAAAAAAAAAGTGTTGCTTTTCAAACACTTTAGTTTTTCATCAGCACCCAGTGAATCAGTGTTGCTGATACAGCTGCAGTTGCAGGATTGCTGCAAAACTGCCCCAGTGTGGAGCTGAACTTAGAGAAAACCTCATATGCCCTTTGGGCAGCACAGCCACACCAGGGAAAAAAATAAAGAATCCAAAGGGGGTTTTTGTTCTTCAGGAGCTTGTGTATGTCCCACACTACGACAGACCAGTCCATACACACTGCCTGACACTGATATTGGTGTCCCAAAGGATGCACAGTGTACAAATAGATCCTCTCTTTTGAATGTCCTCTAATTAAAGACATAATTGGTAGGAGATAAAACAGGAAAAGATATTAATTTATTTTACTGTTGTTTCCATCAAGTTAACTAGTGATACACTTTGTTTTTTATCTTCTGTTTGTGGTTTTAAATTTAAAGATGCCTCCATTCCCCGCCACACTTTTGCTTTGGCTTAGAAAGGGTGAAGTTCCCTTGGCTCAGCTCACACACAGCTCAGGTGAGTTCCATGGCCTTAATTTTCTTCTTAACTTTTTGAGTGATTTTATACTGGGAGATGTTCCTTCATGTAGTCCTCCAAAGCTATTGATAATTAACTTTTGGGGACCAGAGGAATGTATATAACTATCTGACTGCAGCTCCTGTAAAACTTGCAGGTTTATACTGTGTGGTGGCTGGATTTGTGAAAATCCTCATTCTGTGATGGGACTGTGTCTAACACCTCTGGCCCTGGCCCAGGACCACATCCCAGATACAATGGTACTGCCCAAAACTCTCAAAACTGCTTTGACTAAGCATTATTATAAATGCATAATAGGCATTTCTGTGATTATATTATCTAAGTAGCTTCAAGGAGAGGCATTAGAAGGTAGAAGATAAAAAAAGGACAGACAAAAAAGCCATTATAATAAAGAAAGTTTCTCCTGCTGTTTCTATCTGCTGCAAGGAGGGCAGGACTGTGCATGTATAAATCACAGCCTCATAAGTAAAAAGGAAGAGTGTGAAGAAAACCTAAGCTCATCCAGACTTTTTCCACATGGAAAAGGGTCTGTAGGATGGGAAAAGTATTTGTTGTCTTACAGGAAACAATAAAATGTCCCAGAGAAAATATAGAAGCCAATTGATTTAATGTGTCACCATTTGCAAACTATAAATATCCCTCTGGCAAACTCAGAAGATCTCAGTTTATTTGTGGCTGGGAAATGGAGACCAAAAGCAGCCTCATATATAAATACAATGGATTTCACAGTCTCAGGATTTATTGTCTCTCCTTCAGCAATGGGGGTGACACACTGAAACAATACTGAGCCATAATGGGAAAACTGTCCTACTCGGGATTTATGAATTTATAAAGGATAGAGTCAGTTTTGTTGTGTGATTCAGCAGTAAATCACTGCTTGTGGGTGCCAGAGTTTGCATCAGGTGGGAAGGTGCTCGTGGAAGGACACAGCACGTTTTCCAATGCAGCCAGTGGGCATGGAATGGTAATAAAGGGAAGAAGGACCTGCCCCAGATCCAGAATGCTCATTGAAGCACGTCAGTAGCCAGCACTAGAAACATAAAGCTTCACAGCCAATGTTTGGAGGGCTTATTTAATTAGGAAATATATTCTGCCAGGCTTGTATTTAACCTTCTGTTTACCTCACCCTTTCCTCACCCTTGCCTTGCTTTCTGCCTGTGGGTAGATCAGGACAGGTCACAGTTATACGCAGCTTTTATTTACCTGCGAATTTAGGTTTCCATCACTTTATCTCTGAATTATACACAGTGCTTGATGATGTGCTGCAGCATCTATGAAAGGTTTTTCCTCTTTCATAATTGCAGCTGGTATATTCAATTTAATAAGGGGGGTGGAGTGTGTGGTGGTGGAAAGAGAGGTTTCTATGCCCGGTCTGATTGTGGCAGGAGGGTTCCGCTTTCATCCTCGCAGAGGATGTGCATGTTGAGAGACATGTTTCTGAACAGCAGGCACAATGCTGTGTACTGAGGCTCAGACTTCAAATGGGGCATAATCAGGCATTTCAGGCCCCTGCTTATGCTCCTGAAGAGTTGGCCTGATTTTCAAAAGTACCAGGCAATCAACATCCCCTTATTGATTTCAGTGGGAACTAGTCAGCCTTCAACACGTCAGAAAAATTGGGCTGGTTATTTAGAAACCTGCTTACGGTTTTCAAATCTATACTCTGGGGCTGGTTTTTTATTTTTTTCGTTGCTGGAACTGGCCTCTGCTTTCCTCTGCTGCATGTGCTCTTCATATGCTCAGTAATGCTTTTGCTTACTCTGCAAACAGTGGCTTTTCTGGCCCTGGAAGTCCTGTAGATTAACATTTTTCTTCTTGAGATCTGCTTCAGGGAAGAGGAGTTGAGGAGTTTGGTTTTGGTAATCAAAAAGTCATCTGCCCTGTCTTGCATTTCTCCAAGGTTTTTCTGTTACTTCTAAGTTAGGAGTCCTGGTTTTGGTCTCAGCTGAGAGAGACCCTCTGCCATGTACATGATTTACAGTCACTGATGTCCACAGGTGACAATTCCTTTTCCCCTTTTGGTACAGTAGGTCCTCTGTATGTTGTCTATCATCCAAGATTCAGCCAAATGTCTGCTCTCCCCTCTCATCTCAGACCAAATGACCTGGATTCTCGTTAGCCACAACACCCACCATGGAAATGAGTGTGTGGATTGCTGCTCTGCTGCTGTGGGGATGCTGATGGGGTGCAAATGGTGTATAGGAACCTTGATCTGGGTCATGTCTCAGAGCTTGGCCACCTCCTTGGCACCCCTTTTCTTATGGTAGGGTGCCCCAATGCTGTCCATGTGGTGCTGAGGTTGACTCTGGAGAGATAAAAGTGATATATCAACTCCCAAGCACAAAATGGAGAAATGCTGCTAGGCATAAAAGGGGCAGAAAACCTGTACCTCAGACTAAATATAGACCAATAAGTGGTGCATTGTGACATGTGTCATCCTGGGATGTGCTGTTGAATGTATCCTGTCTGTGTCACAAAATGCTACTTTGCTTCAGCTAAAACTGGTAATATCTATGTCTGAACTTACCTCCAGTTCTAAGCAACGTGGGATGGGAAGGATATGGACAAGTCTGAGATATTCTGAAAGGCAGCAGTGAGAAGAGAGAGGTCAGAAAAAAATGATCTGTGAGCAAAAGCAGAGTTTCAGCACAGGAAAGAAAAGTCTCAGCTCTGACAGTCACCATCCCACAGGGGAAGGGACTGTATCCCTGTTACCCCCCTGCCTCCTTCTCCATAGGAGCAAGATGAAAGGGGGTAAATTTTGCAGTGAAGAAAATGCAAGGTGTATATTAGGAATGTTACTTGACTGTTGTGGGTTGAGAGATAGGCAGGTCGTGAAGGTTTTGGAGAACCAGTTAAACAAACAAGTTTTGGGAGTGTGGGGCATTGTTTGAGTCTTTACAAGTTGAGGAAAGTGGCTGTCTCAATTCAGGGAACTGCAGATGCAGGACATCCATAGAGGGCTGCAGCTCCTGTGGGGGGACATGCAGATGGACCTGAGCAGAAAAGAGCCTGATAAATGCAGGTCACTAGAGGAAGAAGGGGAAAGGGGGTGACATTTCCCTTACTGGTGTGATGGGAGTTGTCAATGGCTGTTATGGCCAGGTGCTGGTTTCCTTCCATCTAACACTGGGAATATCCTGCTCTTTTGACTTACATGTGTGAAATAATTCACAGGCTGGAAGAAGAGGAGCACCTGGGGATGCTGGACTTGCCTGTGCACTGAGGGGTCCTGGGCTGATCCCACAAGGCCTTTCCCAGCTCTCAGCACAGGAGGACCGTCCATCAAGGCAGCAGAGTGCCACTGAAACTAAACTTTAAAGGCAGCTGGAAGTTTGCAGGTATTCTTTCAAACCAAAGAGCCAAACAGAGCCTTTATTCCCACATTAGCCTGGTACATGTTTTTGTGATCATAACAGCAGGACAAGCTCACAAACAACCTTTCTAAGGGCTTGTGGAGGGTTAGAGGTCCTGTCCCTCTGGCCTTGGTCTTACAGCTTCCTACACGTTCTTCTGTTAGAAACTGGGGGAAAGAGTGTCTTTTAGGGTAAAACTCTCTATTCCTTATTCCTTTAGCAGCTTCCAGTGCTGCCAGGCAGCAGCATGGGGCCTGTCCAGGAGCAGAGCAGGAAAGGAGTCATTGCCAGGTCCTGATTTCTCCAGGGCACCTCAGCTGCTTACAATCCTCTGTGCAAAGCACTGAGCAGAGGTTTTGTGTAGCCATTGTGAGACTAACACTATGAAAGATGCTATTGATATCATTCTGACACAGGAAGCATGTAAAGAATTAGAAACAGAGTCCCCTGAAAGAAGCAAGACAACGGGATATATTACAATATCAAAATGCACTTGACAGGTGGAATTTATATATCACATAGTGAAAGAAGCTGTTTGGTGAGTGATACATTTCATATTAAAACATATAAATCATCTACTTGGAGAAGAATTGGACTCTCTGGGCAAGTAGCTTAGCTGCTGCATCTGACATGCTGCCTGTTACAGCAGATATATTCATTTATGAAGCTGATAATCATTGCCTATTTTTTGTATTTATTCCAGGGTAAAATTCAGAATTAGATATATCAGTCACGCCATCTGACAATACTCTGTGTCTGTCACTGGCTTGATTGTGTTATTCCAGTGTTGCAGTATAGTTAATACTCCCTAGTTAATCAGTGCATCTATTGATTAATATATATTCCCATTAGAGTAAATATAAATCATAATAAATTAGATAATATAACCATAATAAACCTGCTGTATCCAGTATGTAACATACTAAATCAAAATTAGCAATTGCTAATTGAAATTATATCCCCTAGTATAGCGTTATATAAATCAAAGACATTTCTCTAAAATCCATGCATCATTCAGAAGATTAATCCTCCAGCAACTGTAAATGCTTTTCCACTACATTCACTTGGCTAAGCTGAATAATGGTAATAGCCTGGAGGTTAAATACACAACGCTGTGTTAGAGCTGACAGGGTGGTTATTGCCACGTGTGTCCTTAATGCCCATCACAGCGTACCAGTCATGGAGCCCTGGGGATGGTCAGTGCACTGCACCCACCAGCTCCTGGGAGCTGGGCTTCCTCAGCTCATGGAATTAAGGGGAGATTGTCTCTACAACATACTTGGAAGTCTTTTACTCTCTGCCTCGGACACAAAATACGGAGTCACAAAAACCCACATGCTCATTTGAAAGGAACATCGGTGGTTTGGACATTCTCGAACCCACCAGTGCTTTTCCCTTCCTTACTTCCCGCTTGCAACTCTGAAGGTTTGAAAGGGGTGTTTTGAATTTCACTCTCCAACATCCCAGAGAGTACATGGGAGCACCAACAGGAACTGCTCTCCCATGAGCAGGCAGGACAGTGACTGGATTAACACTGCATTGACCCAACAGCCTTGCATGGACAACATCAGGCCTGAGTGAGGGGATCCTGCCAGGGTCCAATGGAGTGTATGTGGAGAGAAATACCCTTTATGAATGATTTTGGAGTGCATTTCTGTACATTTCTGTAGGCATCACCACTGGCCTGTCAACGAGCACCTGGAGAAGCCCCACTCTGCAGACAGTGCCATGGGGAGAAATGCTGATTGCTCTGGGGTGAGGAAAGGGTGAGAAGAAGCAGGAGAGACAGCCTGAGCTCCCTTCACGTGCAGCAGCTTCACAAAACGTCCTCACAATGAAGAGAAAACCAATTGGAGGTTACACAAACCTCTCGTGCTTACTCTGCGTTTTCCAAGTAGAAGACTGGGCACGAGTCCAAACACATAATCTGAGTGAGGGCATGTCACAACAAATAGGAAAGGGATAATTAGAATTTTATGAAGTGGCTCTCTACAATGCTACCTGCTGTTTACTTACCAACAATTTTAAATTTAGCAACTGATGCATTTTTAATACCAGTTTAAAGAAAAACATATTTGCTCATATTTGCTCTTAGTTTTGTGGGTTTTTTTTAAAATAACCCTGTTTCCCCAGTGGGACTGATGTGTGTGCACGTGTGTGTGTCTGCTCATAAAATGGTACTGAAATGTGTAAGAGCACAGGGATGTGGCTTAGCAGAGAATAACTCTCGATTTCATTGTTTCAAGTGTTGTGTTTTTTTCTAAAAGTCAAGGAAAGTGCAGTTCACTGAAGACAACAACAGCGAGAGAACCATTCCTGGGCCTTCTAACAGTCTGGGGGAAGATACATATAAGAGGTAAACCTAAAAGCAGCATGAGATGGAATGTTTCCTTCGTTGTCCTTCACCACAGTTGAGTAACTTTGCTAGCTAGAGTGGTTGTTTCTTTTACCCCAGGCAGGACTATTTCAGTGGTATCTAACACCTCTGCATCGTGTCCAGCAACACAGTCATTTGATGTATCTTTGGGGAAAAAAGGTGCTTTAGTGAGACACTGCATGGATATTCTTATCCATAGGCAAATCTGAGAGTATTAATCTACCCACAGCCTAAATTACACCCACACAAAGATTTATTTTAAAAGCAAACAGAGAATGTAGCTCAGCATTAAGTATTTTTATCCTCTTAATAAAGCCCCTGAAACCTGAAGCAAAAGAAAAGCAATGTATACAAGCAAGTAGTCATCTGATAATTTCTCTCCATAAAATCAGAAATTCAAGATTTCAAATCCTTTATTGCTTAGTTACTTTTAACCCAATTCACATAATTCAAGCATCTTCCTTTCTGCATAAGTAGTCAAACCCAACCAGATAGCTAATTGCTTTCCCAAGCTGTGGTCCTTATGACTTGTGCACATACAGGTAACCCCATTAGGCATCATCAAGGTCCAGGCTGTGCACGTAAAAGGTCACATGTTGAAATGCTGAGCTGCAGGATTCTGAAAAATCTGAAAGTATTGCTTTGTGGTGCTCGTGATTAATGTGTGTAATAGGTTTTCACAATGTGGATAGGGTGAGTGGTGAAATGGATTCAGGTCTTTCTATTTTCTTTTCAACGTGTTATTATCTAGAGAAAAAAACACTAATTACTAGAAGCTAATAGCTAGTGTGTTACTTACCCTCTTAATTAGTACCCTAATTATTAAGTGTGGTGACAACCACTAGTTAAAATGTATTTGCTTTTTAAGACTTTGTTTATCTGTCTTCCCACTCCCTCTTTTTAATGACACTGACACCAGTAGAGTTGCTGGAGAGGGAATACCAATAATTTCCCCCTGGGAAATGAGTCATTTTGAGTCTCCTGAACACTGTTATGATTTTCATTCTGTTGTAAAATGCTTTTCACCTTTGAACTGTTGGTGTGTGTTAGATTTTGTTATTAAAGTGCTAACATTTGAAATTGTGAGGATGAACTCAGGGGAGTAGAAAAGGTCACCTCAGCAGCACAAGAGCTCACTGAATGTCTGCCATCTGGGAGGCTGGAAGGCTTCAGCTGTCCATCCCTAAACCCTGAAGCATTCAGTGAAGTATTGCTCATCACGTCTGTCTAAAGTCATGATGTCGTGTTGGGATGGACTTTGTGCAGCCCCATGGATAATCTCCCACTCTGCATCCTTTGGAACAGGAGGATGTGATATCTGGGGGCTGCCATCCCGTGTGTCTGCACTGAGCCCAACACCCACTGCAAGAGGAGGTGTCTGTCCAAGTTCATCTGTGGTCAAGTGAAATGTCAAGCAACTACATGTGGATTCTTAATAAAATAGCTGCTTAAGTAGAAAATTAAGCATAAATACCTGCCAAAAATCCTGTATTGAGGTGATTGGTATATATGGGCCACTGCCAGAAGTTGTAATAGTACAGCCTTTTTATGGAGTCTTATTAACTTTTTCCAGGGAGCAGCACATTGTAAGTGACTGAAGCCGGTGATTTAAGATGCGTGGCAGAGGGAAAGAAAGATCTCTTGATTACAGAGCAGAGCATATGGCCATGCTTGAGTTGGATATGCTGTAGCACACCAGTAAAAGTACTTTGTTAGCTGTAAAACCTGATGGAAGGAGCGAGACACCCCTGCTCTTTCTGCCCTTGGTTCTTGGCGGTTTGGATTACAAAATACTTAAAGGATGTGGATTAGAAAAAATGTGTTAACTGTATGTACAGTTACTGTTTTTGTGGCCTCATTAGCATGCAGGATGCTTCACACTGATTTGACATTGTTTCTGCCCTGAGGAGCTTGAAATCTGAAGGCAAAACCCTGTGACCACCTGAAATCTGAACATTTCAGGGAAGGCTCTGAAGAAAGGATTCATGAGGCTGTGAACGAAAACGTTTTAGTTGCCATGTCAGAAGCAGGGAGCAGGCGGGGAGGCAGAGGTAAACAACTGGAGCGGAGGAGAAAAATAGCGAGAGAGTTCTAATTGTTGTCAGTTTGATTCCAGCCTTGTTCAGCCCGACAGACTTGGCTGCCTCTTTGTCAGTGGAGGCTTTTCTGATTTACACTGATCTAAGTGAGAACATCTTCTGTGCTTTTATCCAACACAGCTGCTGCTGGAGTGGTTTTAACCCTTTGGTCCTTTTGCCTTGTTCAGTCTTTATGGGTGTGCAAGGAGGAGGTGACAGCAGCACAGCCAGGGCCAGGTGCTTCTCCATGCAGGGACCCACTTGGAAGAGCTGCAGGGGTTGATCTGTACTCCTGCAGACAAGGCAGCTTCCTGCAGACAAGGCAGCTTCCTGCAGCTGATCTCAGGTTTTCTTGCAAAGTGACGACCTTCCCTATTGGCATCTTTTCCATTGTGCCTTTCTGGTCTAGTCCTTTTGGTCCATCAGGTCATGTTTGTGCCACGTGTTGCACATTCCCGTGTTGTGTAGACATACCCTCCACTCAGCCAGGGAAAACAACCACCTCAGGATAAAGCCAGTGTGCACTGGGAGATAAAGAAAGCACTGGGAATGAGTAGAACGTGCTCCATGCTTTCCTGGGAATAGCAGTGGCCACAGAAGTGTCGTCAGGGTAAGAGGCAAAGGGAGATTCTTTGGTCTGTGACCTGGTGGTCTAGAAAACAAAGAAAACCCCAATCCAGTTCGTTAATTAGGCAGAAAATTCTCCGAGGCAGTGAATAACTGCCCGGGCTGGGCTGGAGGCACCCCGTGGAGCCGGCACACGCCTCTCTGGCTCGCAGCTGAGCCTCCTCCCTGCAGCGCTCGGTGCCATCCCGCTGCTGTGCCCAGCGCTTCTGAGCCACACAGAGCACTGGGCTTGGGCTGTGACAGGAGTGCAGGTTGTCTATCACACGACCGAAAAGCCTTTTCTCTTGTTCCCTTCTGATTTTAGATGTAAGCTTCATTACTGGCAGTAGAAAATGTTTGGTTTCCTTGAAAGACGCTCAGCCCGGGGCGGGTGGGGGTTTCTGCGTAAGAATAAATATGACCAACCCTTTCCTACTCCCCCTTCTTGGCAGGACTGCAAGAGTCAAAAGGCTTTAAAAGCAGCTCCCCTTTCTGTGCTGGTTTATAAATGTCTTTGTAGCTGCACTAATAGCAGAGCTTGTCCTTTTCATTTTTCCTTTTATTTTTTTTTTCAGGTCTGTTCTGCCAGAGAGGTGCTGCAGCAGGACGTGGAGAGGAAGGAAAACTCCTTCTGTTGAGGTTTTGACACATGCTGTCAAGACCCCACCAGTTAGATGGGACCCAGCTCCCTGAGCACTGGTCACTTGAGGCTCACCAGGACTCAGCAGAGTGTTCTGTAGGGTTACCTGTCCCACTGCCAGGTAAAAGCCACTTTTCCATCTCAGCTGAGACTGGGGTGTCATGGTGTCTCCCACATCTCTCCATTATTTGCTCTTACGGGCTTTCCCAGTCCTGCCTACAGCAGTCAGGCTTTAGCTTTCCAGTCTGTCTTTTCGTGTCCATGCAAGTGTTTCTGTGCAGTGATCAGGGAAGCTTTCAGCACAAATTATTTATTATCATGCTCTAATATAACACTTCCTTAAAACATTATGTATCTTGGTATGAAAATGTGGGATCACTTAACATTAGAAGATGCCTGTTGGTGTTAGAGCATTTCAAAGAAGCTAATGATTACTGGGGTGGGGACAAATAGCACATTACTCTCTAGTTTTGTGTTAATTTTATGCTTTTTAGCCCCAAAATTGCATACAACTGTAAGATGTTTGCACACACAGAATTAGATGTGCTGAAGCTGCCACCCAATGTTTCCTTGAGGCTTCTGTGTGACATCTGTCTCTGGGAACATTTGTAGTCACTGTGTACTGATAAATGATACATAGGAATATTAGGGATAAAGAGTTCTTCTAGGCTTGATGTGCTCGGAGTGGCCTCAAATTCCATAATTATTCACAATAATGGCCCATGGACAGGAGACAGTTTCCCTATTGAAGTGCCAGGAAACTAATTTCTGAAATTGTGCTGCTCTGTGCACACAGGATTCCCTGGGAAGGAGCCTGGATTGGCACAATTCCCATGCACAGGGCTCTTGTCCTCACTGGCCACTGGCAGAACTGAGTTCACAGATATCCATACATTGCACGGGGTGTCTTTCCCTCTGAGCTTTAGAGGTGCAAGGAAATAAAATCATAAAGTTGTTCCAGCAGCAGGGGTCCAGTGAATGGGTAGTTGTCACACAGTGTAAAGTTGTTCGAAAAGGTGGAGGGAAAAGTAACCTAAATGTCCTCCTTTTACTGGGAAAATGTGTTCTTATTTGTAAATAATTTTTGCTGTTGAAGGAAAGTGTAAGACACAATCAGAGAGACCATAAAAATGAAATGTATAAAGAGTTATTTACATTATATTGGAGAAGAAGGATTCACTGGCAGGGAGAATGCTGGTTTATTTAAATAAAAAAATGGAGTTACTCAGAGTTGCACACTTAGATTAACTGCTGTACAAAAACTAGTCCATGATTCTTCCCATAGTAGAAATAGGATTTTTAGTGAGCACTGCTAAGGCTCTGTGTTTGTATCCCCAGACCACACTGGAGTCTGGTGTTTAGCTTCCCACAGTGCTGCTCTGGTGGAACAGCCCTTCTCTTCCCTTCTCCCAGCCCTTTGCAATGCCCACAGTTTCAAGTCACCGACTTTGTAGCCAAGGGCTGCTTTATCCATACAGAAATGTGCTCCCACTGTACAAACAAAGCACTCCAGTGCTATAAATGCTGCTGTAGAGACCAAGTGGAGCCCTGTACCTATTTCCTGAAACCACCCCCACAGATGGATAAAGCTGCTTGTGTTCCCACTGGCAGGTAAAGGAGTGCAGAGCCTCACAGTTCCTGGGTTGTCATATGCCTTGGGTTGGTCCAGAGGCAGATGCTGTCACTGTCCTTCTTTCTCTTCTTAAAGAACGACCAATTTTTACAATTTTTAATGAAGTTTACTGGTAATTGTCAACATCCAAAGGTTCATCACTAGATCCAGACATCACATTATTCCTGTAGATGCTCTTTGGACTGTCAAGCCTGTGTAACTGGGGTTACATCTGGGGTGCTCTCTGCTCTCTTTATCCGTTCATTGCTCTTGCTACAGTGCTAGAAGCAAGATATAGAAAGTGCTTTTGCATGTTCCTGGAACACAAAGTTAGCACAGAAAGGAGCAAAATACCATGTTTCCTTAGTTTCCAAGATGCATTTGGAGACTGGTGCAGCTGGACTTGTGTAGGTGTATGTTGCACCTGATTTGTAGGACTGGTGATCAGTAAGGAAAGTTTCTTGCATTTGCTGTTTCAGTCTGTCAGTAATGGAGCATGAACAGGCATGAAATGTCATAATCTCAGATTTTTGCACTTCTGTATTTTACCATAAAATTGATTACTTTCTCAGATTTGAGGAATTGGACTGTGCTGAACAGATTAGAGTCTGTTAGTACAGGGCAGCCCTGCCCATCCATTAAACAGAGGAGCACTCAAAAGGGGTTTGTGCTCTTGGAAGGTCTACCCAGAAAAAGATGATTAAATCCATAAAGAGCATTTTTTTCATATCTTCCTGTTGACAGAAAAACAGCCCAAATAATGTGGTTTTATAGTGTATCAGATCCCTGCCAAGGGACAAGCGTTGCTTAAATTCAGCTCGAACCTGCTCTTTCCACTGGGAAAGGGAGTTCTTACCAACATGCAAACTTTGTTAGATGCTTTCTGCTTTTCATGGCAAATGACAGTTCCTGAGGAAAAGAAAAAGTGTTTGACTTGGAGGTTTTTGTTCTAGTAAAAATTCCACAGTTTTGGTGAGAGCTGAAGGAAGTTTTATATTCTGACCAAGCAGGACAGAAGTGCAAAGAGCAAATGAGGACTGTGCCTAATGAGACACTGCTTTAGAAGTGTCCAAAAGATTTGTTTCCCTTGACACTCTGTTCCATTTTCTGTCATGATCAGCTGCTTCCTCAGTCACTGCTTTTATGCCTTCAAGGAGAAATTCCAACTGATGCTCTGGGTTGCTTGCAACACTCTATGTGTGTAACCATGCTTGGTAAAAGAAACTGGGGGAAAAATAAAAGGAAAAGCACTTTTTCTTTCCATATTAAGAAAAGTTCCTCCTTCTGAATGCTGAAATAAATCTCAGCATAACATACAGATGAAAGACAATTCTGTGTTCCAACCCTCCTGAGCCATAGGGCTGGTGGTCCTGGATGCTCAGACCACCTCACAGTGAGTGCCTGGATTTTATTCACACAAGAAATTAGACCTTGAGTGGCCCATGTATAAGGCTGTGTGTAACTAAATGTCTGCACAAGGCAAATATGACAGCACAAGCAACTTTTTTTTACCATCACAACCCCCCATGCAAAATGCAGAGCTCATGAATAACTGGCACAACGGTCTGTTCCCAAATTTATGATATTACACAAATTTTTTCACTCCAAAAGCAAACACAGGGGAAGTGTTATTTGTCAGGAATAAGAGGGGACAGGCAGCCACAGGAGCTGGAGATGTGGAGCAGTCCCTCGAGGAAGTGACTCTCGTAGCTCGTGAGCAATGCCCACAATCCAGGGAGAAAAGGAAAGACAGCCAAAGGTTTAAAAATCATCCCCTTTATTACAGCATTACTCAGTGCCTGTAACTTTGGGAAATATTGTTTGGAAAGCTGATTGTTCAAATGGGTGTGGATATGAAATCAAAAAATATGCTGCCCTTGGAGGCAAGGCCATAGTCCTTTATTTCAGTTAGAAGCAAATAAATAGTAACTATTACTCTTCAGCCTTTTGAGTGCTTTTTGTGCTCTTAAATGATTGTGTGGGAGAATAAGGAAGAAAAAGGCAACCTGCTTAAGATAAAAATAAGTTCTGTGAGTTTTCTCTGTTAATTTTGGCCCAATACTACTGCTGGGCCTGAAGAAAACAGTCTGATGCTGGAAGAAGTTGAATATGTTGTCAGGGCTTTTTTTACACTCATTATTTTTATTTTTCCTTTTGGCCCTTCTGGATTTGCCTGGGAGCACCTGCTAGTCCCTATGAGCTAGGGGATTTCTCTTCCTTTTTTAAAGCTTATTCTTTCCAGGGTTAAAAGGTTCTGGGTACTTCAGAGACAGAAGTCAGACTTTGCTGTGCATTGTCCAGAGGATGCAGCCAGAACCACTCCTTCCTCATGAGAGAAACAACCCACGCCAACTCCTGTTAAAATACACAGGTGATTTCAAATTATTTTGGTGCCAACTTCCATGTGGCACTTTCATATTTCATATTAACTGTCCTACTTAATTTCAGCCCACTTTTCTTCCTCTGTTTGATGCCATTGTTTTCATGTTTGCTGTAACTTCAGCAAAACTGGAACGGGGCACTTCATAAAGTTCCTTAGAGGAACTGTGATAGTAGGATGCACAGGAGAATAGGTCTGGCTGATTTGTATGATTTGAAAAAATGGTGTTGGCTTACAACCTTTGGACATGAAAACAGAACTTGGGGATTTCAATTTAAATCATCCTGAGAAATCGTATATTCAGTCATCACCACTGAAATGTGAGTCACTTGTTGGCCAAAACATGCAAAAATATCTGTTCTGTGTTAAAACACAGATTAACCAACATCAGCTTTGAGAAACTGGGAGGTCTCATCAAGCCTTCCAGATAGCACAAGTGGAGATGAGTAATTACAGTGAAACCTGGAAGGAGGAAGCTGAGGCTGCTCTCCATTTTTCCCCACAGGCCATTGCTTTACTTGATAACAAAGGATCCTTTCCAGCATAATCAAACTTTTTAAGTTTTCATTTTTAACATTCAATACACTTTGAAATTTCTCAAGATGTATTTCAAATTAAATTTGGCTTTGGTATTCTGAGCACAGCTGGAGAGTTCATATACTATTTAATGTGATTTGCCCACTTCTTTAGTTTGGAGGCTTTTACAGCAATTCCAAATCACTACTGAAAAGTACCAGTATTTACATATATATAGATGAAAATCTGTCTATAATTTTTATTTTTCAGATCTCATTTCAGAACCAAGACATGATGGTAATGTCTGTGAGAGATGGACTCCTGGGTTGCAGAGCCAGGTTGGTGTATTTCTTCCTAATAAATTTCTAACAGTATACATCTTTACTGAGATCTTCAAAAATATCCTTTTCTAGAAGGATAGACAGCAGCTGTCAGGCTGTATTTTAGAAATGCAGTTCTGTATTATATTTACCTTCAGTCAAAACAGATGCTGTGGGTGGCATCCCTGCCTGTGATCTTTAAGGTCTCTTCCAACCCAAATCGTTCTATGATTCTAATTTGAGCTGACAAAACAGTAGATCTTAATCTCTATGATTTTTTGGGGTCATACAGTTAATTTGTCAATATTCCTACCCAGTTAAGGACAAACTTCTATACAGAAAGGAACCATAGGCAGCATCCTTTGTCTTTATTTTTTGGTGCCAGTGGGGCATGGGTGGGTACACATATAGTTCAGAAAGCAAATCTGTCTGTCCTCTTCCATTTTATAAAATTTCTGCCCGTCTGAACTGTTTTTATCTCAGCGAAAATGGGAAGAAAGACAAAAATTTCCCCACTGAGCTTTAAAGACTTCCATTGATATAACCAGTCCTACTCAGCAGAAAGTTACCCTCGGTGGGTGCGTGCGTTCGAAAGGTTACAAACTAAAATAAAGAAAAAAAGCCAAGTCCTAAATTGGATTGCTGGCAGCAGCTCCTCATGTTTCATTTAAGCCAGTTCAGTTAAAATGACTTTCCTTTTTGTTTGCCAGGAGAAACGAGCTGCTTTGTTTAAGTTCATTACCTCTAATATTTTATGAGTAGGTGGGTAGCCAGCTTTGCTCTGTTTTCTATGAACTGAACTCTCGTTGTCTGGGAAGTTGCCACTTCACTCCTATTTGGATGCAGAGCACCCACCATTGTGCACAGGCTCTCACAGTTCCTGTTTGTGCCCTCTCCTTAAACTCTGTGCCTGGGTGTGCAGCCTCAGCAGCCAGGATGCTTAAATAACGGGGAAAGGCTTTTTTCTCCCACTTGCTTTTACTCTTTGTTTCTCCATATTAGGCACAACTGAGATGTTTCTCTGCTAGGTCACAAATAAGGTCAGACATAAGGCACAAACTTACCTGTACTTACCTGTCCAGATTCCCCAGTGCCTGTAGAGATGTAGGAGGTGGTGTTAGGATTGAGTCGCCTTTCCTATTGGACACAATGGACAAAATGCCCAGTGTTGCTCACCTGCATGGGCTAATGTGTCCACACAGATGTGCCCACAGTGCATAAATATTCTGCATCAGGCTCTGCCCCATTTGTCTTCTGCCTGAGGCTGGCTGGCCATGGTGAGCAACAAGGATGGTGGGATGCCCGTTCACAAGGATTTATTTTACATAAGGACTAAGTCCTTCCCCTGTAGGCAGGTCAGGCTCAGATATTACTAAAGACACATGACTTGTCCCAAATTGTCACTAAATAGTGGCTCTTCTGAGGAATAGAAGAATTTTTGACTCTGCTCCTGGTTTCCTCGACCCCATTTGATTTAACATGGGTGCAGCCACACTGGAGGGGTTGCTGTGGGTCCCTGCAGTGCTGTTCCTGGGTAAGCAGGGCCAGAGACACCTCACCAGCTCTGTGCCAAGGAATGTTTGGGACTCAAAAGGGTTTTGCTGTTATGCAATAATCTCATTTCAGAGCAAGATAATTGAGAAGACAGAGTATCACGAGAAGTGATGGGGAGTTAAAGAACAACCTCAGTAAAAAGACTGTGGATAACTTGATGAAGGCACATCAAAGTGCTCTCTTGGGATAAGAAGCAGTCCAGCCTCATCCAGAGGCTGTAAATAATATTGCCCCAGGGTTCTGCTGCTCAAGCAACAGCACAACACAATTCTTTCTGCAGAGCAGGGGCTCAGTTTGGGTGCTGGTATGGCTACAATTTCCAGAAAGTATAAGCACTGCAAAGGCAGTGGGAACCCAGCAGCTTGGCTTCTTCCTGGTGCCTGCCTGGAGCCCACACAGACTCAGTAACTGCAGCTGCAAACACTGCAACTGTGGGCCAGAACAGCCCTAAGTCCTCCCCAGTTTATACAAGAGCCTGTTTCTTCATCTGAAAAACAAAACAAACAAAAAATACAAAACGAAACAAGTAAATCTGCTACTTTAAGGGCTATTTCTTCAGTTTTAGCACTCTCTAAAATACTCAGATGGACTTCGAAGGCAGATACATGAAGTTCTCTGTGGGTGAGGATTAAGCCAGCCCAGTTTAATCCTACAAGGAGTAATCAAGTGTGGAAACACCCTGCCTGTTGCCCTTGGGGGACTTTCAATGAGCAGCAGTGTTCAGAGCAGGCTTTGTTGTTGGCTGGAGCCACCTCTGAGCTGGTTTCCAAATAGCAGTGCAATCGTTGATGCAATCCTGCCTATTAACTTTTTATTTTATGTTCTGTATATTTTTATTACAGAAGACAATAGGCAGAGCAGTGTGCTTGGTTAATCAGGTTTATTTATATCCAGACCTTGTGTTTCCATTATAACTGGAACACAGAGTAACAAACAGGGATCTCTTGGTTTTTTTAGAGAGAAAATACCAGGTGCTTAAGGCAAGCTGTTAGGGGACATGGTGAGCAAGTTTGATTTTAGAAATGTCACTCCATGCTGCCTGGAAATTGAAAACATCCCTTCCAGGTACCTGTTTCAGCTTTTGGAAATGATGGTCACCCAAAAGCTTTGACCCAAGTTTCACACAGAAGGCAAAATGAGTAACAGTAACTAAATGAAAATGAAAAATGAATTGTCTTTTTCTCCCTGGAGAAGAGATTCATTCTGCTGGAGCTGGATAACACTTGGAAGCTCACAGAGCTCCTTTTCATTAGAGAAATGAAAGCCTCATCATCCCTAGAGCTCTTAATTAGGCACCTTTTGCCATTCACACAAATCTGTGTCTCTGCTGTCAAGTCCTATTTGTTTTAAAAATTGATTCATTCATTTCAGCTCTTTTGTTGGGCAGCAGAAATGGATAGACCAAATGAATCCAAACACTTTGTGAATCGTGAGGGGTTTAATATAATCAGCGTGGCCACGCCAAGCTCAGAGAACAAGTGTACACCAAGGCTTTGGTGCAAAATGCTCACAGAGCAATAACAAAAACCATGTTCAAAGCAGAGAGGGCTACAGAGGACAGGAAAAAAAAAAGCACATATGGAGTATTAGCTCCCTGCAGACCTGTATGGTACTCTTTCATTTCTGGGGGCTATTAATCTGCAGGAATTACGGATCAGTTAGGTTGGAAGGGTCAAAATGAAAGCGCTCAGTTTTAAAAATACTTTGGCTGAATGTTTTTAGTGCAGGTTTTCTGGTGAGGAGTGGTTTAAATGTTTTATTTAAAGGAGATGGCAGCTCTTTTTTCACCACTTTCTGAAAAATAGCATCTTCTAGGTATTGAATATAAATTTATACTGAGATCAGCTGTGTTTGTAAGCCTTCCTTTGAAGCACTTCTCCATATGATAACATTCAGTGTCTGTTTACAGGGAGGTTTTTATTTCATGCAGGAAACACTTGCTTTTATGCAAACATGTAAATATATATATATGAATGGGTCTATTTGCATATGAATGTTTTCTCTTCATTGTTTTCTTGTTTTAAAAATCTCTGCCAGCGTTGAAACAGGAAAAAAAACAATAACCATCACTGGTGGGACCTGCACAAAGGGTCGGGGACGCACGACTAGAGCTCATCTGTGAAGCCAAGCAAAGCTGATGTGAGTCCCACCAGCCAGGAGGCTGAGCCTTCCAAGGGGCTGGTTGCTGCTTTCCAGGCTGAGAAGAGTCTCCAGTTATCTCCATTTTCAGGTTTGGATGATCTTTTCAAGGGGTAGCACTAAATATGCAGAAGGGGTTTTTTTTCTAGAATTTTGTGCAAATAGTCTAGGTGTGTCTGGAACTTATCTTTTAAGTTTAAAGCTGCTATGAATTTGTTCTTTCATGGATAGAGAGGCAAATGGACCGTTATTAATCAGTGTGCTGCATTCTGAAAGGGGGATACAGGGAAAGGTAAGTATTTAGCTTGTATGGAGACTGTATGATCTGGGGAGAAAGAGTTTTAGATAAAGACCAACACGATTAGAGGAAAAGAATAAAGATCATTGATTGGAAGTCTTATAGGAGTCGTTTTCACATTGATTATCTGATTTTCTTTCCAGTATGTACATCTTTCTCTTTAAAAGTGGTATCAGTTTGAGTCATTGTTTACTGTGTTTTGTGGTTGCTCAGATGAGCTGTGCTGTGAGGAAGCCCCAAAGCCTTTGCTCACATGCACATAGAGGAGTATAGACCATGTGTTAGATGCAGGATGTGTCCCTGCAAGCTCTCATCAGCCAAATTGTGCCCACACTGGTGTCTCAGCTGTCAGTTTTATTAATTTTTTTTCTCGACCTCTTGGAGAAGTTATCAACAAAAGTAGCAGTGTATTAGAAATAGCTCAAAAAATTAAAAAAATCCTCACCTCTTGTGTTGCTGTGCCTATGTGTTGTTGCTGGTGGTTTTACAAGAGATCCAACACAAATACCTTTATTTAGCTGAATACATTATGGTTTGCTCTTTGGTTCCCTCTTTTTCAAAGATAAGCAAGTCTTACTCCTATTTTATTGATTGAAAGTTGAAATCTCCATAACCACACTGAGAGTCTTGCTGACAAAGCAGTGTGAGCAAATTGTCTTAGAGCTACTCACTTCCCAGAGGGTGGAATCGAAAAGGATTTATGAAAGGGCTTCACACAAGAAGGAGCTTTGCTCTTTCCCATGTGTGGACAGTGCTCTCAGTGCCCAGCTCAGATTGCTGAGGCAGTTTGATCATGGTCACTGGCAGCAAGGCCTCCTCAATTGCAGCATTTTATATACACTCTTTTGCCCAAGGTTATAAATGTGCCTGCAGTCTGTATTTTGCTTATAAACATGAGAGATGATCCATGCACATATTCTGCATTTGCAGCACAAGTTCTTTTGAATAATGGCAGCAAAAGCATTAAGCATCAAGGCCTGATGGATCTATGTAAAACCCAGCAGAGACACCCTTAAGACTCTAACTTACTTAGTTTGCACTGTAAAAGTACCCTTGGGTCTCCACCTGCGAAAATTCAGAGTGAAACTCTACTCAGAGAAGCAGTTTCATGTGGTAGTGTATCAGGGCCAGGCATCTGGTGGTGTCAAAGTGAAAATGTGACATGTTGTGTTTAGCCAGACCTGAGATGAATTTTGAATGTTGCCCAAGCTTGGAAAGTTTTACATGGTTTGGGAGGAGGATGAGCTGCTGAACTGCTCATCTTAGCTCCAGCAGCCACTGCAGATCTCACATATGTGTTGAGCAACACAGGATTAACAAAACTCAGGCCTGAGAGATAGAATTCATTGGGGGAGAATATGGTACACCTTGCAAAGCCTCTCTTGTTCCTCTCTTGTTTGTGTCTGGGTGTTGGATGGCTCCAGCAAACCACTGAGTAGCTGGCAAACCAGTATGAAAATCTGGTGTGGCAGCTCTTTGCTTTGCCAGCAGGTTTGTTTAACCCCTAACACAAACACCCCAGGAAAGGTGCAGACTCTGGCCAGGGCTTCAGTTTCTAATTTTTAATCAAATGTTCCATATTTATCTCAAAGCTGTGTTTCAATCACAGTACATCACTATTTGGAGCTATGTTTTTAGGCTTCCATCTGAAATCAGGACATTCAGGTTGACTCTGTCCCTGCAGATACCTCTACATGTTCCTTTGCTGTGACAGAGAGGGAGGTTACAAGCCTCTCTTTACATCTTCCCAGTTCACTCAGCTCCAGTAATTACTGACAGGTCTAATTACTACCAGATGGCTGTATTTCAGTGGGGGACAGTATCAAAGACCCCAAAAACTTGTGTAAATGTGTAGGTTTTTTATCTCACGGAAGTCACAGAATCAATTAGGTTGGAAAAGACCTCTGAGACCGTCAAGTCCAACCTATGACCAAGCACCACCATGTCAACTAGACCAGTCAGTGATTTGTGAAACCAGTTGGAGCTTTGCTGACAGATATCAAATATTTTTACATTCTAAACCCAGCTACAAATAAAATTGGTAGCATTCAATTAACCGAATGAGCAGAAAGGAAAATGTGTTAGGGAAGGGAAAACAAATGCTTCCTTTACATAACAATAGAACTTTAAAGAGAAGAAAGCAATCTGACAGTATGGAATACCTCTCAGTATTGCCTGCCCAGGACATAATGCATAATAATGCAGGACTGAGTAATGTCACATGAAAGATGTGATGTGGTGGGAGATGCAAAGGATGAATTAGTCACAGTGTTCTTTGCTAAGTGAGTCAAATAAAAGACTATGTGAGAGCCACAGTCAGAGGAAGGAAGTTATTGCCAGTCCTGGGTACTGAAACATTTTTAAAAGTTTCATACATTACAGCCTTCTGAAAGATTCATTGGTTTAGGGATCCTAAACCAACAAACAACCCAGTGCTCAAAGACAGCCTGGGTGAGGGACAGGTACAGTCTGAGACCCTGCAGCTGTGGGAATTGATTTTGTCCTGAAATGAGTTGGATCCACTACCATATTCATTACTGCTTTAAAACAGAGCCTGAAAATGCCTGTGTTTGGAAGAAGCAATTCTGTGCTGAATTTCCCTGGCAAACTCCATCACTGACTCTGAGAGAGGAGAAGTTGCTGAACTCGCACATGTAGGGAAGGACAGTGAATTACAGAGGTTTGCAGGCTCATGTGGAGAGAAAATTGCAGGATTCATAAAGCAGTAGCTGGAGGAAGTGTGTACAGATGCTTCAGAGACCTCTTGTGCAAACAGACACCACCTTAACTCACAGATTTAGAAGCACAATTAACTTTGTTCTTCAGCACTGGTTCTCTTAACTACTTCACTGCCACTACAAATGCTACTGAACCACCCTCTGGGATGACTGTTTTTGTAGAATCGAGTTTATGATAAGTAGTGTCTTCCCCCAAACTAATCACCTTCTTCAGCAACTCTCACTGGATTTAGTGGCTGGGCCTTGGTGCTGTGTTCATTTTTAACTTCCAGTATCTGACAACTTATTGTTTTCCTAATATTTCATTCTAGACATATAGGGTAGTACCTAACAGACCTGACCATATGCACTTGGTTTTACCCCTTTGCTTTTCAATTTAAAACCAGCTGAATCTAGATGGGCTTTATTGCAGCACGAAATACCTGATTCAGCAGGTGGAACATCACATTGTGCCATCCTCCAGAGCTGAAGTTTCCTGAATTCATTTTGAAGTTTACAAAAGATGATGAGGAAATTAGGGGATGTGATGATCCACAGGTTTATCCACCCTAAAGCATCACAGCACTGCCTGGTATCAAAGTGTGACTCAGAACTTGTGATCACCACCACATGGAGTATCAGTGTGGTCAGTGTTACACACCATACAGCAGTCAGGTTCACTCAGAGAGCTTATAACATGTTTGCTTTTTATGTAGTTCATGCAGAATTCATTATATTTCAGAGGATTTTATACTAGTTAAATAAATATATTTGACTTCATAGAAGATAACTCCCATATATTTTTTAGAAGTTCCTTTGTATGTTAGTGACATTCACATATCCACCACAGCCTTACCAACCTATCTCAGTCTTATTTCCCTGTCACCCAGGTGCTGTGGGCTATTAATGTATAAATAGATTCTTCCTCACTTCTTTTCTTCCTTCCTTTCTTTCCTTTTATTTTTGTAATTATCTGATCATTTTCCCTGGAGGTGAACACAGGCCCCTGTGCTTCCCCTGCCGAAAATGAACTTCATTAAGCATGTGCTGTGTGTACCTATGGAAGCCCCTGGAACAGACCACCCTTATGAGGCAATCTCTCATCAAGAAAGTTCTGTCAGCAGGATCTCCAGATCCCATTAGCAAACCTCTCTGGAGTAGGGCACTTAAATAACCAGCTCTGGACGTGCCTGTTTGTGAAAGCTTTCCAAAGGGCACAGTCCACTGAAAGCACTTCTCTGCTCTGCACAGAAAGCTGCCCCAACTAGGGCTGTGCTGCACAATGTCCTGGGTGAGCTTGGCAAAAGGGGTGTTCTGAGGAGAATTGTTTCTAAACTGCTGGGTTTTGAAGTTTGCTTAGAGACCTACTCAGCTGTATTGCCTCAGTTCCCTCCTGGAGCTACTGCACTGCAAATGCCAGGAGTGCCTGCACAAAGCCCCTGAGGCTGCTGATCACTCTGAGTCCAAACCCTGCCTGGAAGCTGGGCTTGGTCCTGGGGGCTTCTCGTGCCATAGTTCAGCCATGCAGGATCTTGGGGCTGCTTGTGCTGTGGGGCTTTCACCAGCTCACCCCCTGCCTCCTCCAAGCCCTGTTTGAGTCTGTCCTTGCACGAAGAGCTGCTCTGAAGTGTCTCTTCTGTACACACAGGGTCTTCTAAAGCTCAGCAATGGCAGCAGAGCACCAGGCTTCTTCCAAGCTGAGCAGTGGGTGATGAAAGCACACAATATAGGGGCTGCTGTAAGCAAGTGTCTGAAGAACAGGCTGAGGAGGTGGTAGAGATGAGTCAGATGTGCAGCAGGCTGAACACGCCCTTTGCTTTTGTCAATAAGAAAGGTTGTGGCACTCTGAATGCATCTTTTAATTTTCTGAACATGCTTTTGATTTGTCCAACCTAAATCAGGGAGCTGGGTGAGCCGGGCTGGGTGGGCATTCTCAGAAGGAAGAGGCAGTTGTGTTCAAGCTCTTCCCCTGACCTGAATTCCTGCTTGAGAAACAAACCAGTTTCTTAGCTGAAAACTAAATGTCAAAAGATACTAGAATTAAATTATTTCTTATTTCCACCTATCACAGAAAATTAAGTGAGAGGGATTAAGTGGATAAATGTATCAAGTAAACCAGCAGTGAAAACAATATACTCCCTTTCTACAACTGTAAACAATTACTACTGTGTGATTTGGAAACTGTCAATTAGCCCTAACCACAGTGAATCAGAGCTGCTTTCTGGGGTAATGAAAATAGAGCATCTCCCCGTCACATCAGTATAGATTGCATTAACCTTAATGACTCCTGTAAGGCTAAACCTTGTCTTGCCAGGCAGATTGAACACTGTGCCTTGTAAGCTTTGCCTTTAACTTATCTTTGTAAAACTTCCATTGATTCTACTCTAATTTAAACTAGAAATACAGAAATTGTCAGGTCTGAACAGACCACTGGTGCAACTAATTTGATTTTTTGTTGCTAACTGTAACCAGTGATGGATAGACTCAGGGAAGAGAAGAATGATTCATTCCCTGCCCCCTCCCCCTTTCTCTTTCCACTTGTACCCTTTCCCTGATTTGTTTAATTAAGTGTGATGTGATTTCTTTACCCCCAGTTGATGACAAGTTTGTGTACTGAAATGGAAATATTAACAGCTCTTGTATCATCAAACGCCATAGTATTACTAGAGATATTAGGCTTGCTAGTGTAAATGTCAAATCCCAGTTTGGAAATAATTTTTCTGTATCTCCTCTATTAAACAGATTATTCTAAGAAGTTTCCAAATCCATTTCCAGGAACCTTCTTTTTTTAAATCATTGAATGCTTCCTTTCAGTGGGAGAAAAGGTAAATAGGACCATGTTATTCCATGAGCACCACCATCTGCCACATCTCCTGTTTCGTTATTAATCTCTGGCTAAAGTTTATTTAGTGAATTTGGTACAAGTTCCTCTTGGACTTATCCCAGTGTAACAAAATCTAACCCCCTTTCCTCCAGTTAACAGGAATCTCTCTCTTCGTGTTGCACTTAGATAAAATTTCTAGCTCTTCATGGGAAGAAAGATGTAACTTGATCTCTCAGCTAAAATGATGTCTTCTTGGTCTAATGGCTGGTATAGCTTTATTGATTAGCTTCTCCAAAATATCTGTTGACTTGAGTTCCCAACATATGACATAATAAAGTGATTTTTCTATGGGCAGTTCTTTGGCACTGCAAAATTGGGCCCATTGGGGTTTCAAACTCAGGATTTGAAAATGAAGGTACCAGAACTTAATTACTTTTTGTATAAAAATGTAATATGGCTTCAATTTCTGAGATATGTGAGTTTTACTTAGCTCATGCCATGTCATGCTTTCTCTTAACTTAATCTCTACCACACGTCAGAACACTTTATTAATACAGCAAAGCCACTGTTCTTGTCAACCTTATTGTTGCACAGATTTTTGCCAAAGCTCTGTTGCTGGAGTTCAGAGAATATATATTATCAGCTTATTTGTTCCTCACATTAGCAAAAAAACCCAACTGCTTGTGAATTAGGAAAAAAGCTCAGGAATATTTTATTACCGACAACTACAAATACCACAACCTGCTACAGTGCAGGTTGGAAGGATGCAGCTGTACTTGAATTAGAGAGGGAAAAGAGTCCTTCAAGCTGTGAAGTTAACAGGGAATCTCTGAGTAAAGTGTTTTCCTACTCAGCTGGGAAGCTGGAGTATTCTGCTGGCATCTTGTCACACAGCTTTGCAAACCCAGCTATGTCTGAACAGTGGCACCACTGCAGGCAGTGTACGGTGATATTTTTAAAAATTCAAGTATAACTACTTTTCCTATCTTTATTCCTTGCATTGGTAAGTGCAAAAGCTTCTCATTCAAGTTGGAAACTAAAAGATAAGCAAGTAAGAATGAAGCAGTCGGGAGGTTAACCTGACAATGCCCAGACCAAACAGGGAAAATATTTAAAAGTTGATCACCTTCAGTATCATGACAGAGGAGAGAAAAACCTCAAAGGGCACAGCCACCAGAGCTGCTCTGTGGTGTTAATAGCAGGGCTTTGCAGTTCTCAAATTTGATCCATGTATTCTTTTCCAGTCTCCCATACTATTTCAGTCCTGTTCCCCTTCCCTTCATGCAGCAAATCAAACAGGACATATCTAAATTTTAAAGGTTGCCAGATGTTTAGGTTATCGGGAGGCAATCACTTTCAAAGGGCAGAAGAGTTTTGGCTATGGGGTGAATTTGATCAGAACAGGTGTGAGAGATTGTGAGGCTGTGTGAGGACAGGCCAACATCAGCTGTGCACTGGGAAGAAGGAGAGCAGGACAACAGAACTGGATCAGGACTCCCCTTCTGCAGGGACTGTCTTGGGCACGTGCAGTACCTAAATGAGGTCAAAACCATGTGACAGGGAAGCTGTGATACACATCTGACTAAAAGATGCTGCCCAGAGATTGTTTTTTGGCAGGGTAAAGGGGTTTGGAAGCTCCATGCTTTCCCAAGATGCTGCAGTTCCAACCTGGTGGCCACAAGCCCAGGAGATCTCCTGATGCTGCACCCAGGTACTGCTCATATCACATGGGCTCTTTCCCTATTTTCATTAGTTAAGCTGCTTCTCACTTTTGCAGCCTCACTACAACAGGACTTGCTAAATATCACACTGGTCACAGTTCACTGAATATCACAGTTTGGTCAACTGCAGTTCATTTGAGCTCATATCTTCTATTAAAAGTGTCTAACTGGTTACCTAAAATAACAAAATATTGTTCTCGTTTCTGAGGGCTGAGACTGCTTAAGCAGAGGCTTGAATTACTTTTGAACACTGTGTAACAGACTTTTGTGCAGACAGTTTTGTGTCATATGCTGTAATTTATTAGTCTCCCAAGCTATGCAAAATTGTTCTGTGATATTCAGTAGCCATAAAATATATGATGAAATGCAACTACCCCAAATTTTTTCAATTTCTTTTGTGTATAGGTATATTGCCATTATTGAAATATTTATGTGGCTCTGGGACATGTATTTGCAAGACACAGACTGCTTCAGTAGTACCTAGAGTCCCTTAACCTTGGCTGGACTTGACTCTAGGTGCCTCTGTAACACAAAACTAAAATCAGATCAAGCTCTAACTTCAGTAATTGAATTTTAGTAGCCAAATTTTATGAAGGAAACAAATTTCAGTTACACCTGTGTATTTATAAAAGCTGAATTTTCAGTTGTTAAATATGTGTTCATAGACAAGCTTGTGCACTCAGCCAGGGAGAAAAGAGAATCAATATCACCCCTGAGCAGCAGCTCAAATTTCAAATATTCACAGCTTGTAAAGTCAAACTTGTGAAGTTTAATTGACCAGGAATAATTTGAGGACAGTGATCTTTATGCACTTCATAGGCAGAAAGCAACTGAGTTATTAACTGGAAATTATTTATTTCACTTTAGAAATTATGGGACAGTTGCAATGGGGCTTTGAATTTGCTAAACTCTGAACTTTAATTTGCTCATGAACACTGCATGATCCTCAACAGAAAAGGAACAGCAATTAGGAGCTTGTTTTCATGTAATTCCCTCCCACCATTGCTCTTTGAGCAGTTCTCAGAATGCCTAACCTGGCTGTCAATGTGCACATCCCTCCTGCTACAACCACACAACACTGTGGCTGTAAAGGAGAAGATTAGCAAGGGATCCATGATCCCTTTTGCTTGTGACTTTCAGGTTCAGAGCAGAATTAACCTGTGATTCGTGCCTCTGTTTCTCTGCTTAGACCGGTGAACTAAATGCCCATTTTTCTTCCTCTACTGCCAGTGAATATTTACTGCAGTTTTTCCTGTAGAGCCTCGTCCCTTTGGCAGAGCTGAGAGTTTGGCTCATCCAGTTTCTGTGTCATTTTTTTTGTAACCTGTGGCAAAGCTTTGCTCCTCTCTGCTGTTGTTTAATATTATGTGTCTCTGAAAATGCCAGGCAGGAATCAGAGTCTGGTGGGGAAAGTGCTTCTGGGGAAATGGAACAATCTTCAACTCCCCAAATATTGTGAGTATTGTGCTCAGGGACATAAGAGCTCAGTGAAATGAGTGTTGAGAGGAAGAAAGGTAAAAATAAAGCGAACAGAATACAGAAGATAAGTGACATTTCAGTTCTCAAGTTTGTAAACTTAAATTCTGGCTTAGTTCTGAAATTGCATATTGTTTAGGAATATTAGTGTTGGTGGAAATAAAGTCATTTGGAGGAGTCTGTTGTGACTTAGAGATCCCATATGAAATACTTTGCTATTTCAGGCTTGTAATCAATCTATCCTTCTTCTTGGTGTCCAGATTTACCTCTTCTGTAAGCCTGTGAAATTAATTCTCAGTCAGGGCCCTTTCAGCAGCCAAGACACCAGGCCACCTCTGGCTGGGTTTGCTAAGGCAGCTGAGTTGCAGAGCCCATCCCATCACAGAGCTCTCATGTTTGCAGACCTGGCATCCTACATTACACAGTGTCTGTACTCTTGAGTTGCAGATCTCAGACAACTAATGAGGCATCTGTGAACCAGCTCATGAGCCCAAAGTACAAAAAAAAAGCACAAAATGGAACCAATTCTGATCAGTCTTCACCTCACGCCCAGGTATAGGTACAGTTAATATAAAAACACATACTGGCTAGAGAACAGATACAGAGTGCAGTGACACTGCCTGAAAAAATGTCACATCCAGACTCCGGGATTTGGATTTTACAGGCAGGCAGTGGTGGCAGAGATCTTTCCTTTTCAAAGATAAAAATGAAAACTGAGTACGTAGCAGTTTCTTTCTGCAGGTCTACCTTGGTGCTATGTTTTGATCTTTAGGATTTAAGTAGGTAACAATGCTTGTGCCCATTAAAGAGGTGAACTTCAGAGTCCCTAATTAGGAGTTATGATGCATGGGTCCCCCTGCCAAGGACTTGGCATTCCTATCAGTGTTCAGCTCTTACTTCCACCTGATGAATGTTAAGAAGCTCTTAATATTAGGAATCTTATTTGTTGTGTTTCAGTGACAGTGCCACAGGGTTGTGGGGTGGGAGTGCTGAGCACAGCTGTCTGCTCTGGGCTGACCCTCAAGCTGGCTCACTGTGGGTGTCTGTTCAGCCCTGCTCAAACAGCCTGGGCTCAGCATTTTAGTCTGTATCACCTCTCTGTTAGATGCCTTTTTATGTCACATTGCCTACAGGTGCAAGCCAAGCAACTGCTGCAAATTATAAGGAATTGTTTGTGCTTTGCCCTATTTTAAAGCCCCTTTGTCACTTAACTGTACACAGTCCCTTTCAGTATTTAAACAATATGGTCTGGGGGCTTTTTTGCTTTACTCCAACTTGTTTGAAGAGTTGTCAGTGTTTGTTTCCTACTGAAATTCTCATCCAGATTGTACAGCTCAGGTTCCTTGGTGTCAGCCATCCTGAGAAGCTGACATGTCCATTTTCAGGTCTGCCTCAAATCCTGAGGGAGGGCAGCCTTTGGCCAGGCTGACCTGATCTGACTTTAAAGCCTTAAGCAACACAGCCCACTCAAACCAACACATCTGTTGAGTCTGGGCAGGAGCACAGCACAAGCCTCAATAGCAGTGGTTAAACAAAAGCTAGTGATCTACAGAGAACTCATCTGAAGGAAATAATGTTTGCTTTTTTTTTAGTATTCTACAGGATGAGCCTCCTACAGGATGGCAGTTCTTTACAGCTTTATGCTATACATTGAATGGGAGTCCTTCACCAGCTTCTAGACATTTATTTCACAAACAGGCAGGGGCGTATCTTTTGCCTGTCACTCCAAGTGAGATGACTCCATTGACTTCTGTAGTTCACTGACTGAGAAACCATCAAAAAGCAAACTTATCTGGGTATCAAGATTATTAGCAGTGTGAAGGGAGACAAAATGAGGCAGATTTCTATCCTTTTTTTACAGCTCACCAGGGAACATTTCTTCCCATCCATTCCTTGTTTTTTTCTTCTAGAGTGGACAAAGTTGTCTTCCTTGACACTGGCCTTGCCTTCCAGCAAGTATCCTACCCCCTGGTCACAGCAGAAGAGATGCTGTGGTCTGATGTCTGTTCAGCCTGAGCTGGACTCGGTGGCCACAACCAAACCGTGATTCCACCGATATCCTTTTTGCCCTTGCTGTTGAGAAATGCTGAGTGATGTGCGCTCAGTGGTGGCAACGGCATTCATACATGTGTTTCATTGTGCTCCAGTACCTCAGTTTCCATGGCTACCACAGAAACTGCAGGTTTGCTACACAAATTGGTAGGAGAGATTCAGAACACCAGCCCATATGCTGCAGCTTCCTGAACCTCTTTCTCCTCTCCTGGGCTCAGTTGTGCTTCTCTCTATCAGGGGCTGTAATGCTGGTCTCCATCAGGTACAGCAGGTCTTTGGCACTGCCAGGTTGTTCTGGGGAAATTTGGTGCACACACCAGCCTGTCCCCTTCTGGGTTGTCAGGTTTTTGAGCAGGGAAGATGATCTGCATTTTGACGTGCAGCCGAAGGGCCTGCGGGAGGTTTTTCTCCCTAGTGATTGGCTATTCTGCCACTCCCCAGGTGTAAAGCAACTGAGTAAAGGCATATTTTAGCATGTGATCGTGGAGCTTTATGCAGGAAGGCTGGAGGTAGAACATAAAACCAGATGGAATAGGTAAAACAAAGCCCCTCCTGGCCAATACCTGTCAGAACTGGAGACTGACAGCAGGGTCCGTAGGGGGAAGAAGCCCTGGAAACACTCTCCCTGTGCCCAAGTAGCTGCAGCTCTGCTTCCCTGACTCAGAGATGGTATCTGTGTCTTTATTTGCTTAGTGAATTTTTTTTCTATTAATTTACCTAGTTGTGTTTGAACTCATATCCAATTTAGCCTCTGGAACAGCTCAGCAACAGCTTCACAGCTGAACTGTGCACTGAGTGACAAAATCCCCTGCAGTCAGATCTTTCCCAGCATTAGCAGTCCTAGTTCCTTTAGTCATTTAGCAACCAGAAGCCATTCCATAACTGTGATTATTGCCCATCTTCATGTCCTCTCCACTCCTGGTAAATCGTTTCTGTGAGGGATGGTGACCAGAACAGCTCATGGTTGTCAAGATGCAGGTGTGTTATGGATGTCCCTGTTCCTTTCCTAGGATATCCCAATATCTGGATTGCTCCAGAGCACTGAGCTGGCACTGTCTGTCAGAATACAAATATTTCTTTCTTCACAGGTAGTTATGGAGGCAAAGCCCATCACTCTGTGTGCTGACACAGATGCCTGTTTTAGGACTCTGTTAAACCCCTTCCTTGGGACCATCCAATCCCCTGACATGCCCCGTTCAGTGGGTTTAAGATTGGGGCCATTTTTGAAGGCTAGACCAGACTTTGGACTTGTGAGGCAGAAGTTTTGATTCATGCTCAGTCTGAGGTTCCTTTCCATGAGTGATTTGTATCAACATGAGATTTCTTGAAGGTCTTGTCTTTCACCAACTCTCTGGGGAGAGCAGCACTCTGGGCTCCTGTTCTGCAGCAGAAATGAGTTACCTGCCTGTCACAGGGGGTTTCTAGTGGGCACTTCTGCACTGTGCACTACTTTGGTAGTCCTCCAGCTCTACCCCCTCCTCAAGCCAGAAATGCCACCCTCTACCATGATATAGCCCAGGTTGAATTTTAGGCAATGTCGACCATCATTTATTTGAAGTGAAAGATATCCTGAAGGGAACAGTTCTGCTGCTCTTAGAAAACTGTCTGGTTGTCACTAATCATGTAAGATTGCACAGAGTGGTAATTACAGACTTGTTCCATCACAGCCTCTGATATAATGTGGTCACAAGGAGCACTCAGACGAAGTTCCTTGCAGTGTGTGCACTGCCTGGCACTTTCAGCCAACCAAAAAGTGTGTTTATCTGGTGATAATCAGAGTGTGTTATTACATTTGAGTCTGCTATTGCAGTTATTAAATAGATTTCCCAAGGTTTATAAAATAGCTATTTTTCAATAACATTTTTCATCATACCACCTTGTGAAAAAGATTTCATGAGGATTTTTAAAAGGTCTGTTAGCAACGTACCAATTTAGTTAAGCATTGTAGTTGAACTCAAATCATGAATAAAATATGAAATAGATTAAGAAAGATGAATGGAGTGTTGAAAGAAGATCCAAAATCTGTTTTGGCTAATGCTCACAGCATTAATTTTCTAGAACTACCTTCTTCACACACTACTAACTGAAACTGCTTCATCCATTCAAATATCTACACTGCAACAGAAAAGTTTCTTCTACATTTTAATTTTTTTACCAACTTGGAATTGAAGGGAAGTCACCATATAGGATGGCTCCTAAAATACATAATTCTAGCATCTATGAAATTTAACTCTGCCCTGTGAAGTCACACAGCACATGTTTAAGATGGTTGAAGATTGTGTGGCCAGATTAGAATAAATTGCATTAGGGATGTGGGAGTTTGAATGTTTTCTTCTTTTCATGGCAGGTCTAAGTACAAGTGTCTTTGCAGTATTTAATATTTAAATTCTTCTTCTGAGAGAAATTCTGACTTGGCTCACTTGCATTGTCCTGTAAGTAATATATTTTCAGTTTTATTGTAAGAAATATTTTCTTTTGTCCCTTGTGATAGTGTTCTTTAGGCTTTTACTTAATTTTGTGTATTCTGACTAAATCTGTGGAAACACAACAATACCATGGACTATTTCTAGTAGTTTGACAACGTATAGCATTGCCCTTGCTAAGAAGCAAGGATACCCATTCTTTGTTTCCCAAGCTAAAGAGCATCACCAGATTTACTCACCAGCCAGTACTGCTCCCCCTCCTAATAATGTATTTTGTGAATTTGACCTCCAAGTTTAATGGAGGACAGTGCTAGCAATCTGGAAAATTTGGCAACATTGCTCATTGTAAAAAGCCTATTTACATATATTAAAGATGCCTTGCTCTAAAGTCTAACAACCAGCCCTCCCTGAACATCCCAGCAGCACTGAAGCTCTCAGGTACCCACACAGCACTCAGCATGCCTTTGCTGTTTGGTGGGGTTAATTTGTGCAGCTGAGTCAGCTAATAAGCCCTGCAAGGGAAACACATCCAGATGTTTGCTGTAAAGCACTGAGTTCTTTGGACAGGGACATTTACCATCACTGCAGAAAATAATAAAGCATCGAGTCAGAAAAAGACCCATTTACTACAATAATCTGTCTCTGGCCTGTACAAATGTCAGGTGAACAGCATAAAGACAGGGCAAGCATACCCTCAAAATGATGCTACTCAAAATACTCTCCCAGTCTTCAGTCATAATTCCTAAAACAGGGACTGTTCCTGTTTTGAAGAGTCTTTCTTCCGTTCTTCTGTCCAGTAAGTTTTGAATCCCTGTACACTTGCATTTACAACCTCTTGTGACAAGGAGGCCCAGTGATGTCAGGGATCTTTTTCCAGCTTGTCCTGGTTGTCTGCCTGAAGCATGAGTTCTAGGAGAGGGGTTCCATGGTGGAAGGTGCAGAGCAACTCTTATGCAACATCCTGGGCTGCTTTCAGAGGCACATGAAGATGTCCACACAGCAAGCCTTGAAAGCAGGAGTAATTCATGTTCAGTGACCAAACAGTAACTGGGAAGCAAAAAATAAGGCTTTTTAGAGCTCTGATCTCCTCACTACATTTTCTCTTTTCTCTGTGTTTGCAATTTAGCCTGCTTTAAAAAAAGTTAGTGCACTTGTGGTGCTGTTTGAAAAAAATTAGCCACCTTTGAAAAACAATGTGACTGTTCAGGTAGGGCTGGACAGAGTACAATACATAAGAAAATTCAGAGTAGTTTTAAAATCCAGGCGTGCTTCAACTTATTATGCTGTGGGACAGACCCGCTGCTGTGTGCAAAATCCTTTCTGGACTTCTGTAGTTTCTCCTGAAGTTGTCACTCTTCATGGCAACCCCTACCCACACTACTCTTGCATGTTGATCCCTGTTATAATTTATCAGTGTTACATCTGCCCCAGTCTGTACTCTGATTAAATTAGAATCCCATTAACCACAGTTGGCTGTCAGACAAAGGAAATGTCTGATCTTATTTTCAGTATAAGACATGCCCTCTGCTCTCCTGCACATCAGAAAATTTCCAAGGAGTGATAAGGCAGCAGTTTTGATAGGATTTCTACATTTCTCCAAGGATTTGTTGAATATGTGGCAGCTCGGTACCTGAATATTAGATTATTAAGTTGCACAGTGTGATGTATTGTGTATAAAGTACTTCCTGAAGAGCTGTCCACTCCTCCAGAGCAATCCTTCACAGAGCAGGCAGCAGCCACCCTCCAGTGAAGCCACAGCAGCAGGACATGGAGAAAGCCACCCCTTCAATCCATTAGAACAATCACACCAAAGGACACTGTGTCCTCTTTCAGGAGAAATGACAAACCCAGTTTGACATTCCTTTGAGAAGTACTGACAGGACCTGAATTTAAGGTGCTCTGTGTTTTTTTCTTTTTATTGAAAAAGGAGGGTGTCAGTAGAGCATTTTTCTCAATGACCATGAGCTGAATATTCCCTTCAGCATTTCTGATAAAGCCCACAAGACTCACCACAGTGTTGAAGGGATTCCAAGTCCTTATTCCTCAAATGTCATTTTGAGTGCAATAAAATTTGTTGTTTCAGCAACCTGCTCTAGTGGAAGTTGTCTCTGCCCATGGCAGGGGTGTCAGAACTGGGTGATCTTTAAGGTCCCTCCCAACCCAGGCCATTCTGTGATTCATGTTGAGGATATCTGGCAAATCATCAAAATCTCTTCTTACTTCCTACTGTGTTAATATTTGATATTTTCCTTTCCTTCTGCAATCTTCCCTTGAAATCAGGTTGCTTAACAGCTTAAACTCTTTAAAACAGTGTGTGCTCATTTTGTTCTCTTGGGCCATTTTATGCCTTCTGCTAAGCAGTAAAAGAACTAAAATACAAGATATTTTTTTTTATGTTCTCTCCTTAGTTGTGCATCCTTCAGGTTGGCCTCAGCTAATCTCTGGATTTCAGTGTCAAATATTATGGCATTTATCTGTAAAACTCATTTGTACTACACAACACTCCCGCTTGGGAAAATCCCCAAACCAAACCCTTTTTGTACCAGGTGTGTTCATTTTCTGCAATCAAAAAAAAAAACCTTGAGACCACTAAGCAGCTGCAACCTTTTCTATAGACCTTATTTATCTGATATTAGCTGAATTGTGTATTGTACTTTATAGGAACAGAAAGAAATCCCTGCTCTAAAGCAGGTGTCTGTGATGCCTGTAAATGTCAGTCAGCTCTTCCAGATCAAAAATTAATTGTGCACCCACCACGAGAAAGAGAGCAGGTTTGAAGCACTTATAATATTGAGCTCTGTCAGGTTATTAGGTTTTCACCTCAGGAAATTCAGCTCCAAATGCCATGCAACCTACCTTAGCTGGTCACTCTGGAGCATGTATGCAATAGACACAAAAAGTGAATAAAAATACATCAGGCACCCCCCACTGACAGCTATTTAATTACCAATCATTTGCTGCTCACACAGAGGAACAGCGTGTTGTCCTCTTGGGTGCTTCATTAGTACCATCCAATTTTGGCTGTGTCAAGGTTTATTCTGTGGTCAGTCCTTTAAGAACAGAAAAATCAAATATAATAAAAGTACAACCTGTAGCCTTGTAACTGTCAGGGTAGCAACTATTGCTCTGCTGAAATCAGACCTTCCAGCCTGGTTTTCACATGTTTATAGTTTCTTTTGTCGTTTCAAGCTATTTTGATGATAAGATGGAATTTAAAAAAAAAAAAAAATCAGGTTGTGTTGTTCTTGAACAGAGCGTTATGCCCAGAGCTTTGAGCTGCTCTGTCACCACGGACCTGTAGGGGATTCTAGTCATGCTCAAAGGATTAATCCCTCTGCTTGCATCCCCAGCATGGCTCACAAGTTGCTGTGGTCCTTCAGTCAACCCAAAGGTTAGTGAGTACCAAGGAGCATTACAGAAAGGCAGTGTTTGCAGATGATTTGAGATGAGAGAGCATCAGCTGTGATGCTGTGCCTCCTTCTCTTCCCTTGATTTAGGGCTCCATTCTGGCCAATGGAGTTTAAATAATCAGATCCCATTCTGTGTTCAGAAAGAATCAGATTAAAGTGAGGGCCTCCTTTAAAAAATCCTCGTTGGAGCACCTAGTAGGTTCTTGGGCCTCTTCTGCCATCATATTTTTGGTTTTCCTTGCTCAGCATGATAATTGCAATAGCTCCTGGATTTATATACTGGAAGGGGATTAACACATGCACATCACTGTCTTTCAGCAGGTGCAGTTTATGTTTATCTTCCTCCTGCTGCTGGTCCCATCTATTGATTTCCAGCTGCTGCCTTTCTACTTAAACCTTGCTGCAGAGAGATTTAGTCAAACGAAAGGTCCATACCTGATCTTTGGGAATGGCTCAAGATGCTTTAAATCTTCTCCAGAAACAGGACTCTGACTCTGTGCTGGAGCCACAATCATCTCATCACTTATTCCACCTGGCCAGCCCTGTTTATCACGTCATGGTCACTTAGGAAGGGTGGTGGCCCCAAGCAAACTGGGGTGCATCTGTTCTGAGCTACCTGTTTAGGCCACGTTTTGCTGGGAAGGAACTGAATGGAGAGTAATGCTTTGGGGTTTTTTGAGGACATGTCTGTATGCCACTGCAATACCTTCTGACCACTGTGAGCTCCAGATTTTTTTTCTGATTTTATTGAATAGTTGCCCCTTCATTTCTGTGGCATTGAATTGTTTTCTAGGTAGATGCTATGTGCTGTCAGCCACTCCAGGTCACCAACAGCTTCAATTGGCTTTACTGTCTTTTATGTTGCTGTATTTCCAGCCAAGCTCTGTGAATAATCATGGCATTTTGTTGTGGTCAAAGCACAGTAAGCTCAGGCTTTGCACCTGCACTCAGGAGCTTTGCTGTTAGTGACTAATTCTTTGAGGACTTTCTTTCCAGAGGCTCTGTGACAAGTTTCAGTGCTCTCTTGAAAGGTGCAGCCACCTGAGCTGGAGAAGGTCCAGGCTGGTATTCTTTTCTGTAGCTGGATCCTATTCCCAAGTTTGATGAAGGACTGATGCCAACACTGATGCTCAAACCCTGGAGCAGAAGCTGCCTACTGAGCTGCAGCACACAGAAAATGTCCTTTGGGAAATAACCACGTTGGGGATCGCTGCTGTTCTGTCTGGCTGTTGCTGTGCACTGGCACAGTGTTCCTGTGTTCTTGCTGAGCCAGTTGAGAAATGCACAGTACAGGCCATGCTGTAGCACTGCTGATTCTGTGCTTTTCTGCTGCTTGGTTTTACTCAAGATCACTTATCAGAGTGACTCTTTGGCTGGTTTGTTCCCTCGGCTGGTTTTAATTCTGTTTGGTGAGCCTTCTGGACACAGTGTTGATATGCACATACAGCACTAATTAAGTGGGGATCATGAAGTAAATTTATTTCTATAACCCAGAGAAAAGATGTTCAGAAGCATTTTTATACTCTGCTCTTTCATTAAGAATATGTACTCATCAAAGCAAAGTGTTTGTGGGAAGATTTTTATAAATAATGTCTTGGATCCAATTTTGATTAAACCTAGAGAGCTGCTGGATCAACCTCCTGAGTAACCAGCTACTGTTATTTAAGGTAAAAGTCTTGGGTTCAATTTCCTCTTTAAAATCAGCAGACCAGGAACTTGAATCCAGAACAAATTCTAAAATAAAAATCCTTATCTTTCCTTCTTCCATACTTTCACAACCTAAACCTCATCTTTTCCACAGCTTTTAAAGAAAAGCTTTGCTTGGCCTAAAAATCACCCATACAGAGCTCCAAGAACCAGGCTGAAAAGTTAATTGCAGCTTCTACTCTCCAATATAGCATTATTGATTGGAACACTTATTTAAAAAGTAGATTTTTTCCATACTCCCAAGCTTTATTGCCCAGACTGTCAGATTACTTTCAGAAATTACTAGCTTTGTACTCCACTCATCATTATAAATTCATTACCTGAGTTAATCTTGTTTTGTAGCAAATAAGTATAACCAGTATTATGTTCCTAGAAGTATTTCCAATCTTGCTTTGGCAAAACACTGTGTTTTTAATGGCTTGAAATTGTGTTTGAATCTTGTTGCAATTGAGATAGGAAGAACGCAATCTATAATACTTTTCATTTGCTATATCTACTCAAGTGCCAGCACTGTACTTTATAAAAATATTCCTATACCTGAGGTTATTACTGGCATCTCTATACTGAAGGAATAGAATATGTAGCACCTTTTAATTAGTCACCTACTGGGTTTTTTTCTGTCTTTCATGATGAAGGCAAATTCTAACTTTCTTTTCTGCCTCTTTTCCCAATTCAACCTGGCAGGCAAAGATTCACTACGGGAAATAACACCAAGTGCTTTCTCTGGGGATTCCTTTGCCTTGGCTGCTGGCTTAAAATCTTTTTTCCTAGTTTAAGGTCTGATTGAAAAAAAAAGCCATTCATTTCTAGTTTATGAAATTAAAGTAGAAAAATGCAAGGTGAGGGGGAAAGGCATTATCCAAAGCAAGCCATTAAATTTCACTGATTTCAGGAGTCACAGCATCCTTTTGAGATATTTGCTGTGTTCTAGTCATTGCAGAGGAGACAAACGCTTTAGTTAAGCCAGATGTCAGGTTTAGTGGAGCTGAGCAGTGTCTTACCCTCCCTGCCCAGCAGCACGTGAGTGACTTCAGAGCTCTGTCCCAGATCATGTATAAATGGTACCATGTTAAAGTGTTACCTTCTCATCTACAGATATCAGTATATCTCAGGGCCTGGTCTATCAGCTAAAAGTTTACAACAACCAGTTCAACTACTTGCATAAAAATTAGCACAAGGATGTTGGCACAGCTGCCAATATAGTGAGTTTGAAACTCTAAGACAGATGTGGTTACGCTCTGCATCCTAGTTGCTCTTCTTCCTTCTTGCTAAATACTCTAAATACAGAGACAAAGGTCTTCATTCAAGCTCTCTAATAAGGGAAGTTGTGAAAAAGCTACAATGACATGACTGTGAAGGCAAACAAACACATGCTTTCCAGACATCCATCTATTTGGTGACTGTGTCAGAGCCTCTAAAGACAGACAGAATCATGTTCACCACAGCCTTCATCCATGAGAAATACAGTGTCACTTGAAGGACCTTTTCTAAGCAAGCACAGTCCAGGGAACTCCGTAGCACAAGTCAAAATTGCCACCTTCTAAGATAGTCATGAATATTAAATCACACTCTTAAATGATCATATAGAAGTTGCCCTGCCTTGCTAAATAAATTAACTTTTCCTCTGTATTCAATCTCTTTGGGTGAAATAGATTTGTTGCAGTGGCTTGGTTTTGTTAGTATATCCAAGAGTCAACACAGGTCAGTGAGCAAACTGAATTGTCATCTGTCTGCGTGAACCAGAATTGCTCTCTACATCTTCATCCTCAGTGAGCCTGGGGAGTCAGAACAACCCTGCTCAGCCCAGCCTGTCTTCTCTAATGCACAGGCAAAGGGGCTTTCTGGGTGCTGGTATCAACCATGCTCACAGCAAATGGCTCCTCAGGTACAGCCAGTGCTCCTTGGCTTGTCCAATCTTTGTAGAACCACTTTGCACAGTGAAAGGAAATTGTTTTTCACTTTTGTATTCTCTAACCGACATCAAAAGTGATTTCTGAGATTAATGCAGTATAAAATTTTAACTCCCTTTGTATAGCTTCCCTCTTTTTAGACAGGAAAGGTTTTGTTCTCATCTATAGTGTGATGTACTTTGGCAAAAGCGATCTTATTCTTTTTATCAGTGGCAGCTTGGGATGGGCATAATATTTACAAATGATGCCATGAACAAGTTATGCAAATCACCCAAATGAGAACCAGTAAGCTTTTATATCCTGCCAAACAATCATGTATTGTAGAAATACCACATTTTACAGTCAATTTGAGAAATGTTTTAGAGACTTTAAAACATTAGTGCCCTATTATTCATATTGCTCAACATATATAAGAAGATTTGTTAGTACCATGAGTACAAAAATACAAACCTTTGGAATATGAAGGAAAAAATAACTGTAATAGATTTTAAAAACCTAAGTGACTTTGAAAAGCTTCTTGGAAGTTCATAACACTGTCAATTTTTTAAAGATCTTGTCTAAAATTGAAAACCTGTATGACTGCAAAGAGGCAATCTGTGCCTTTCTACTAGTATAAAAATACCATTTCTTAGTGCATGTAAATGAGCCATTATAAAATAAATCAGCAAAAAGTAATGGATTCTCTTAACCTATTAAGCTCTCCAAAGGGCTCATCTACACTGCAGAATTCACAAGTGTCTGAACTGAGCTAAGGATCAGTGACTGCACGGCCACACTGACTGTGATTTTTAACATTGTTCCACCTTCCCTTTGGCAGTGTCCTGAAAAGCATCATTTTTAGCAGGTTCTGACTACCCAAAGCAGAGTTCCTGGGAATCACATATCCCAGGGGGATTTGCAAGACCCCCTCCTTTCTTAATTCACTGTGGGGCTACTAGTGAAAGACCAAAGAAGCCAATTTAGCTCGTCAGCTTCTACACTATCATTACCTTATTTTTAAGTAATTTATCTGAATTTTGAGGCACTATTGAATTATTTGTAAGCTCTAATTTTTTCATCTTAAAAGGGGTGTGTGGGTTCTTGGATTGGAAAAATAGCACAAGTTTTCCCTTAGAAGGGAAATTGCTAATGACAGTAATAACCCACAAAACTATTCTCTTTAGACTGAAGGAACAAAAGAACATCTTGGGGGGGGGGGCAGGAATAAGCAGCAGCAAATATTTAACTGATAGTAACAGTGAATTTGCGGGAACTGCAAAATAATAACTTTTTTAAAATCTGTTCCCATGAGAGTTTTTTTCAGGCAAAACTGTTTTCATGCCATATTACATCTGAAATCCTTACAACAGCTTCCTACCTGCCCTGTAAAGAGCTAATAGACAGGGCTTGTTTTTTTAAAGCTCTTCTAAGTCTCCATCTCCCTGCTGGACTTTATTTAAAAGGTTACTCTTTATTTAAGAGAGTGCCAGTGCCTCTTTCCTCATGTTTTACTGTTTTTGTACTGAGCGCGATGCCCTTGGTTTGCGTAAGGCAGGTGGTGTGTGTCCTTTTCCTAGAAGTGCACTATTTACTGCTGGGGAAAGGCAGAACTGGGGATTTTCTACCCTTGGTTTTCCACTAAGTCTTTTCGGTTAAGGGCACGCGATAATTTTGGTTTGACCCAAACCGCGACAAAAGCACCTGGGCTGGGCGAAGCACGGCCAGGCCCTGCCGGCTGTGGGCACACGGGGAGGGCAAGGGGGGACATTTCAGAGGTAAAAACCAATGCCCAGCATTAAGTCTGAGGTTGGGAAGAGGGGGTGAGGGATGCCCGTTCACACGGTAAAAGCAGTGTGGGGAAAAACGTTGTGTGTGAGGGGCATCAGGACAGTTGGCGGGTGAGGGGACGGGAGGGGCCATCTTGGCCCTCAGGCCGGAGACGCGTCCATGGGCAACCGCTGGAAGTGGGACCTGTCCCTTTCCAGAGCCTTCTCCTCGGCAGGGCCCTGGAGGAGCAGTGCCAAGGGGGTAACTGAGCCCAGTGAGGGGTTTGTGTAGTGCAAATCTTTGTGTAGTACATTTAAATATTGCACCTCCTTGTACCCCGAGGGACCACAGGGCCTCTCTAATGGCGTCTTCTGCACTTTTCCATGTTCATAAAATATCCTCCCACATTGTTGCACGGGGGTGTTGGGTGTTCCCAATCCAGTGAGACCCCTGCCCACTCTCCTGCCCATACCAGCCATGTGTTTGCAATACCTTCATTTGTTAGGTCTAAGTGTTGGGGCCAAATGAGAACATTACCTCTCTATGAAGCACCCCAAAAGTTTTTGGCACTGAGGAAGTAACTATTGCACTTAGATCTGCTGGCAGTTATATTGTGAGCTATTTCACCAGTGCTGTGGCATGTGCAATATATATTGTGCGTGTTCCAGAGACAGGAGGGATGATGAATGGGTAATGTGTGCCCTGCTTTCTGCTTCTGTTGATAAGTGACTGATAAAGCTGACAAATAGCTGGATTAAGTAAACAGAGCCTACATAACTCATTCAAAGCGCATAACTGTTTACAAATTATCAATTGTTATCTGCACAGTTGTGAGTTAGGAATGATGTATCCCATTCCGGTGTAGAAATAATGGGACAGTGATTATGTGTATCAGGTATGTGAACAGTAAAACTGGCCCTCTGACAGCGCTCATCCTCAGGACAAGGACTGGCAAGAAAAAGAAATGTTGTTTGGACCAAGTGCAGCAGTTTTTGACTCCAGAAAAGAACAAGAATCTGAATACAATAGAGGCTTCGGGATTTGGCTCCTAAATACAATCAGAATAATTTTTAAGCTCGTTTAGAAGCTATTATAACTAGTTACTACTCAAGGACCAATTTCCATCTCATTCCCATGAGTAGTGTTTGCAGAAAATGTAGAATGTGTGTCTTTTTATTAGAACAGGAAGAAATGCCTGCTAATATAATACCACTTCATTTCATAGTTCACTGTAGAATGAGAATGGGATTTCAGAGCTGCTGATGTTTTAATCTCATGTTTCCTTGTCCAAAGTAAAAAGCTGTGTACAAGCAATGTCAAGTTAAACAGTTTTAGTTCATCAGTGGCTGTGTCATATTTGTAGCACATGTTAAAGGTGGGGGAGGGTTTATGCTCTGCTCTGTATGATCAAGTGCTTGCTTTTAATTTAGTGAGTCATCTCTGCAACATCCTGATAACAAAACATGGCTTCAGATTCCTGAGATAGCACTGAGTGCCAATTGCACATCAGAGGGAAAATAACTTGGCTTGCAATAGCCTGGATTGATCCACAAAGAAAGAGGTTATAAACTGTAATGGAAGTGCTGACACAACCAAAGGCGATAATACACTTCAGTACAGCTCTTAGCGAGAGGGTGCCCGCGGCTCTCAAGGGTCTCGCTGCGGCCGGACCACTCGTGCTGGAGCAGAGCTTTCAGCGGGGAATTGAGGTGATGCGTGAGAGCTCATGGGTGCGCTCCCTCTTGGGGGTTTGGCACCCTCTGCTGTCCAGTTTTTGAACAAAAAAACCCAAAAAAAACCCCCTAGAAATTGGACTATGCAAGAGACATAAAGGAGCAAATCAAAGCCTTAACTGAGTAATTTTGGCAATCAACCCCTCGCACTGTCTTCCTGCAGCAAACAGTGAATGTTAAAACCAAATATGTTTTTCTTGCTTCACAATAGTAGTTGCATCATTGCATTGACTCTGTTTCTCACAAACAAGCTGACCGAGCCTCGGCTCCTGTTCCCACTGTAAGGCTTCCTGACCATTCAGGTTGGATGCAAGCAAAGCACAAAGGCTCTGGTGCTGGAGGGGTCTCAGATATGCAAGGAGAGGCTTTTTATGCCTCAGCAAGGTCTCTGTGCAATTGTCACAGAGTTAACACAACCCTTCCACAGTGGAAATGCAGTGGAAACAAGCGGGTTCATACCTAACATCTGGCATGACTGTTCTTGCTACACGAGCATCTTGTGCTGCAGCTGATAGTGCTGAAAATTGCGTAGGGCACCTTATGCATGTTTTAGCTATTTAGCTAAATGTTTATTCACTCCAGTTTTTTTTGGAAACAAGTAACAAATGCTTTCTTTGACAGAGAGACACAGAGCTTCGCTTCTGCAACAGAAACATGGAACACCTGGCTCTGCAGTAAGGGGAATTTAAACCTAAGAGCTCTGGAAAACAGGAGGCCCGTTTCTATTGTTTGACTATCTCCACTGAAGAGCTCCTATATTTGATTGACAAGGTAAAAAATATTCTGTATAGTAGGCATGGCAGCCTGTAGGAAACAGCCGCTGTTTGTTCCTTATGTATTTCACTTTTTGGATCTGCATTTGCACACTGTATTCAAGATAAAAAATAGAAATTTATCAACCAGATCTGCAACACACACAGTGCCAGTCTTCCCTTAATAGGACACCAGAAAACCAAAGCTGTGCTTCCCATTAGAGGTCCTTCAATGGCTTCAATTATTAAACGGTTTCAGTTATGGCTTTATGAGTTTTCAGTTATCTGTGGCCTCAAGTATGAAATCCATTGCAAAAGTAGGACAAAGCACTGTTCTTCTGAGAGCACAGAGAGCTAGATCCTGACAGACACTGCTGCATTCCCTCTCAGGTTAGCTCAGGTTCTGAGTCATGTGCCTCTGGCAGTGGCCTGGACTCCGGAACATGTAGTGAGGCACGTGGTGTGGTTCTGTACAGCCTGGGGGTGCCTCCCCTGTACCAGCCAGGGCCAGCACCCCCTTGCCCTGCATGCCCTGGAGCTGTGTGCTTCTCAGGGTACAAGTTCAACTGAAGGCTTTTCTCCTGTGCCTGTGCCTGTGCCTGCTAATGTCCACTGTGTCCCTAGGGAAAAATAATTGGAGAATGCAGCTATATGGCAAATTGCTACTTGTTCCTCTTATGTTTCACTTCACTCCAGCAGTCTCCATGCTGCTTCCTTAACAAAGCATAAATGGATTTACTAATCAACTGCTTTTCTTTCCATACCCACTCTGCTTCTCCTCACATCTTCTCAGACCGGGGATTTTAGCTAAAAACTCAGAATGCTCATACTCATTCCTATTAGAAGAAGAAGAAAATACACTCATTGTAAGAAATTCCACTTTTGGAAATAGCTTTGTTTTTCTTTTTTTTGCTGCAACAACCACAATGTTCTAAATAGATTGCAGCTTTTCACATTCAGTCTCAATAGGAAATAAAATGGAGGAAGTGCAGAAGGCAGCACTGGCATGATTTGCATATAGTCTTTGAAAACAAACATCGAGTAGTGGCAACTGAGAACCAGCTTTATATCAGGCTCCTGCTGCAGAAGTGTTCAAGTCAAAGAAAGAAAACATGACCTTGTGGAAAGATAAACCTCAATCTAGTGTTTAGCAGGAAAAAAAAATAAAAAGAAACTGTTTATTTTAAAAAGGAAAAAGAATTAGATAGAAACCTGAGTGGTGGGAAAATGCTAAATAAAACTCAGAATCCTTATTTGAGATCTCCAGTGGGTGGAAGCCACACTACCCAGTGCTGCCTGTGCATGGGGCAGTCTGGTGCTGAGCTATATATTCAACCACAGATTGGTTTCCCCAAGCATCAGCCAAGACATAGTTTTTATTGATTTATTTTGCTATCTTCCCACTGCAGTGATAGGATGACAAAAGAACCACCTGTGGGTATCCTAATATATCTAATGCCAGCGGATTTTCAGGTTGAATAAAAACAATAAATCTTTCTAGGCATAAAGGGGAGACTGCAAGGTAAGTTAATTTGGGAAACTAAAGAGCATGATTTAGGAATATTGGGTTTGTTTGAATGGATCAGACTGGTCCTCCTGGCTTCCTAACTTCTCCTCAGAGATAGTTTTTAACAAATGACACACAAGAAGACAAAATAAGCCCCAAAATAGTTAAGTGTTCAGTGACACTTCAAGGGACTGGCCTGCCTTCTGACAGAGTAGCAATAACTGTGTTACACCAGAGAGCAAAAGGTCTGATTCTCACTGTGTTATGCACATTACAAGTGTTCCAAAAATTAGGTGGCATTTCCTAAAGAACCCAGGTACAACACAGGAACTCATGGCTGTGCTGATCACTTCATCTATCATAGGACACAGCCTGTATTTTCCCTGAGGCAGTACAGTTAGATTTGTTGTGCAACTTCCTCTTAAATTAAAGGAAAAAATGAATAAACATGTAAACCTGTTCAGCTGCTTAATATATTCACAAATCAAGGCTAAAACAGTAGCTAGTCAAAGATGGTGTAGAGTCTAGCACACCAGAAAACAAAGTTCTCTTTCTCTGCAGTTCTTCCAAAGGGTTTTCCTGTCTCCTCACTTCCATGAGCAGGCCAAACTTGTAGGCTGCTCCTAAAAATGCATATTAAGCCATCATGGTAATATAAGGCTCTTTGGCTCTAATCTATTTCAAACCAGTGATTTTACACTCTTTTGAGCTTTCTGCTAGCAAAAGCTTCCAGATTAACACCCCTCTGAGACTGTGCTACTCTGCTTTCCCCTGAACAGGTCCAGCATGGGCTGCAGTGGCTGAAGTTCCCTACCAGTGCTGCTTTGCTGATGTATCTCAGCCCTGACCCATTCTTGGCAGTGCATCTGGGAAGGTCAGTTTTTACTTTATAGGAATTTCAACTCCTGGCATCTGCATTGTATTTCTGTGTCTAAATTTTGATTCTGACTACAGGAATGTAGGCAATCTTCTTAATCCTGATCTTAAATTTTTGATCATTATACTACAAAATGATATATACCTGAGCACTGCTATAAATGTAGCTCAGGGATGCAGTTTTGAATGATCTGGGAAAATGTCTAATATATTTACACTTCTTTAGATTGCTTAAAGGAGCATAAATAAAGGCTCAGTATATCTGCCCCTGAAACCCCAAATAATATTGGCAGTGGTTCCTCTGTAAAGTCAAAGCAGTAACACAAACATGCCGACTTCTGCACCTTTCTCAGACACAGGAAAAAAATGGAATTGAAGGTATAAGGGCTCAGGAGATATTTCAAGGAAAGCCAATAAAAGAGAAAAGCTAGAAAGTGACACTCACCAATAACAGGATTCTTAAAGCCTCAAATTCGATAAACCCACAAACCAAAAGAAATTAAGCAGGCTGTGCCACTTCAGGACATCATGCTATGGGATTTTAACAAGATTCATGGGTATTTAAAAGTAATGGCATAAATTGGTTATTTAAAGTCAATATTGATTTGTTGCCAGATTCTGCATATCAACAATTGCACTTGAGTGTCCATTTACTTTGCTCAGAAATAAATATTCCTGCCCAGCTGCACGTGCTGGTTGGAAGAGAATCAGTTTTCACCACTGGCAAGGGGACAGGTTGTTATCTCAAGCCACATGGTTCATTGATTTATCAGTGGTGGTGTAAATACAGAAATTTATAGGAATGCTGTCAAAATCATTTACTTAAAGCTTTTTTTGGAAGAAGAATGATAGCATGCTCCCAGGTAAGAGTGCAAGAGGCTTTTTGAGTATTTGGGCCTATTAGCTGGTTGAGGTAAATTATCTCCATTTGATGTTTCTGGCTGGCAGAGTTAATTTATTTGTACAAAAGTGTTTAATGATGCAGGGAGATTGTTATTGGTGGTTTAATTATTGTTTTGATCAGAGCTTCTGTATGGGTGGTAGTACTCCTAATAAGATAATCATACTTTTTCATCTGTTAATGAGTCTTTGGAGTATTCCCAACACAGTTTTAAGTCTTAGTTGTTTTCCCGCTCTTGGTTTAATTTCTGTGTTTCATTTGGCTTGCATAATGAAACAAGATGGGCTGCTTTACTGCTGTTTATAATCAGTCTTCCTAACAGGGTTTTACTGTGCTTGGGTTGATCGGGATTTTCCAAAACTGCATAATCATTTCTAATCTGGGATGGGGGGTGGAAGAAATCACTTTGCCTGTAAATTGAAACAAATTAATTGGGTTTTTGTTCTTAGGTAGATTATAATATTGGTTTTGCACAATCTCGTTGTGGTATCTAAACTTTATCACTAAAAAGCATGTTGTCTGCCTCTCTTTTCCCTCTATAGCTCTTAAAAAAAAACCCCAAACATTCCCTGTATCTTCTCCTACAAAGACTTGTGTACAAGTGTTAAGTTGAGTTGTATGAGAAGCTGGAAAGTAGATAGAAATGTTAAGAGGAGAACCATAAGAGAGCAAAGTTAATATCATATAATCACAGGAGCTTTGCCTTTCTCTGCAGATGAATATTCTAGTTCACATAGTATCTTCTTTAAGGAGTATTTATATACTCAATTTTCACTCAATTTGTGACCATACTTGCTTTCTCTCTGCTTCACTTTTTATTCTGAGATTATTGGATTACTGGCTCTGATTTGTTTGGAAGTCAGCATTGGCTCTCTTGCAGTACTGTGCATGCAGAGACAGCCCACACTGCAGAAATATAAAAGCCATGGGGTCATGAAGAAGCAAGTGGTGCCTGAGTGTTCTGTTGCCACAAGCACAAACAATATTTCAGTCCTCCATAATAGTTATACAGGTGCCTACTACAAAAATTATACTGGAAGAAGGTGACAGTTAGCAAATTCCTTCTTCTCCTCTGGAATTTTCTCGTCCTCTTTGATGCTGTGGAAAAAGAAATGTACTTAAGTAGTAACAGAAGTGCTCCCAGTCCAGCTTTACCTTCAGAGCTGGATGGTGGCTTTTCATTAGGTCATTGTCAGACTCTCTTTGGAACTGCTTCACTGTTTCTTATGTGATGGGATGTTTCACCTGTGCCATCTCACAGAGCTTCCAAAGGCAACAGGAGGTGCATAGAGGTCTGGTAACATTCTGGAGATTAGTTACCAAAAAAGGAAAAGAAAGGACCAGAATGAACCAGATTAGAGAGGAATAGGACTTCTTGTATTTCATCAGGTATCACAGATCTTCAGAGTTAGCAGTAATTTCCTACTTGTTACACAGTCAGCTGTGGAAAGGGCATCAATCACATCTGCTTATAAGGTACTTGGGAAAACTGCAGGATTACTCACAGTGTCTTTCCCCATCTCTCCCAGGCTTTAGCCTGAAAAGTTATTCCCTCTCTGTTGTGACCTGTATAATGTGTCTTAGACATGCAAAGCATTCAACAGTGTTAACTAAGAAAAAATTATGAAGATTTTCATAGCATGGCAAGTATCCTAATATCTTAATTATTAACATGTGAACCTGGGGAACACAGCTAACACTGGACCTCATATATAGGGAGCTGTTGTACAAGTACAAATTAAAGCAAAACCTCTCTGAAAAGCTAAGTCTAAATAGACTAAACAAACTTCAGGGCAAAAATACACATGTAAAGTGAACAGCATCATGACTGGCAAAAGTCAGGTTTCTTTCACAAATTTGTTTTTCTTACAATGATGGGAATCAATCTGTAGAGCAAAATAAACCAAACAACCCAAGTGAGGTACAATAGACACTAAAGGGAAATAATAAAAATTGGATGTACAGCAGTCAGGAGAAATGAAAAAGAAGCAAGAATGCAGATGGAAAAAGCAGTCAAGCATAAAGGACCATGTGCAAAAGCTGAATGGGAGAGAAGGTGGAAGCTGGGTGTCCCATTCTGTGGGGACCAGTTTCCAGATGCTTTCTGCTGCTGCTGCTGCCAGCTGAATGTCTAACTAAAGGCCCTGTAGCCTTTTTTTTTATCACTTACTCTAAAATGACTGAAAAGAGAGTTACATGGACCCTGAAGCCTCCTTGTGCAAAGTCTGGAGTCTGGAAACCAGAAAGCAAGCAGTTGGGGAAGGGAGATATGGAGCAAACTGCTTGGATCTGTTTCTTCCCTCCATCCTGCAGCTGAACCTGATCAAACACACCTTCATGCCAATGAAATGCCTTTGAAAGAGAGCTGTCTCTAATATTTGAAACAAAGGGAAGGGTTGCCTCAATAACTATTAACATCCCCAATGTCCAAGCTGCCAACACATCTGGCACCTGCTGCTAGTGGTGGGAGCATCTTTAACAAGGCCACTGAAGGAGAGAGATGGTCTGAATTGCACTTGTGTGCCACCAGCACACTTCTGCAACAGCAAAGGGAAGAGTTCGAGAGGCTCTTCCCTTGTATTTGTGTTATGGTTCCTTTGAGGATTAACAGATTGTCTCTCGCAGGGCTGTCAGCTGAGCCTTTCACCAGCTTGAACACTGACATAATTTTCAGGCTAACCAAAGTCTGAAAACAGGAAGAGCAAAGCAGAAGTCCAGGGATGTCACTCAGTCACCCACAGGAGGTTATTATCTGGGTTAGAGTTAGTCCAATTCACTGGCCACAGAAATGGCAACTGCAAATACTTCAGTGGAGGTCTCTGGTTATTATCCCAGAAGTATGAGTTGTTGCCCTTGGGAACAGTGGAGAACATTGAAGTTTAAAAAGTCTTTGGCAAATGTGCTTTAACACTGGAGTAAAATACTGTATGTTTTGGAAGACGACATGGAGTTCTAAGCTAAACACCAACAGCATTTGCTGAGACAGTCCCTATAGTTATGGAAAACTTAATGAATTCAAACCACTGTGTCGAGTCAGACTAACTCGAGTTGGTCTCAGCTCCCCTTTGGGCATCCTGGGCTGTGTTGATCTGCCCTGCAGCTCTTGTAACATCCCTATTTCCTTCACAAATACCAACTTTTGCCCCATTAAGAGGTTGAGTTGCAGACACGGGTCACAACGGGCCTAAGGATTTCAGAAGTAGTCTTGAATTTCCTATGTAAGGCACAAATAGTAATTCCAGTAAGACCAGTACCTGGTACTCATATGTCTGGGTTAGCTCTAGTCTCACAAACTTTACACGAGCAAATCTTCTACTCTAGAAGTAGGGACAAAACGTTTTAACCAACTTGTAACTAATTTGAACTGATGTATCTGTAACTCAAAGCAATCACCTCTGTGTTTTGCTCCTGCAGACACTTGCAATATTTCTGTAACTGAATTATGCCCACTGAAGGGGAATGCTTTGCTGCATGAGTTACATTTCAGTACAGGCACAGAATTGCAAACCCACACTGGTCCTGTTCTCAGCACAGGAATGTAGGGCTTGAACCTGCTGTCTGTGCACAAAAACGTTCGGTGGAGTCAGAGGGACTTCTTGGCACTTGCAGTCTATAGGAGTGTGGTCCTACTTAATTTAACAAAACAAAACCAAGCTGAATGTTTCACTGAAATGAGCAGAAACCCCTGATTGGGGAAACTGTCTGGCACTTAAATCTGGATATTGATTACCTAACACTGTTCACACATCTTGAATACTTAAGCTTCAAAAAAGGTTTTTCTTAATATGAGAGAACCACAGAAGGAAAAGGTAGCTAGCAATATATGGGACTTACTGGTTCAAGGACTGAAGATTTAGGGAAAATTTAGAATCTGTCTTTAATCACTTCATGTAAAGAAGGAAAATAAATTTTTAATTATTAGGAGACTGATGATCCTAAAAGACACGTGGCTTATTTTACATGAAGCATTCCAATTTAATTTTGTAGAAGAAATGGCCTACCATAGTCTGCATCAAAACTAAAACTAGTTCTAAAATACAGTAGGAGGTTGTAGAGAAACAGGTGAACCATGGCAATGGTAGCTTTGGTTGAAGAAATGGGGCCTGCTGAGAAATTTGTGGGAAGCCTGGAGCCGGGAAGTTTCACAGGAGCTCAGGAGCAGAGCAGGCTGCTTTACAGGAAAGCATTTGCCACCTTTCTCCTGGGGCCAAAGGTGTGGGCAGGTTGCACAGAGAGCGAGCTGCTGGAAAAGGGGAAACCTTTGAGCAGGCTGGATGATAAATAACTTTAAAAATAGGACGAGAGGCTTTTTTTTTTAAGGCATAGTATCTTGAACTGCTCTAGCACAATTGATGAAGATGATCTATTGCCTGGAGTACCAGAAATGGGTTGGAATATAACAGCAAGAAGTCATGCACTTAAAGATTAATTAGAATAACTGCAAGTAAGCTCAGAGGTTCATCAAATGTGAGATTACAAGAGGAGGAATCCAGGTACCTTATTGGTTGTAGGATAACTATGATGCCACTGTAATGTGGTCTTAAAAATGCTAATGTATTCTGGGATGCATCGAGTGAAGTATTTTCAGTAGACGGTGAGGTATTAATATCATGGTACAAGGCAGTTGTTAAGACCTTGTTTAGAACAGTGCACTCAAGGTAGAAGCTATAGAGGACATTGGAAGAGTAGAAAACCTATTTGGAGAGAAGATTAAAAACAAAGCAGAAAGACCAAGAAAAGATGATCTAATTGCTATTTTATAATTGCTAATACATTTGAGGTAAATAGCAGAGAGGCAAAATTATTTAATTTGGAGGGCAAAAATGGTGAAGAACAAATGGCTATAAATTGGTAGTGAATACATTTACACTGGAAATTAGGACGTTTCTAGTTTCAGAAAAGTGGATGCTAGAAAAGTCTTAAAGATAGAAGCAAGACACCGTGGCTGTCTGAAGGCAGAGTGTGTCTGAAGGTGCTGGGTGTCTTGTGTATCACCATTCCTGTCAAGGGGATATAAGGAGGCTTAATCCCCGCGTGATTAAGTGTGTATTTGCAGTGTGTTAGTCCCGTGTTTCAGGAGGTTTGTTGACATGCTAGAAGGTCCAGAAAGATTCAGCTTGCTTTCCGTGCCTTTTTAACCTCCGAATCACCAGATGACACAAAGTTAACGTCTCGCGGAGCTGGCCAGGCGAAGGTTCTGTAAACAGCTGCTCTTCTGTGAGTGACGATTAATGGGACACAGAAGTCAGCGTGCAGTGGCAAAACGGACCTTTTAGGTGTCTCACGGATCAGACCGGTGTGGATCACGCTTCTTTCTCTATATTGTTTGTTTCCTCCCGAGCGTTCTGAAAAGGGCACGTTTCTTGCGCTTGCCGGACCGAGAACTTTGTGATACTTGACTTTTGCGTTTTTCTTCCTGTTGCACACTAGTTTGGGGCTGCTGCAGAACAAGTCCGCAGTTTCTCAGAGGCCGTGCTTTGGGAGGGGGGGGGATGCCGTGCCTCGCGATGGGCGCGGAGCTGTTCTGGGGGACTCGGGGACACGGGC